>NW_008352891.1:3099136-3131327 GCF_000622305.1 Nannospalax galili
AGATCTGAGCCTTCAGGATACCAGTCATCTCTCTATTCATATCTACCTGTGATAGAGTTTAACTTACAAATCTATGGCCATACCACCCTGACCATGCTTGAGCTTGTCTCATCTGGGAAGCCAAGTAGGATCAACCCTGATTAATAATTGGATAAGAGATTATCTTAAAAATTAGGAACAGTTGGGGCTGGAGAGATGGCTCAGCGGTTAACAACACTGGTTGTTCTTGCAGAATACCCAGGTTCAAATCCCAGCACCCATATGGCATCTAACAACTGCTCGTAACTCCAGTTCCAGGGGATCCGACAGCCTCTTTTGTCCTCTATGGGCATTACATGGCACAGGTGCACTTACCTACACACAGGCAATACATGCATATACATAAAATAAAATAAACAATAATAAAATAAAATGTTAAAAAATTAAGCACAGTTAAAGATTAATGGTAATTGATACTTAGTTATCCAATAACCAATAATAAAATTTAAAAACTATATCTAATGTTGTAATAAAGTTTATTTAAAACTTCAGTGTTTATTTCTGAAATTCATATGCCCAGACCATCGTTGACCTCAAATGATAAAGCCATGGAAAGGAAAATCACAGATTGGAGAAAACACTACAGTTTGGAGGACTAGTCTGTTGGGGGACCCTGCTGCCAAGGTTGTAGTCCTTCATGTCCGGATAGCTCTAGGGGGCTCGGCGCTATATGGAAGGACTCCCTTTCTCAGCGGGGACCTCCTGCTCTCTGCCTGACTTACCTGGAAAGTGCCACCAAGTGCAGATGCCTGACCTTATTTGGAACATGACCTTTGGCATAGTTACCTGCAATAAAACTACCCCCAGGTTTTTTTCTATATAATAATTAGGCATTGCCCTATAGTTGGATGATAGGATCCCCCCACCACGTGTAAATAAAGCATACTATGAGCGCCTATCAGCTGAGGCTTTGGCTGCTGCCTCCACACTATATTTGCCCTGACCCCCACTGAATCTGCCTCCCGGGAAGGGCTTTCTTCCATTGTGCTCACTGGCCGTCCTGAGCCCATTCGTCACTTCTTCGCTTCTGCTCCCTTTGTCCTCGTGGATTAGTGGCCAACGACCCATGAGGGGAAGGAGAGGCCCCACATTAGTCATCCAAAGTCACGTCAAGTCATGTCACATTACAACACAACCACTTCGTCTTTAAGGAAAGAATAATACAGTGCTGTTGAAGATAATGCAGGAGAGTTAGAAAGCAATCCTGCTGACTGTAATGGTATATATTTACCATTTATTATTCCAGGGTCCAAGGAAAACTAAGAGTAAGGAGAAGGTGGTGGTCAGAGCAAGGAAGTAACCCTTAGAACTTAGGCTTGAATGTTGAAGATATCAGTTGTCCCCAGCGTTCTTTTCTCTACCAAAGGTAACTATCACAGGGCCATTATGTGTGCCAGGATACCTGTGGCTGCCCAGCCTCATGTACCACACTCAATCTGAAAAGGAGAAATTACCATAGTTCTGGCCCTGGAAGTCTGGGGAGAGATGATAAAAATAAGTGGTTGAAAATCAACATTGAATATGGAAAAACAAATGATGCATGTATGACTAGGGCAAGCAATTTGAACTCTCTAAATTACAGTTTTCTAGCTATAGAGTAGAGGGGAAGGATACAAATTTATAAACACTTAGAGTCATAATAGGCCCGTATCTAGAGAGCTAGCTAGAGTGTGGTTGTATGAAAGAGTTGGTTTCCCATGCACTGGTATCCTGGTCCCCTGATACAGAGGACAACTGTGTGGCACGCCTCTCTGATATGTATGAAAACCTAAGCTGAGGGACGTTAAGGAACCCAGGCACAAGCTTAAGGCACCCAGGTCCTGGTCCATCCACATTTGCATAACATCTATGTCAATGGTAGTAATTCAAAGGCAGAGTTTGTGGTTTTCCCCTTCACACTGCCAGGCCTCAGGTTCCCAAAATGAATCCTGGGTACCCTTCCTACCAGGTTAGCGCCCTGCACTCCCGGTGCAGCACTGGAGCTGACTGAAACCAAATGCTTGAACACAGAGTTCTGAGATTTCCTGACCCTTCATCTGATGAAATACATTAAAGTGATGCAAAGCCAAGCTGCTTCCTGAGGAAAACCCACTTCCCAAGGGATAGAATTTTATTTTCAGCATAAGAAAATCTTTTTTTCCTCTCTTTTGTCTTTGATATCAGATCATATCTTTGATATTAACAAAGGGGTGTTCAGTTAGAGTTTAAACATATGTTGCCAAATATAGTAGCCACCAATCTCAAGTTTATATCATTGAAAATTTAATAGAATTAGAAATTCAGCTCTTTGATCACTGTATTCCCATTCAAGTATTCCATAGACACTCTGTGGTGATGAGGAGTTTCATAATGTACAGTGTAGATGGAAAATAATCCTATCATTACAGACTACTGCTCTATCTCAACAACAGAAAGTCATTAAAATGATAAAAAGAGTTTCTTCCTTCTTTAAATTTATTTTAAGTTTATGTGGAGTGTTTTGCCTGCATGTATGTAGGTACACCACATGCATGCAATGCCCACAGAGGCCAGAAGAGGGCATCGACTCCCCTGAACTGGAGCTGCGCATGGTTGTTAGTCACCATATGGTGCTGGGAACTGAACCTGGGTCCTCTGCAAAGGCAGCCAGTGCTCTTAACTGCGGAGACATCTCTCTACTCCTTCCCTTTATTCTTATCCTCATTTTTTTGATAAAGATGGAGACAGTGAGCCATCTTTCCAGCCACAAAAGAAGAATTTCAATCTGGATTCTGAAAGCCCAGTTCCATAAATTACTAGACAAGAAATGTGGAGGAAATTATTTAACCCTTAAAAAAGGTTTATTACATTTATTGTTTATTTATTTATTACTTATTTGTGTATGTGTGTGTGTGTGTGTGTGTGTGTGTGTGCATGTGGAGGTCAGCAGACAACTTGTGGAGCTGATTTTCCTTCCTTCTGCCTTTACACATGGTTCTAGGTACTGAACTCATGTCATCAAGCTGGAGAGCACATGCCTTACACTTTGAGCCACCTCCCCAGCCCTTAACATTTGTATGCTTTGTTTTCTAAGTAATATGAAGTGTCTGTCTATTCAATGAAGAGCTGCCAATGAGAGTCATTTATCTCACCTCCCTCCTCCTCCTCGTGCCATTGGGTAGTATACCAAGGCAAGATGACAGCAGCTTTCCTCACTTCTATATCTTTTGCAAGTAGCATGAAATCAGACATACAGTAGGTGCTTAGAAGTAAGTGTTGAATTTGAAAAGTCCATAAATAAAAACACATAACTAAATACCTTCATTAAGTTACTGAGACCATATTCTCTGGCAAATGTAAGACCACACTGTTGGGCTAACAATGAATAAGATTTGGACCTAACAATATGTCTGGAAACAACAGATTCAGAACATTCCAATAGATCGTGGTGTGTTATGATTGAAGTTCTAAAGCTACTGTGTGAGAACAAGTATCTGAAAGAGATTCAACCAATCCATGATGGGGGATATAGATGGAGACTGCAGAGCGATGGCTTTTTAATTTTTCTATCTGTAGTATCAACAGACCATTGGAGTGTTTTCAATATGGCAGATATGAGGCTGACAAGGCACTCGGTCATCAGCAGATCCTACAGATGGCAGTGAGGCTGGTGCTGAAAGCCCCTCCTGCTTGCAGAGCCCCCAACCTCAGGTACACTGGATTGGTTAAGTATAAAATTCACTTTTCAGTTTTCCAGAGAGAAAGGAGAAAGCAAGGAAAGACAGCAACATAGAAGCCCAGAAAGCGCTGAGGAAACAGTGGTGTGGAGGCGGGGAGAGGTCATGGCAGGCCAGCACCAGCTCTTAAATGAACCCAGAAAGCTAATGAAATTGCAAAAGCCTGCATATTTTAGTACTTGTAAAACAAGAACTAAATGTTCTAACTTTCCAGAGAAGAGAGGGATGTTTGAACTAAAGCTGATGACCAACATCCCCATTTCCCATCCCGGGATAGTAAAAGCGTTGTGTGTGATCAGGGGAGCAAGACTAGGCCCTTGTAGATCAATCAAGCCTATAACTGATCTCAAATGCTGAAGTTAGTAGTCTAAGACTTCACAATATCTGTGGTTAATATTTTTTTTTAAAGAGTAAAAAGCACAATACAATGAGTTAAACAATTGTCAGTTTATCAGAAAAGTAAAATCTATAGCAAGCTAATCACATGATCTCAGTAGTTAAATTTACTGCTGGGAGGTGCATACAACTTCCAGATTCCTGGTGCCACCCTCCCACCATCTTTACAACCAACTGAGATAATACCCCTCCAAACTATATTTTAGGGGACAAAATGGTTTATTGGGCTTGCTAACAAAGCATGGGTGGTGGTGGTGGTGGGGTGCTTACAAAGGTGTGGGTACCCTTGGGCTTTTTCCCATACATCCCGGCTGTAGCTCCCTGACCTCCAGTCAGCGTTCCAAGGTGGCGAAGGCCATCCCCTCTCTCTGGCTTCCCCTGTCCCTATCCTTAGTCCCTCCCCTTCATGCAATAAGACTGACTGATTGGGTAGGAGGGGTAACTGACTACCTCTGCCCTTCCCCTCTTATGGAGGGTTTTATAGTCCAATTAGTTTGAGATGATTGAGGCAAGCAGGTGAGAAACTAAAGAAAATAGCATCTATCCACTGCTTGCAACTCAGAGGACAAGCTCATCCAACAATCACGTAAATTAAAATTTTAGGAGGATCACAGGAAATATACTACAGCAATATCTGAAGACACATGACCAAGAATTTTCCAAAACTGATGAATGACATTAACCCAAATAGTCAATGAACTCAGAGCTACATAAATGCAAACAAAATAAATAACTGGAGTTTCACATGCAGTAGAGACTCCTAGGACATGGCAATGAAAGAAAAGTAACCCTGGCAAATAAAAGCTGAGAAAAATTTATTATCACCTATGACATAGACAATAGTTCTTGATGGAGACATGAAAACATGTGAAAGAATGAAGAACATGGAAAACGGAATGTGTAGGTAGGTGAGTCAACACCGACTGAAAAGACACAAAATTGGAGTATCTCAGGAATTTGGGTGGAAAAGTCGGACAATCTCCTTCTTACTCAAGTCAGTAGTGGACAGAGGAAGTTAAAGCACCTCACAGCTGTAGCAGAACTACAGAAGAAGCAAGAGCAAGACTTCACTTTAGGCTCTGATTCATCAGCGCGCATGGCACAGCAGGTAGGCTGTCCTTTAGGCGCACTACTTAATGGAGTGAGAAAAAACGAATAATTTCCAAAAGTCAACAGGATAAATAAAAATTCCTGGTACAAATGAGATTGGGGGTTCCACCTTCTACTGAGACAACTACCAGTGCTGTGGAAGGGGGTTCACACATTATCACCCAAACAGAAACACAGGCGCTCAGCTGCCACACCATGCTCCAGGGAGCCCAGGGCTTCCCATTCCAGTGACCCAGGACAGTAGTGCTATTATTTTGCTGACCAGTAATTTTATTTCAGATGACTTAGATCAAGTAAAATCTAGGTTCTCTGTGGACACACTGAAAAAAATTTTAAATGTATACAAAATTAGTGTAAAATTTAGAAGATTTTTTAAAAATACTGAGATTGGCCTTCTGGATAGAATATCCAGGAACTGCTTTCCCCTCCTCCACAAAGTTGCATTTTGGAAAATCATTGCACCACATCTGGAAAACCCTCACCTGGCTCATAAATTCACTGATGACTCAGTGAGGTTGAAAGCCTGACACCCTCCAAAGTCAGACTCAGGTTTCCTTTCAAGCCCATTTAGCCTTTAATTGCAAAACCAATGCATTGGCTAACCACAAGACATGGTCAGTGCATGCTGGAGACAGCGAAATCTTAGTGTCATTGCTTCCCAGAGGCGGCTGTGGGCCAGGGGCACAGTTTACGTGGGAGGGACAGGATGATGAAGCATCACTTTTGTGGCTTCTGAAGAGTGTTCCTTCTGCAGAAAGCATTGCATTGTCTCGTCTCACCAGATGGTTCTTCTCAGGGTTGGACATTGTGAAAAGCAGAACAGTATGTAGTGACCAATGCCATAAAAGACATCAGACAGACCCCTGCTGAAAAGGAGACGCCACGCTAGCATACCACAAAGCCCTTCACTTCCCACTTCACTCATTCAGATGGTGCATGGTCCTGTTTGAGTGGAACTTCCAAACTTGTGTTCACATAGGACAGGGCAAAAAGGATCTCCTCACAATGAATGCTCACTGCTAGGGGATTAGATGAAGGATGGCTTCTCAGGAATCAAATCACACAAGCACCATCTCCTCAGGCCTTCCAGCCTGCCAGATTCTGATTAGGGTATTTTGTTCTCCTAACATCACGGAACTATACCCTAGTTTCCTGGGCCTTTCTTTTTATTTGCTTCCTGTCTTAGCTTCTTGCTGCTGTGATAAAAAACACTCTGAAAAAGCAACTTAGAGAAAAAAGGGTTTGTTTTAGCTCACAGTTTGAGGTATTGCCCATCATGCTGAGAAAGTCAAGGCATCAGGATCTTGAAGCACCTGGTCATGTCATGTCCATAGTCAGAAGAGAGCAGTACGTGCATGCTTGGCTCCATTTCTCTGTTTTATACAGTCCAGGATAAGAATGGTCCTGCCCACAATTAAGATGAGTCTTCCTACACCAAATTACATAATCGACATAATGCCTGGCAGGCATGCCCAGAAACCCCGTTCCCAGGTGGTTCTAGATTGTCTAGTGGACAATTAACACTAGGCTCACACCTCCCTTATTAGGTGGTGGGTTATTTCATGGCAGCAACGTCATTCAAATCCCCACCAGGTAGACTGAGAACCCGGCTTTATGTAAGTATATTGAATATGGCCATGAAATAAAATAGAGGGAGAGAGGATGAGGGAAAGAGTGGAAACTTTGTACAAATCAGTAAGAGTCCTCAATTAACGTCCCAAAATAACATTTTCATTTATATTTTAGGTAAAGAAAAAAGAAAGAACAGATGGACATAGCGACTGGAGACCAGTTTGAAGAGCTAAGTTTGTGTTCTTACTCAGTCAATTCTCCTCCTAAGCTATCAAGGAAAAATATGAACTTTACGTAGCATTCAAATTTTTCCAGTGGCTTCAAACTCTGAATTCAAATGTATCTCCTCTCACTTCCTGCCCTCCTTCTCCTGGAGCAACAGTGAAACTCAGTTTCTCATTGTCTTGTCCTGTGCTAGGTAGATATAATGTGTTTATCTATAATGTGTTTTCATTAGGAGTTAGTATTTATCTTTCAAAATTCAACTTAAAAATTGCTTCTACCTTGAAACCACCCCCAGGCACAACTGCTTTGGTTGTCTCGCTCTCCTCAGTATTCTGTGTGCGCACATTTATGAGAACACTCATCTGCCTCGTTAATGTCGTCTCTTCCTAGCTTCCTCACCAGGCAGTGTATGCGTTCTGAAAAACAGGGCTTCTCTAACTCAAATTTCATCTTTTCTTTATTTCTAAATAAATCACTGATGTCCAGAATCCCCGTGGCCCTTGGCATGAACCAAGCACTCTGTAAAACATAGACTAAATAAATGTTGGGCAAAGATGATGTTGGGCAGAAGCCTACAAAGAAGCTGGAGGGATATGAGAGGTTGTCAGCCAGAATACAGAGTAGCCAGAATATTGTAGATTTAAATGGCACCAAGATGGGCACCGTCTTGTTTTGTGGTAAGAAATGGCCATGAAACTAAAAATTCACTTAACATGGTAGTAGTCCTGGCAAGTGTAGAAGAGTCTCAGGACTCTAAGGCTCCCTTTGAAGGGAGTACTCAGGTTTTGCATATCTTCTGGCTGGAGTCCTGGGGGACTGTACCTCATCATTTGAATAAATATGTTAACATTGTATTGTGAAAGGTGGATTTATACATTACTAGTGAGAACACACTCTAGTACACCCATCATAGAAAATAGTATGGCGGGACCTCAAAAGGCTAAAACTAGCCAAGTGTGGTGATGTGTGCCTTAGACTCCAGTGCTCAAGAGGCAGAAGCAGGTGGATCTCTGTGAATTTGAGGCCAACCTGGTCTACATAGTGAATTCCAGTTCAGTCAGTGCTACATAGTGAGACCCTGTCTCAAAAAAAAAAAGTATAACAAAACCCCTAAACCTAAAAGTATTATGCAATCTAACAACCACACCACTGAATATATATCCAAAGGAAAAAAAAATCAGCACAGCAGAGTGTTTATTGTTGCAGCACTAGCCACAATAGCCACACTATAAAATCAACATATGTGCCCTCAATGGGTAAATGGATAAAGAAAACGCATATGCACATGGATTCCTATCAACTTAAACGGACCTAGATGATGGTATGTTCAGTAAAATAAGCCAGGCACAGAAAGAGAAATACCATATGATCTCCTTCGTATATGCAATCTGAAGAAAACTGACCTTATAGAAGCCCAAAGTAGAAAAATAGTTACCAGACACTGTGGAAAACTGAGAGGGTACATGGACAAAGGTTGGTCAAGAGTTATCAAGTTACAGTCAAACAGAAAATAAATTCTATTGTTCTACAACACATCAAGATGCAAATAATAATAATGCACTGTACATAGTGAGAAGAGAGGATTTTTAATAGATTAATTTTAAAGAAATAAAAAAATTTCAGTTGATGGATATGCTAATTGCTCTCATTTGATCATTACCAAAGTGTGTATCAATCAACACATCACATTGCACCTCACCAATACGTACAAAATTTTCAAAATAATAAAGATTATACTGTGTATTGAAAAATCGTGACAATTACCATACAGCTATCAAATGATTATTAAAACTGCCTCCTTGGTTTGCCCTTCTTTCTTGGGCACACACGTGGGTTACCTGCTCCAAGTCTCTGGTAGCGAGGTGTTACTCCATGCCGGAATTCTAACTGATGGAGTTTGAGTAGAAGGGACATCCTCTGCTTCCAAGCACCACATGCTACACATTTTCTTCTTGTGATAATTTGCCTCTAATCCTTATAAATACAGTTCGATGTTCACCTCCAGCCCCTCCTCTGATACATGGAAATTAAGTCAATGTTTGCTGTGCTGGTTAGTTTTGTCAACTTGACACAACCCAGATTCACCTGGGAAAATAATCTCAACCTAGGAATTATCTAGATCAAGATGTCTTTGGGCATGTCTCTGGGAGGTTGTCTTGATTGTACATTGATGTAGGAAGACCCACCCTGAGTGTGGGTGGCACCATTTCATGGGCTGAGCCCTGAACTGTATAAGAGTAAAGAAAGCCGGCTGAGCATGAGCGAGCAAGCAAGCACAGACACACTCATTCCCTTCTCTCTGCTCTTGACTGTGGATGCCGTGTGACCATCATCACAAGCTCCAATGTCTGGGACTTCCCTACAGTTGTGGACTATAACTTGGAATTATAAACCCAATAAGCGCCTTTATGCTTCTGTCACGGCATTTTATCATAACAGAAATGAGGCTACAAGATGAGGATAAGGTTTTTTCCACTGGTACAGTCTTAACCCAGGTTGTTTGAGTTGATTGTTCTGTTTTCTCACTGGGATTTTGACAAAGGAAAGGTGATGATTTCAGAACAAGCCCTGTCCTTTGCAAAAGGCTGACTTGAAAAGTATAGATCTTGCCCATAGTGAGTTTGAGGCACCCTTCTCTATGGTGAATCTTTTGTTGACTATTCTGTGGTTTGGTTATGTGACTTCTCAAACCTTCAGTTGTGGCCTTGGAATCTAGCATGGCTGCTCTCGAGCATACTTCTCAATTGCCTGGGCCTGTGCTGCTCAATGTGCGGTCAAAGGCACCTAACAATTGCCTTTGGGCCTCAATACCAACATCTGCACTGAGTCTAAGAGCTGGCTCAGCGAGCCTCTACGCCTCACTCCCACTTTGGTGGGCATCCCACAATGTACTCAACTCTCTGTGCCAGCCAGTGTCCCAGTGGCCTTCAGGTTTCTAGATGGATGCCTTAGGAGAAACTCTACCGTCATAGAGAAGGGAGAAGCACCGCCTGACTTGTCAACCTTCAAAGTTGTTTCCAAGTCAAAGATTTTTGAGATGACTTTGTGTCGAGGAGGACTGTGAGTCACAGGGCTTTCTAATTCTATTTCAGGAAACCCGTGGGAGGCAGTATGGTGTTGTGGAGAACAGCAGGGCACTGGAGTCACCCCAGTCTGGGTGTGGAGCTTGACTCTGAAGCTCTTTGAGACTGAAATATTAACCTGACTCTGAGCCTCACTCCTCTCCCCTGTGAAATGGGAGCAAGAGCACCTGTTTCCAGAGTTGTTGAATTTTTAAGGGACTAGGACAGCACAGGGCACATGCACGGTGCAGAGTGTACACTTTCTGGAATGT
Organism: Nannospalax galili; assembly: GCF_000622305.1. Taxonomy (NCBI): domain Eukaryota; kingdom Metazoa; phylum Chordata; class Mammalia; order Rodentia; family Spalacidae; genus Nannospalax; species Nannospalax galili. The sequence goes on from NW_008352891.1 coordinate 3,109,508, forward strand.
TCTGTCAGGAGGTATGGCCATTGTCCTGAGACTTCACAGATTCCAAAGATGGAAGATGTCTTTTCTAACTTTAGTGTGTTTACTTCCATTAGCATTTCAAGTACAAACTCATACTCACCTTTGTGTTCAAAGCCAATGTATTATTCAGAAAAATGTGTTTCAAATACACCAGCCCAGCATCAGTTTCCTCTCACTTTTAATAGAAATAACTCCTTTAGTGTTATATTATAAATCAGTGATAATCAATCACATTGTGGAATGTGAATAAGGTCCAAATTCCCTTAGAGATCAGATAATTTCTGTGTGTCTGCTATATGCCATGAGAGTCACAGTTATAAAACTGCTAACTAATATTCACAGATTTAATTTTAAAGATGAGAAATGTTTTTTTAGGCAGTTGAAGTAACCTTTCAGGTTCCCAATAGTTAAAAATGGGATTTAATTCCTTGGTCCCCAGCCACAAGTCTGTGCCTTCCCTAGTGCCTGAACCTCGACTCACCTTTTCCACTGCACAGATGGCCATGCAGGGTTCCTGTTCTTGGGCAGAGAAATTTATGGATGGATGCACCTGTTTTGAGGAGGTTAGTTCTTTTCAATTGTAATACAGGTATGGTGCCTGTCCACGTGTAGCTGCCCTCCTGATACTTCTGTAAGTAAGCTTTCTACAAATCCAAATCAGAGATCTAGAGGTAGAGATTTTAGCATTAAATCCTTTTTACTTTAATAAAATACCTAACACAAAGGGATGAGAGAAACACATCACTGACAACAGAGAGCAGAGCAGTTGAATTTCTAGCAGCTCAGTTTGAACAGGATGCTCTTCAATTCTCTTAGCACTTGAAGGATGATTTTTCATTATAAAGCAAGTCATGGCTGCCACACAGTCTATTTTTGTTGCTTCCTGATTTGAAACAACCATCAAGGGAGAGAGAGAGAGAGAGAGAGAGAGCAAAATTAAAATATTTCAAACCCAAGTCATCTGTTTCCTTTTTCTTGGACTATCGGTGGTTCTTTTGACAATGCTGGGTCCCATTGACTTCAACTTGTGGCTTTGGAACTGTTTGGTGAACCTCAAACCAGATGTCTCACATGGAAGTCGCTACTGAGGGAGGGGTGTGTGGCATATGTATTCCAAGGCACAAGGTTGAATCAGCAAAGATCTCTGATTTGTATTCTCATGTTTAGATATAAAGCCCAGACTGTGTTTTGATACTTGGGCCTCAAATCCAGAAAGCAGACTTCCACCCCTGCTCTACACTTCCTTCTGTTAATGCAGCTTTGCTATCCCCAAGTTTCTGATTTCAACGTTAGGTCTCCTTTGCAACTTTCCCAGAATTCTTGCCCTCACTTGGTTCTACTCATAGTCTCTTTAATGTCTCATCACAGATGGGTCTCCCCAGCAAAGCCTTCAAGCAGCTTCCTGAGGACATTTGTGATTAAATGTTGAATGTCCTCTTCTCTCTAAGAGAGACCCTGCATTGCTATCCCTATCAAGCTTGAAGTATGGAGGCTAGGTTTGGGAGCCAGGGCCCTATGGTCTTAAGGAGCTGGGACAGTAAAGGTTTATGGAGCCATTGACAAATAAGATATGTTTTATTTTGTCTGGGCGAGAGCACACAGGCCACGGGCAGTAAGTAAGAACATGTACCCTTGGTCCCAAGGATTTCTTAAAGGAAATCACAAAAAGGTGGCTTCTTGCCCAAACTAGATATATAACAGATTTCATCACTGTTTACTTTTGAGGTCCCTAGACATCCACTGTCAGCCATTTTGTGCTGATTCATAACCTTCTGATTGGCTAGTGTTAACCATTTTGACTCATCCCAGATACCCATATTAGCACCATGTTGTTTAAACATAAAAAAATTTCACGGCCTTGATTCCTTGCCTGGCGATCTTTAGAACACCTGTAAGTTTGCACACTGAGTAACAGAAAGCGCAATGGACTTCACAAATAAAGAAACCGAAAGGTTTTCACTTGTGTTAATACATTTCCTAGACTTCATAGGAACTATCCAAGTATGTGTTCCTTCTGAGAGCTCACTAACATTACCTCATTAGAATTCTAACTGCCCTGGGAACCTGACAGGTTAAAGCTATTCCCCACTTCTACAGAAAGCATAGTAGGAAAGTGGTACAGATTTATGTGGACTTTAGAATACCTCTGGCATTCAGTCTCTTGGTGGCTTGAGGAAATCACTTCTCCTATAGGAGGAGAGCCTGTGCTTTCTGATTCCTGCTTTCCTGTTCTACTCATAAGTGTGAAACTCTTAGATAAAAGCTATGAAAGCACCATGTTGGGGTCTGGAGCTATGGCTCAGTTGTAAAGTGTTCGCTGTGCAAACATGAGGACCCGAGTTCTACCTCCAAAACTCACATAAGAAAGCCAAGCATGGTGGTGAATAAATGACTCCAGAGCTGGGAAGGTAGAGACAGACAAGACCCCTGAGCATCCCTAGCCAGACAGTCTAGGCAAATTGGCAAGTTCTAGGCCTAGTCAAAGACCCTGTTCTACAAAAACAGAATGAAACAAAAACCCCCAAACCAGGTGACAGCACCTGAGGAACAGCAGTAGGAATTGATCTCTGGCTTTCAAAAGCATGTGACTGTACATATACAGGTGCACCCGCATGCACATGGACACATACAAACATGTATACCCACATGTACATGAACATACACATGTGCACCCACACACACATATGCAGAAGCATGTGAGTCCACATATACACAAACGTGTGTGAACACACATGTATGATCATACATGTGTCTCCATGCATACATAAAAACACATACATAAAGCTCTGTGCCCATTGTGAGGCATTGTACAGGGTGAGGAACTTTGGTTATTCAATGAGAACACATCCCTGCATACCACAAGGAAGTTCTATACATGTGTGAGGGTATGTTAGCTTTGCACAGGCTTTAGTGAGATTCAACTCACATATCATACAATTATTAATTTTTAAATGTTAAGCATCAACCCCAGGGACTTAAGCATGCTAAGCAAATACTCTATCACTGAGCTATGCTCTCAGCCTCCAAGTTATATTTCAATGACCGAGATATGTACTTTTGCCAATTTCCATGGCCCTAAGACATCTACTTCTGTTTTATTTCTATTGTCTTAACTATATAGCTGACTTAACCTAAGCTTGTAGTCACACAAGACCTGTCAGGCAACACTGATTTGCAAAGCTCGGGCTCCCCTGGCTTTCAGTATGAGTTGCCCTGACCTTCTCTTGCCAGTTCAGTCACTGTGGGGCAGGAAGGGGAAGGGTGGAGGAGAGCTCCCACCCTTTCCTGCATAACAGCAGAGACCTCAAACACGAACCAACAGCCCAAACAACCAGTAAAGAAAGGAGCAGTGTCTTCATGCAGCTTGTGTTCCTTTTTGCCTGATACTTCACTTGAAACCATCCTTCAATTCCTTAAATTATGCTTTTCCTTCCAAAGAAAATTCTTTCAAACAGTCAAAATTGCCTGATTATTTTTGCAAGAATACATCCATAGTACAAAAATACTACATGGAAGAAAGCCGCCTCAATAAATATCTGCATCCTATTCGGCTTTAGACAATGGTTGTTTCAAAAGACCCATTTTCAATAATTGGACATATTATCCATGATATGAAGTACCTTTCCTACTACTGAGACAAAAAAGCACCCCAACTGGTCAGTTGACTAGTCATTTGTATTTGGGCATTGCATTATTTACAAAAAAAAAAATAATAATAAAAGCCTTGTTTGTTACATTTCAAGTGGCTCCAGACTGAAAAATAGCAAGCTTCCAGTCGATGAATCATTAACAGCACTGACTGCAGCCAGAGTTGCTGCTGCCTTTGGGGAAAAGGAAAGAAGTCCCAGGAGGACAGAAAGACAGAAAGAAGGGGGCAGGAAGGTAAAGAGCCCAGAGCCCAAATATCTAAACTTGCTCTTAATTCTCTCCAGCTTGAACCAGTCAGTTTCTTCTTGGGCCTCAGTTTCCTCACCTGCACACTGGCAGGAAGGTTGTTACTTAGTGCTCCTAGAGCTGTTGACACCTGAACCTCTACAGTTCCCTGCCAAGGAGAACAGTAGCCCTGTGTTTTCACAGGAGTTCCCATGGGCAGGAGGGATCTGGCAAGTCAAGACTTCAGTTCTTCTTCACCTTGCTTTGAATTCAAGAAAATTTATCAAGCTTTTCTGCACAGAGAAAGGAAAGTTTGCCATTACACCTGCTTGTATCTCTTTTCAGGTCGTGTGCCTCCCTTCTTCTCACCCCAGTGTGCTAGGTTTCTTTGAATGGAGAATATGAGTCTATAGCACATATAGCAAATGCAAGTTCATTGTGTGGAAATAAAGCTGAGTCATGGGCTCTGATCTTGAACTTAAGTGAGAAAGGAAAAAGATACATTTTTTTCATAGTGAGAAAGGTACTTTTGTATCAATTGTTTTTCACAGGTCCTGTGGAGCTACCTTATGAGGTTCTGCTCAGAAAGAAGAAATCGGGCTCAAAGTCTTTTGGCAATCAGAAGAAGGTAGACAATCACAGGGTCTCAGGTAAAACCAGGTTCATTAGCCCACAAAATGAAGTGGACTTCCACCTCCCTTATTTGGCCAGAGCAGATGACAGGCAGAAGGTAAAGAAGGCAAGTTAAGGCTGGGGAGCTATCTCAGTCGGTAAAGTGTCAGGCTAGCATGGGGAACAGAGTCTGGATCTCCAGTACCCACATAAAAAGCCAGGTACAGGGACATCCATCTGTAATCTCAGTGCTGGGGAGACTAACACGGGTAGATCTCTGGAGCTAACCGGCCAGCTAGCTTTCTGAATCAGTGAAAGACCCTATCTCAAAAAATAAAGTGGAGAGTTATTAAGGAAGACACGCAATGTTGACCTCTGACTTACACACACATGCACACACTCACAGGAACATATACATATGTGCACACATGTTCAAAGAAGGAAAGTCAAATCTATTTCCTTCTTGTCAAAGATAATGCTTGCTCCTTATCTATAAGGACCTTTTATCTCTAGAGCCTTTTATAAAGCCTGAAAATAGAAGCTTCATGCATGTTTGTTGAACAGAGGATGAACACATGTTAGAGTTTGAAAAGGCCTTGTGAAGGAGGTAGCATGGAGCTGAGCTATGCATGTGGGTCTTCAGAGGCAGTTGAAAATTTTCCATTCCAAGAAGAAATTGTGAACAGATAATAGAAAACCCAAGGATAGGGGGTAATTCCATGTGGTCAAGATTTTGGCTTACTGAGACATGAAGGACAATCACATTGTACAGGTGGAAAAACTATGTTTAAGCAACACATTTAGCACATTCTCTGGGCAATAGAGCCCCCAAATTCAATTGTTTCTGAATGAACTACTGTGCTAACAGAAGAACAAATGACAGCTTGATTATGTTAATCTTCCTTTATTGGTTGGACAGGCACAGACATGGCGGAGGAAGCCATGTAGACCATCAAAGAGTCTCATGTGAACAAATGAAAACCAATCACTATTTAAGTGGTATTTGAAGTATGGGCCAGGGGTCTATCAGGGCTAGTGCTCTGTTGATTGTTAGTAAAATCCCTGTTTGCCGATTCATTTCTAGACGGTCTTCGCAATACCCTTTTCTTCTGATCTCTTCTGTATCTACTTTTTAATCATTTGCTTATGAGTAGGGTGATTTGTTTCTCTTGACTTTCCCAGATTGTAACACAGTCATGCTTCCCAGTCAACCAAGCAGATAGCTCTCAAAGCTCTGGTTCCATTCTCATCTCTGTTCCCCAAATCCATACATATAGTCAATGAAGTTAAGAGTACTCCACTTGGATGCATCCAAATGTTGTTAAAATGGGCTGTGTTGAGTTTAGTGAGGTTATACATACATGTAATCCCAGCCCTTGGGAGCTGGAAGCAGAAAGGTCAGGAGTTCAGGGTCATCCTCAGCAGCATAGTGAGCTTGAGATGTGTCTGGGCAGAATGAAACCCTGTTTAAAACAAACAAGCAAAAACGAAAACAAAACAACCTGCTCTGTCTCTACAGGTGAAACCCACTTCCTGCCCTCCAGAGCTCCACCTCAGTTGTAGTCCCACAGAGTATGAAAGCATCCCAGGATTTTGCACTCAGTCACTTCCTACTATTCTGAGCCAGTCAGCTTTCCAGAACTTCCTAAACTTGCCTCCTTCTTTCCCCATCCCACCATCTCTATCCTAGGCTAAGCCACTATCTCTTCATCTCTCTATCTCTCTATCTCTCTATCTATCTGTCTATCTATCTATCTATCTATCTATCTATCTATCTATCTATCATCTATCAATTATCTATCTATCTATCTATCTATCCTATCTATCTATCTATCTATCTATCATCTATCTATCTATCTTTGTGCCAGAATCCTACTCTGGTCTCTTTCTCTGACAAATCCTTTTCTCCTTAATGAGAACAATGATCTTTTTTAAAGTTTAAAACCTCATTTAATTTTATGTCTTATAGGGTTTATATGGAGTACAATATTGTATAGTTGTATTAATTCAACTGTAAACCTAAAAATTTACAGCCAATTTTGAAAGAGATGCATCTTAGCTCTGGAAATTGTTATTGAATATGTCAATGCTGTTGTAATGAAATGCTTCTTCTAATTATATGGTTATTAAATAAATAATGTTTTTTAAAGTAAAAAAAAAAGATGCTGTACTTTTTAGAAATCTGCAGTGCAGTATATATACGAACTCTCTGACCAGACACAAGCTCCACTCATGTGGGCAGATCCTGCTCACAGGATTCTCCTGCCCATTCATGTGGGAGCACGTATAGCAAGAGGCAAGAGCTGGGGTGAGGGGAGTCTTTTCTTTCTCCTCATTAGCAATACAAAATCAGTGGAAACTAATTTCCCCTTCATCCCATTGGCAGGGTGAACCTCAAGATACACCAATCCCAGAGGGAGTTTTCTTAATTCAATTGACTTGAGGAGAAGTTGAATTTGTTAAAGTATGCTTTACTAGTGGACAGGTCTCTCTGTCATAGCATCCTTCACTGCGAATACTAATACCTCTATGGGTGCATATGAAAGCACGTGACTTGTCATCTTCACCACTTCAAAGCTCCAGTGCTTTCTTAACCCACAAAAGAGCAAATTCCCCCCAGAAAGACTTCCAAAGGGTTCTGTTCAAGCAGCCCCAAATTTGGACTTGAGTAGTAATGGCTGAAGAGAGAGAAGCAGATCTTCTTGGCACATACATGAGGGTGGGAAGGTGAGTGTGCATGGTCCTCCTTCAAACTCAGGGCAAAGCTATCTTGGCTAAGACAGGAGAGAATGGAGAGTCCTAAGGTGAGAGGCTAAGTGAGTTCAGGAAACTACAGGCTCAATGTGACCAGCCTTCAAGGTAGGAGAGCTCAGTGATATACCTTTTGATAACCACAAAGGAACTATACTGTAGCTGGGTAGGGGTGGACATTTCCCATGCAACTCAAACCCCAGGCACAATATACCCAGTTATGTATTCTCTTGATGTCTTCAGCCAAGGAAAAGGAGAAACAGGACAGCTTGTGGAGACCTGCTCCTTGGTAATGAGCGGAAATAGAAAATGTAATTAACGTGTCTGCCCCGAGAAAGGGAGCTAAATCTATTACTCTCCTCCTCCCTGTTTCCATTATGAATGACTGTGTTTCAATTATGATCTCAAAGTATTTCCTTAAGGAAATATGTCAAGGTTCCGCAATGGGAAAGACGGAAATGGAGCCAGGAAAGTTTAATTTATTGCGGTGACTGCATTTTTAAAGGGAAGTGGGGGGGAGGGAGAGAGAGAGAGAGAGGCTGCAGGGGAATGAAGAGAAATACAGTTTGGCTCACCTGCTATGAACTAGGGAGTGTTTGGGTAGAAAGATGCCTGAGGTGTCAGAATACTTAACGATAGGGTGTGGGGAAGGAGAGGAGGCTCCATCCCATTTCACACTCTGGCTTAGCCTAGTAGCTTTCTTTACTGTTCCTTCAAGACTTTCAGGAAGAGGACTTGCCTGATTTGAGGGTGAGCAGTATCGGGCTCCAGCATCCTACTGGGGTAGGATCCTACCCTACACTGGGGTAAATAAGCAGGGTATATCCCTTGGCCTCACAAATCTACAAGTGCAATAGTGAAGAACAGGGGCTAAAGTAAAAGGCATGGAAACTGAAGTAAAGCCCTTCTACAGCAAGCTCCCCACAATCAATAAGTGGGAACCAGCCAGGAAAATTAATAGGGTACCAGGCTCTGACTCATGCTGGTCAATGGTTCTCTTTAGGGAAGCTGTCATCTCCACAGACTGCAGAGAATGGAAATACAGGCTCTATATTCATTCATTCATTCAGTCAGTCAGTCAGTCAGTCAGTCAATCATTCACTTGATGTGAATCTGGGAATTCCATCCAAGATTCTGGCCTTCTCCCTGAGGACAACATGGGCTACTGTAAGAGATGCAGGCAATTATACCAAGAAGCAGGAGCTAAGACATTGAGCAGCTGGGATCCCAAGTGCAGCATGGAGAATTTTGTTCAGAAGAAAAGCAGGCTTCCAAGAAAAAGAGACCTCTGGTGTGAGTATTAAGAGGAAGGCCAGAGGTTTTCACGGTGGATAAATGGGCAAAGGGACACTGAGAGCATCCCCACTAAAGTCAGAGACTGACCATGTAATTTTAGGTCACCATGATTGGCATGGGGAGGTACAGGAGAGAGACATAAAGGGTCACAAAAGGCCCAGGTTCAGGGGTAGGCATGATGGAGGCCAGTATGGATGGAACTCCAACTATACTAGAGAATTTAAGGATATGTTTCAGAATGAGGGTGGCATTTGGATTCTGGAAAATCACATGATTAAGAGGGCTTCTCATTAGATGAAGTCAGAAAAGGGACAAGGAATAGGGTCTTGAGTCTCACAGAAGGCCTCAGAGCTATGCAGGAAAGATTGTGAGGGCTGAGCAAGGCAGACAGAGCACAGCTCACAGAGATGTCCCAGGTGCTCTGCAGAAGGTCAGGGGGAGCTAAGTATAAGAGATGCTGAGATTTTGGTTCACACACATTCTGCTCCTACCCACACTTAGTTGCAAACACCTGAGGAACAACAGAATTTGGAAATATTTATGTATTAAATATTATGTATGACTCATAAGGAGCTCTAGTTCATCTATTTTATCACTGCATATTATCTCATTTAATTCTCTAAATAGTCCTGCAAAGCCACTGGCATCTTCCCTTTCAAAAACATTGTTTCCTGATCTTTGGGCTAAGACCAAGTATAAGGACAAGAAAATTGAACCACAGAGGAGTTCAAGTTTGTTCAAAATCATACATGTCCTGGCTGTGGTAGTTCCAGCACTTGGGAGTTGAAGGCAGGAGGATCAGTAGTTCAAGATCATCTTCACTACATGGTTAGACTTTGAGGTCAGCCTAGGCTATATGAGACGCTGTCTCACAACAACAACCAATAACAACAAAAGAACCTACACAAAATCAACTGCAGAGCTAAAAACACAATTTCTGGGATTTTTATTTTAATTTTAAACGTGGATAGTCCTCCTGGCTTCCTTCCTCCTCTCCCTCCTCATCCCCCTTCTTTCTGTCTCTAAGTGACTTGTTAGAAGTTAGGATCAGCACTAGATTTTGAGGATGACACATGTAGCACACCCAGGATCCCTGCTCAGCAAAGGAGGGGCCTGTGATTAGAAAGACTAGGCCTGATCTATACAGGACAGAGAAAGCAACCCTTCCCCTGTCTAGGGCCTCCACGAAGCTCTCCAAAGAAGTTGGTGAGAAGGTTGATGCTTGCTGTGAGGGTAAAGAAGAACCTCCCAGCTTCAGCGAATTCTCCAAAGTACAGACTCCCTCGTTAGCAGAAGCACCTACCCTGGTCCAGCACTAAGACTGTACTCTTTTTCACTGTGGCTCATTCATTTGTTCCCTGGCTACCGCTTTTCCTGGTGACCATCTCACCCTCTTTCTTTGACGTCCCCCATGCTGTTCACTCAACCTTTCCTGGTGTACTTCCAGCCCACATAGATCTAAACAGAAAGCCTCTGGGAGCAGGTGCTTGTGCATGAGTCTAGTTCCCTGAAATCTAGGGGCCAGTCGGCACTTTCCTTCAAGGATAGAGGATAGAGTCCTTAATAGGAGTATTGAAACACTCCAGTTCCAATCCTGAGCAGCAGTCCTGACCACACCCTGTGCCCAGATGAAGCCACATTGTAAAAGGACATGGATGAATAATTAAGTCACCATTTATAAGAAACTCTAATCTTAGGGCAGTTCAAGGTAAAGACAGGCAGCAGCCAGGAACAGCCAAGAACAACACTGCCAGAAGGCTCAGGACACAGGCCCACAGCCAGACACTGTTTTTTTCTCTAAATACTGTCACACACACAAAAAACTGATGTCAGAAAGTCTCTGTCCCCTTGGCGACCCCAGCATATCAGCGATAATAATTGTAAAAATAGCTGTGGTGTAGGATTGCGTACTGTGTGCTTACAACTGCTGGACTATATTAGTTTATTTTAAACATTTCTCATCTCCCCTAAAATCTACATAGACATTATTACAGCAAAAGAAACAAAGAGGTTAAATTAGTTGAAGTCCCACAGATAATGATCAAATCAAGTCATCTAGGATGTTATCTATCTACTTTTCAGATCTTCCTTCCTTCCTTCCTCCCTTCCCTCCCTCCCTCCCTTCCTTCCTTCCTTCCTTCCTTCCTTCCTTCCTTGTCTCTCTCAATCTTTCATTATTTATCAACTAGAGAAACTGGCTTTACAGATCAATGTTTCATTTATTTATTTCTGAATCTTCTACATCTTAGACTAATGCATCTCAGTTATTTGGGGTTATGATTATACACACATACATATATACATACATACATACAGATAGACAGACAGACACACACACATATTGAGGTGCTGGGGCAGAGATTTTTTTTGTAGTGTAGTAAAAAATGTAGCCTCTCTTTACAGAACCCCATATATGTAAATGAGTTTTTCATAGAACATCAGGGTATTCTAGAGTAGTTTTGAAACTTTTGAAATTCAGATGATGGAAAACCTTTTTGTAAATGTAGTACGTTTTGTCTGCCCCCTGTGCCTGTCCCTCACAATCTCTCCCTTCTCTCTTCTAACACACTGTTGTCCCAGGAAGATCTACTGGTCAATCTTTCACTCTACATAGGCGCAGGACATACTCAGAAAGGACACTGCCGTTTGTCACTGTTGGCTCTGGGCTGTATAAGCTATGTTTCACTGATTCCTGGGACATTTTTACCTCTGACATCCTCTATGCCTTGTCCAGCTTTCAAGAGAGCTGAGGGGAGACCTTGTAAGTGACACAGCTTTAGTTTATTCTATTGATGACAGAGACAAGAAGATAACATGTGACTTCTTATCTTGTCTCATACGTGCCTTGTTCTCTTGTAGCTACTGGCTGTGAGCTCATCCTTCCCTCCACCCAAAGCATGCATTCACTTCTGAGCAAATGGAACACTGACTCCTGATTGAGAAGTGCCATGTCCCCTCCCTTTTGCTGCCTTCCTTGGCCTCTGTACAGATCCACATGGAATTTGGAATGGCCTTTCTCCTTCCCTTGTGAAACCCACCTCCCACAACCACCCTGAACAGCCCCTCTAGATGTAAATGATTAATTCCTTGGAAAAAAACAGAATCTGGGTTATGTAAACTGCTAAGAAATTGTTTCCTGTATCCCAGGATGAGGGAGAAGGGCCTGGCAGAAACTCCTCTGAGGCTACTATACTGACAGAACTAGGGAATCCCTTAAACAATTCTGGTGGGGGAATGGAGAGATGGCTCTACAGTTAAGAGCACACACTACTCTTGCAGAGGACCAGAGTTCAGTTTCTGGCACCCGCATCAGGCTGCTCACAACTAGCTGTTAACTCCAGCTCTAGGAGATTAGATTCCTTCTTCTGACCTCTGTGGACACCGTACATACACGCACACACACACACACACACACACACACACACACACACACGAGGGGATTGTGTGTGTATACACAAAAGAATTTTGATATAGTAAGCATTTTGCATCAGTTAACGATGTGATAATGTGATTTAGGAAGGTTTTTCAGTTTTGTATTTTTCCTTTTTGCAGTGTGGGACTTTTTGACCTCCAATCCTGAGGTAGTTGTAGCTTTCTTCTCAGATTCCTTGGAGTTTTTCCTCAGGATGTTCACCAGGAAGGGCTGTGTTGGAGTCAAGTATACTCACTGAGAGACTCCTAAATTGGAAAGTCTATTTAAGACAGGAAATTCTTTGTAGGATACACACACACTGTGTGTGTGTGTGTGTGTGTGTGTGTGTGTGTGTGTGCGTGTGTGTGTGTTTGTCTTTGATATTTAAGACTATCTTTCAAATATTTTCCTAGGCTCTCTCAGCTGTTTATCAGCAATCGCTTGCTTCTATCCTTTGTTTGATGATCCAACAAAACAGAACCACTAAAAATCAGAACCTACACTTTGGGTTGTTTTAAACTCTGTATAGCACCGGGAGTAAAGGCTTTAAACAGCCTATTTTCATCAATACTTTTTTCCCCTTTTCATGGAATCTGTCATCTCCTTGTTCATTAAGTAAAATTTTTGTCTGACAATTTATAAAGCAAGATCAAAACAACCTGTAGGCAATAAAATGAGGCCCTGTTGCTTACCAGAGCAGGTAGTGATTTAAAATTTGGGGGCTGATGAGATGGCTCAGTGGGCAAAGCATTTGAAGTATAAGCACAGGTTCTTGAGCTCGATTCCTGTTACCCATGTAAAAGTGGGAAGAGAGAACCAACTCCACAAAGTGATCCTCTGCCCTCCACTAAGCATCTACACACAAACAGAAAGTTAATAAATGAATGAATTAAAGAAATCTTCAGGTGTGTTGCGCCATGAACATGAGTGTTTAGAGTCTGGTCCTTGTACCACTGCAAGTTCCCAAAATCCTTTTGGGAAGCTCATAAGGCCTCCAATTTTTGTAATAATTTGAGCACATTTATTACCATTTTTCACTGTGTTAAAATTTTCAGTGATGATATAAAAGCATTCACAAAATGCAAACAAAAACTGTCGGCTCCTCTGCATAACTCAGGAATGCAGCTCCAAGCTGAACCAGTACTTTGTATATGGGTAAAATCTTCTCATCTGAGCAGTGGAGGTTACGGACAGGTATTTGTGTCTGTTTGAATTACTAGCTAAACCAGCATCTCTCTGTTGGCTGCCCTTCTTACTTAAAAGAATTTGTAGAGTTGATTTAGATTTGGATATCCAGAAGACATTTTCTCAAAAACATTTAAGTAAGCCTGCCTTTGCGAAAAATCATACTTGACTAGCAATAAACTCCATACCTTAAAACTTCAGGAAACTTCTATATGCCAACATAAGCTTGATTTTTTTTTTTTTTGTTTTCAAGTACATGAAGAAATTCAGTTAAACACAGGTAGTTTGAAAAAAGAGAACTATTTAAGTTCATTTTAGTATAATTGCACAATTCATTAATAATTTAGGACATAAAATTGTTTTTTGTTTTGTTTTGTCTGGTTTGGTTTGGTTAAGACAGGCTCTCACTATGTGGACATGACTGGCCTTGAACTCACTATATAGACCCAGCAGGCTTTCAATACAGAGGCCTGCCTGCTCTTCTTCCCCAGTGATAGTTCCAAGCCTGGCTATTGTCCTTCAACAGTGCTCTGAAATTTGATATGTGACAGACTTAAATATTTGTTGCAAAACTATATAAGTGATTTTTTTCATATTTTACAGTACTTAACACATTTCAATTAAATCAATACATCACATCAGACTGAAGACAAAAGCATATACAACATTCAACCATTTGATACTAAAGCAGATTTTAAAGAGATTGATCACTTCATTTTAAAAATAGTTGTTTTATTAAATTGTTGCAATAATACATTCCTAACAGAGGAAATACTACTAGACTTAATTCAAATAAGTACAAGTTCTTGGAAGTTCTCAATTTTACAGATAATAAAAGCAGTCTATGATCAGAAGTTTGAAAATCACAGCAAGATGACATTTTGACTTGCAAAACAAAAATCTCAAAAAAGCCATTATTTTTAATATGGAATGAATGATTCAGATGGCTTGGTTTCTGTTGCCTAATCCCTTTCAGCTGTACTCTCACAGTGACAGCCCAGAGAGATATGTCCGGTAGGAAGGAGGCCAAAGCCCAGAGCCCTGAGCACTAACCTGCAGCATAGCTCTAAAATGAGTGAAGGCTGGATAAGTACAATCTGTAAGCCCAGGCCCCATCATTATGTGGTTGGACCTCATAATCTTTCCATAGCATCACTCCTAGTTTGTAGGGCAGGTATCTTCTGAAAGATAATTTGATAGAGCCCCGGGACTGAAGATAAAAATGAGGTTCTCTCGTCAGAGTTACCAGTAACTGGTTTTCTGGCCAGGGCTATCTTTCCTTCTCAGTGTCCTTCTATAACAAAGGCATATATTTATTTATTTTTTAAAAGTATTTGTTATTTATTATTTTTATTTTGTGTGTATGCGTGTATTGCCTGCAGGTAGGTAAGTGCACCCGTGTTGTGCAATGCTGTGAAGGACAGAAGAGCCTATCAGATCCCCTGGAACTGGAGTTACGGACAGTTGTTAGCTGCTATGTGGGTGCTGGGATACGAACCTGGGTCTTCTGCAAGAACAGTCAGTGTTCTTAACAGCTGAGCCATCTCTCCAGCCCCAAAGGCATATATTTAATAATCAGACCAGACTGTCTCTAAGATAGTTTCCAACTCTAATATCCTACAAATCTCTTTGGAGGAATATCTGAAAGACAGTGAAATAACAATTGGCCTCTACATACTATTAGAGAATTGCCAAGTTGCTTTCTCATCCAAATTCCTGCTTGATGCTATTTTCATTATACATACATTATGGCAATTGTGGTTGAAGTTCCTAGTGGAAAATAGACTGGTATTGTGTACTGGTGTGTCATTAACTTGCTGTGTGGTTTTGGATACTTTTTAAACCTTCCTATGTACTGTTTATTAAGGCATGCCCTGTTGCTAGAGTGAATTCTGGTCTACGCTACATACTCAGTAATTATTATCAGCATCTGATTTCCTTGTTGTATGTTCACAGGCCTGTCTTACTCCCTAACTGTGAACTTGGTACAGACAGGACCTCACCTGGCTCATTA
The DNA here is from genome assembly GCF_000622305.1 of Nannospalax galili. NCBI lineage: Eukaryota > Metazoa > Chordata > Mammalia > Rodentia > Spalacidae > Nannospalax > Nannospalax galili. Next base: position 3,124,669 of record NW_008352891.1, read on the forward strand.
TTGTGTTCCCAGCCTCTGGCACAGTACTTGGCTTGAAATTAATTTATAGTCAATAAAGGAATGAATGATTGATCTAAGTTCAAGTTTGGATCATGCTTTCGATCTTCGTTAATTCCTATTTGGGCAGAGCAAAATAGTGAGATTTTCGTTAGATTTAGGTTGACTGATTGGATTTCATAGGCCTTAAATATATTTGCATTATCTGGCTTGAGTCTTATGTGTTAATGATAAGGATAATTCATGAGAAAAATCAATCTCTTTTTTTTTTTTTTTTTTGTCTTCTTGAGACAGGGTCTCCCTGTAGTCCCAGCTGGCCTGGAACTCGCTATGTAGACCAAGCTGGCTTCAAACTAAGAAGGTCAATCCTTAGGTAGCCAATGCTTCTACAGTTTGGGCTCTAGGATGACAGCTATACTCTGAAGCAGAGCCCTTAATGAACATCACCCCTAAATACAGGTGACCTCTCTCAGTGCCAAATTTCTTTTGTGGTATCAAGTAAGATTGACCTTCCAGAATGATGTTGATTGGGAGTAACTGAAATTGTTTCCATAGACAAAGACACACGGAAAATATGTTCAAATATTTTCAAATAAAATATTTTCAAATATGTTCAAATAAAACTGTTGTCTACATACTGCAGGACAGCCCTGTGATGAGCCAGCCCAGTAGACTCACTAAAGGAAAAGCAGGTTTGGGGGATGGTTTATAAAGATATGGCAATAGTAGACAGACACTAATTAGCACATAAACTGACTGGATCATTGTTCTCATTTTAAATAAGCATGTCCTACAGAATATATCTGTTGCAAATAATAGCCCAGCTCAAATTCTCTGAGTGTGAGTACACGTATGTGTATGTGTGTATGCATTCATATGAGTACAAGTCATGTGTGCATGTGGAGGCCAAAGAACAATATCAAGTGTCATTCATTCCTAAGGCTCCATCCACCTCATTAAGACAGGGTCTCTCATTTGCCTGAAACTCACCAGTTCGATGAGATAGGCTGGCCAGCCAGCCTCAGGGATCCGCCTGTCTCTGACTCCTCAGTGCTGAAGTTACAAGTGGGCATCCCGACACCTGGCTTTTTCAAAGTGGATTCTCAGGTCCTTATGCTTGTATGTTAACACTTTATAAACTGAGCAACCGCCCCAGCTCCCAGCTCAAATGCTTAAGACAATAGAACCAAATACAGAAGCAGAGGTACAGACAGGCTTCTGGCAGTGGCAGACCTGGTTCATATTTATTCATATTGCCTATAGAAGCTTTATACTTATACTATACTTATACTTATTCCTGTTGTTATCCCTGGCATCCCCAAAGGGTCTTCAGAGTTGCTCTGACCAAATCTGTGAGTCAGCACCAGCTCTGGGTTTTGCTTTGTTGTGGTACTGGGGCTTGTACCTTCAGCCTCACACATGCTAAGCAGACACTCCCCTACTGATTTAAACCCCCAGCCCAAGCTCTGGATTACTTACTGCTTCATTCTCCATTTTAGCCTTTGTTCTTTATCATCATCTAACAAATATTTATCGAGGGCCTTTTCTGTGGAGCGCTTTTCTTATGTAGCAGAATTTTATGTTGAATGAGGTAAAAATAGTCACTGCCCAATACAGAATTTACTTACTCTATTCCCTATACAATATGAATAAATAGATTAGAGAGATGAGGTGATAATCACATATATAAAAACATAGTAGCTATTACTTATGGGGACCAGTGCCAGCCGTATACCAGATGTATTTTAATTCAATCACAAAATAATCTTGCAAGATAAATCTGTTTGTCTGCATTTTAGCATTAGGGAATGTGAGACACAGGAAGGGTGGGCACTTTACTAGGCATATGTAAAAAGTAAACATGGAAGGCTGAATTTGTGATTTTTTTGTTTGTTTGTTACTCCTTTGAACCAGCCTGCTTTCTTCAGAGGAACAATGACTCACATGTCAGATGATGTTAGCACAAGCCAACCCCTTATTAATTTCATTGTAAGGATTTAGTTAAAGTCTTCAGTGCATTTTGGTTAAATATAAAGTACTTAGAACTACACGTATTAATCAGTTTTCCAAAAACAAATTTGTCTGTAGATAACTAAGTATTCTTTTAAAAAATGGATTACATTTGGTCTTTGACAATTTCATACATGTCAATAATGCATTCTGATCACTCTCACCCCTTAGCCTCTCTTATCTGCCTCCATTCGTGTCATCTCCCTTTTCCCTAAGTCCCTTTCCCACAAAATGCCCTTTTTTTGTGGCCCACTGATTTTAACCAGGAAATGTCTTCATGGCCCGTGGTTTAGAAATATCCACTGAAATCTGGTGGGCTCACTGTTGGGAGCACAACTGAAAATAATGACCCTCCCATCCCCCAGAACCCATCAGTTGCCAATAGATCATGAGGAAAGTTTAGGGCCCCATGAGTACTTCCTCAGCCCATGACTAGCTGTTGACAGGCCCAGTCTTGTGCAGGCCCAGGGCAGGCAACTGCAGTTGCTATGAGACTGTGTTTGCAGTGGCTGTGCCAAGTGCTGAAGATGGCATTCGCAACCCTTCTCCCTGTCTTTCGGCTCTTAGGTTCTTTCCCCTCCCTCTTCTTCAATGGTCCCTGAACCTTAGAGGGCTATGTATAAACGTTTGGGGCTGAGCACTCAACTGTCAGCTAATCTCAACATCTTGAGCATCTACGATCTCTGTACTCACCTCCATTCATTGTCTGAACTGGCTGTTCATAGGTCAGCAGAAGTATCAACAGTGTACATTCTTATTGATAGTATTGCCAAGTTTTCTTAAAAAATTTTCCCCCAATCTTGTACTTTTCTGTTTCCATTTGGCTTGTAAAAAAAGCGAATGCATTTTTATAACACACAGAATTTTAAAAGAAGCAATAATTTTAAATTTCATCCACCCAAGGCTCAGGGACCATCGTGGAAAAGGGAGCAAGAGCCAGGGAGCAGGTGCATGACCAAATGGAAACAAAGTCCTACAAGTTCCTGGGAACCTGTTCATATGATTTTATGGCAAAGGTGTCAGAGTACACAAGTCCCATGCAAACTCAGACAGACAGTAACCCAGCATAGAACTGGGAAAATTAATGGCAGACCCCAATCTTACCTAAAGGAATGTTGGCAACTGATTGCTGCTAGATGCAGAAACGCTGATCTTCCTAAAACAAGGGACTCTAGGTAGGCTGACTAGACTCAGGGGATGGACTTGCAGTGGGGAGCTGCTGGGAGCACTGACAACACAGTGGGCGGTAACAGGGATGACAGAGTATATGGGCTCCAGTGGGGGTGGGGGTGGGGACTATGGGAGGGTGCCATTTGGGATGCAGGTATAAAGATGAGTAAGATTGTTCGGGATGTTTTGTATGAAATAAACATAGAAAAAATCAATTAAAAATAAAAAGAAGCAATCATTACAAAAATGAAAGAGGGAAAACTGCCCCTAGCCCAAGGGCCCATCTGTAAAAACTATGGACTTAGTGTCCCATGGGATATTTTCCCTATTTTGTATTTTCCCCAAAGTAAGAATGTACCATCTTATATTATGCTTTTTCCAGTTAATATTAGACTCACAATTGTATGTTACACAGTCTTTGCCGACTTGTTTTCTAGGACATAACTCTAGTGTGTGAGATGTCATAATTTTATTAGTCACTCTTCACATGCCGCACATTTAGATTGTGTGCTTAATGCACCTATTTTAATATCTTCCTATGATTACATGAAGGACTTGCATTAATTTATTCGATCTCAATTTATTTTTGCAATGGCAAGTTAAGAAGGGACAAGCTGTTGAGACTTGCCCTGGCTATTTACTGTCTTCAACTCTAAATCATAGCTTACTTTTCTCTTCAAGAGAAACAAATCAGTGCTTCTCCCACATCTCCCCACTGTAGGAGAGGTATCTGTTTTCTGACTGGTCTATCTCAGAAGTATCCAAGTAACCTAACTTCAAGATCCTGCAACATTTAAATTGCATCAGCCTATGAGGCCAGTTGGCTCCACTGCAGAGTAGGGTGGAAGTGCACTTGGGCTCGATCCCCTAGTCTCAGTGTACATGTCCAATGTCAAACTCTTTCATCATTCTTTCCTGACTCATAAACCAGGGCCATGAGTCAAGAAACTCTATTCTTGTGTGTGTAATCAATGCTTGAGTACTGTACACATGAATGCTGAACAATAATCTCCTTTACCTTTTACCTTTTATTTGTTTGGTTTATTTGAAGCAGGCTGCTATATATCCCAAGCTGACCTTACACCACATAGCCAAGGATGATCTTGAATTTCTGTTCCTCCTTCCTCCACCCCTTGATTTCTTGGATTACAGTCACATACCACCACACCTGGTTTATGTGGTGCTGGGAACCAAATACACAGTTCCATGTAGGCTAGGCGCTCAAGCACTTTGCGAACTGGGCTGCATCCCCAGCCCACTTTTACCTTTTATTGATTTTAAACATAATGAGATAGTTTGAATGAGAAGTGTCCCCCATAGGCTCCAAGTATTTGAACACTTGGCCCTTGTTGGTGTTGCTTGTGGAAGTTTAGGAGCTGCAGCCTCTCTCTCTCTCTCTCTCTCTCTCTCTCTCTCTCTCCTTCCTGTGCCTGCTTGAAGATGTGAGTGCTGCTCTGGCTGTCTCCTGCTATGCTTCCTATACCATGATAGATTCTTACCTTCTGGATCAGAACCTTAAACCCAATAAACTCTTCCTTCTCTAAGTTCCTTTGGCCATGATGTTTCATCACAGCAACAGAAAAGGAACTGATAGATATGGAAGCCAGCTCATCTTTCCTCTAACTCTTTGAGTTGCTGGAGTGAAGTATTCTGTGATAGCAAAGAAAAAGCTAGCTAATAGGTGGCTTCAAGGTAAAGGACTTGAAAGGATAGGCAATATAATCCCAAATAAATAGAAAGCCGGAATAGGTATATTAATATGAACAAATTAGGCTCAGAACAAAGAAAAATATCAAGGTGCTAAAGTAGGGCTTCACAAACTAACAGTGATTCATAAAAGTCCTAAATGGCTTTGGATCTAATGACAACCAAAAAAAAAATACATTAATCCAAATAATAGCTTGTATTTATAATATCTCCTCTTGGGAATTGATAAACAGATCATGAGATAGGAAACAGGACTGAGTGACAGCATCAGACAGGTGGATTAAGTGGACATTTACAAATCACTCCACCTTCCAAAGAAAAGACACACATTACTGTCCAATGCATGCAGAAAATTAAATAAGACCATCTTCTTGGCTATAAATTAAACCTTAATACATTTAAAATAATTGAACATATGTAAAGCATATTTATAGTCCATGTGTCACTTTATCAGGGCTGCCATAACAAAATACAATATACTAGGTGACTTAATCAACAAATGTTTATTTTATTCCTAGTTTGGAGGCTAGAAATTCAAGAGGTGCTGGCAAGTTTAATTTCTTCTGAGGCTTCCCTCCCTGGTTCATGGATGGCTGCCTCTCACCACTACATCTGTCCATGTTCTTTCCTTTGTTTGGGTTGAATGTTTCCTAATCTCCTGTCATTATGAAGACTCCAGCCATATTGGATTAGGGCCCACCCTAATGACCCCATAATTTAATTACCACTTTAAAAGCCCTGTCTCCAAATGCAGTCACGTTTTGAAGTACTAGGGTTAGAGTTTCAAAGTAAGAACATTTAGGGTACAGAATTTAGTTAGAGACCAGACGGAATTGAACTAGAAAACAGTAACAAAGAGATAATGAAACCTGTAAATGTGGGGAAATCACAAAACCCCCATGGGTTCAAGAGGAAGTTACAAGGTAAATAAGAAAATGTTCTTGGTTGAATGAAAATGAAACTAAAACATTCCCCAACATTGTGGGATGCAGTGAAAATGATGCTTAGAGAAAAGTTAAGGGCATTAAACAACTTACATAAGGAAATAAAAAGAGCCAAGTCAGTTGACTAAGATTTTTTTACCTTGAGAGCTGGAAAATAAAATCAAGATAAATCTAAGGCAAGCACAGGGATAGACAAGAGCAGAAATCAAGAGAATCAAAAACAGAAAAAAACACAGAGAAGAAAGGAAACCAAAAGCAGGTTTTGTGAATAGATGAGTAAAGTAGCTATACCTCTATCAAGACCGAAAGAGACAGAGAGGCAGAGAGAGACAGAAACAGAAACAAGAAAGTGAGGGGAAACAGAGAAGGGCACTTCCAATGTCGGGGGTGAAAGAAGGAATGCCACTAAAGTGTCCACTTATTTTAAAGAAATAATATTATCTCTGTATACATGAATTTGTATCCCATATACATTAATTATATGTATGTACCTGTTTATTTATGTAAACGTGTTAGTGGTGTTACAGTTACATATTCCATTTGCAAATAGAACTGTTTGAATTTGAGGACTCACATTTCACACAGTTTGGTCTACATATAATTGGCAACTTACACGCAGTGTATCAGCTTCTCAAAAGCAGCCAAAATAATTGAAACAAAGCCAAGATTAAACTGATAATCAGAATACTTCAAAAACTATTAAGTGAGTTGATTGGCAATTTTATAAAAATCTCTTCCAGTGAGTCCAGAAGGAAAGAATACTTTCCAGCTACTTTTATAAGGCCAATATTACCTTGATGCCAAAACAGAAATAGTACAAAAAAAAAAAAA
>NW_008352891.1:3131356-3161441 GCF_000622305.1 Nannospalax galili
CCTCAATAATATAAATGCAAAAATTATTTTTAAATGTATCAGCAAAACATATCCAATAGTACACTTAAAAATTACGTGCCATGAACAAAAAAAAATGTTTCTTCTTGGAATCAAAGGCTGGGTTACTATATAAAGTTATTTTCTACAGTTTCATCAAATGAATTAGAAATAAATATAGCACGGGGTTGAAGAGATGGTTCATTCATTAAGAGCTCTTGCTGCTTTTCCAGAGGATCAAAGAGTTAATAAAGAGAAAGAAGGCTGAGTGCCAGTATTCATCTTTCTCTGCTTCCTGATGGCAGATGCAGTGATCAGCTGCCGCATACTCTAGCTGCTATGCCTGGTCAACAATGGTATACTGTACCCATGAACTGTAAGCCAAATACACCTTTCCATATGTTGCTTTTGTTAAGTACCTTGTACAAGAACAGTAACTGATACAGCCCCTGTGATGGTTAATGTTAATGATAATCTTATCAGCTTAACAAAATCTAGAATAGCTTGGAAGATAGGATTTATAACATGTCTGTGGGGGATTAGAGATTATCTTGATTATATTGACTGAGGTGGGAAAACTGTCCCACAGTGGGTGGCACCCTAGGCAGGGGATTCTGGACTATATAAGTGGAGAAAGTGAACTGAGCACTAGAATGCTTGCATTTATCATTGCTGTCTGTTTGTGATTATGAGTGTGATGTGACCAACTCCCTTAACCTCTTGTTGCTATAGCTTCCCCAATATGATGGACTGTAACCTAGAACTGGGAGATAAACCTTTTTTCTCTCGTTACTTTTATCATGTTATTTTATCACAACAGAAAAGAAACTAAAGCAACTCAACAATTGATATGCAGATTTAAAAATCCTAGCAGGTTTTTTTTTTTTTTCAAGTGTAGACAAATTGTTTCTAAATTCATATGGAAATGCAAAAGTGCTAACAAAATCCACTTTGGAGAAGAATAGTTGCAGTAATTAGAGTAGCTAATTTTGAAATTTATTATAAAGCTACAGTAATGATGGCACTATAGTAATATTGGCAAAGGGATGCACAGATCAGTGGAATAGAACCTGTAACGCAGAAATAGACTGTGCAAGTACAGCTAAGCTATTTTTGATAAAAATACAAGTGTGGCTCAATGGAGAAAATGAATGCATTTTCAAAGGTGTTAGAGAATTTGGACATCCTCATGCAAAGCCGTGAATGTTGTCTAAGGACTCTTCCCCATCCTTAGAAAATGATTCAGAATGGATTGTACTCTCTATATAAAACATAAATCTATAAAATCTTTAAAAATAGAACAAAAAGCCAGGCGTGGTAGCATATACCTTTAATCCTAGTATTCAGGAGGCAAAGACGGGTAGATCTCTGTGAGATCAGGGTCAACCTGTTATACATAATGAGTTCTAGGCCACTGGGGGCTAGAGGGAGACCCTGTATCAGAAAAAAAGAAAAGAATAGAAAATTCCATGTAAGATCAAACAAAATAGCAACAAAAAAATGCAACCCACTTAAGAAAAATGTGATTACTTGGATCTCACCAAAATTTGAAAGTTTCCCTCTGCTAAGAGAACATAAAGATAAGGATAGACTAAGACAATATTTGCATGTCACAAATATCCATCAAGGATATTTGTGTGTGTATCGTTTTAAATAATTCTCAAAAACTTAACAATAAGGAAACCAGGCAAATTTTAAAACATAGGCAAAAGATTTGTACATACATGTCAGCAAAGATATATGAGTAAGCAAGTAAACCTGTGAGATGTCTGCATTTCCAGCCATCAGAGGAAATCAAGGTCAAATTGGGTTCAGGCATCATTTGGACATATTAGAATTATTAAAAGTCAATCATAACCAGGTCTGGTGGGACAGGCCTGTCATCGCAGCTACAACAGAAAAGACCGAGGTAAGAGGATCACAAGTTCAAGGCTAACCTATACTACAGAGTGAGCTCAAAACCAGCCTAAATAACTTAGTCTCTTTCTCAAAATGAAAAGTTAAAGGAGGGCTGAGGATATGGCTCAGTTGTAGAGCACTTGACTAGCATGTACAAGGGTCTAAATTCAATTCCCAGTACAGAAAAAAAAAAAATCTGTAAACACGCACACAATATCATATGCTGGCAAATCAGAAGACGATCTGAGGTGCTCATCTGATGCTCTTGAGTAAGCAAAATCATGCAGCCCCTCTAGAAAACACTTTGACAAGTTCTTATCAAGTTAAACTTTCACTTAACAGAAGACCCAGGAGTCCCGCTCCTAGACATTTACCCCAGATGAGCATCACACAAAAACCTTTGCCTGAATTTTTATTGCAGTTCTGTTCAGAATGATCCAAAAGTTTAAGTTGTCAATGTCCCTCAACAGATAATAAGTGCACAAACTATTGTCTGCCTGTGTTCATTTTGTATCCCTGCCACTACCAATTATCACAACTTTAGTTGCTTATAGCAATATGAATTTATGTTTTAACAGCTATGGAGGTCAGAAGACCAAAATGCTTCCTTTGTGACTGAAATCAAGATGCTCACGGGGCTGCATTGTTCCTGGGAACTGTAAAGCAAAATGATTTCTTTGACTTTCTATTTCCTGGCGGTCTTTGGCATTTCTTAGTTCTAGTCCTTTCTATCTTCAAAACACACCACTCCAACCTCTGCTTCCGTTGTCACAGCTTCCTCTGGACTCTGACCCTCCTTACTCTATTCTCTAAGGATCCAGGTGACATTGGGCCGATGTGGATCTTAACCATGTCAGCAAAGTCCCCTTATCATGAAAGCTGACACAGATACAGACATATTGGATTAGGCGAGGACATTGTTGGGGTCAGTATTCTTTCTACCACACACATCCATGCAGTGGAATACTCCTGAGCAACATAATGAAATACGTGGACACTGGCAGTGATTTGGATGAAGTTTGAAGACATTATGCAGAATCTCAAAAGTCATGTAATCTGTGCTTCTATTTTGTGGCCTTTTTGAAAAGACAAGCCTAAGTGATGGAGAACAGGTCCATGGTTGCCAGGGTTTAAGGTAGAAGGTGTAACTATAATAGAATAGCATGGAACAACTAATGGAGGGGAGGGACGTGCTCTGTATTCTGAATGTGGTTAGTGAGAACATGAACTGATACCCAGGTAAAATCTCAGAATACTCTACTCCAAAAAGAAAGAAGAAATTTTAATTTTAATGTTAGCTTTGTATTACGTTTAAACAGAGGGAGAGGGAAAGAGAATATGTCATAAGAGATAAATTCATACTACCCTTCAAACCTCAGCCTGTGTGATTTTTATATATCCACAAGAGAAGATGATAGGGCCTAGAGAGATGGTTCAGCAGTTAAAGAGCACTGATTGCTCTTGCAGAGGACCCTGGTTCAATTCCCAACATCCACATGGCAACTAGCAGCCATCTGTAACTCCAGTTCCAGGAGAATCCAATGCCCTCTCTGACCTCCAAGGGCTGTGCAGGACATAGTTACACTTACACACATGCAGGCAATACACTCCTAGACATAAAAATTAAAATAATAAATAATTTTTTAAAAGAGAAAGATGGTTATACAGAAGCCTGGGACCCCAATACTTAGTAAAGTGATCACATGGTTTGCCAACCTTTTTCACACCTTCAAACTCTTGTGAGCAAGGACAGAGCACTCTTCATGGATGCTTGGAGCCCCCAAAATGGCCCAGAAAGAGTACTGAAAGATGATGAGGCTCGTCTGCTGCTTGGCATTGGCCACTGAGAAACCTTCCTGAGCAATGGTTTCTAACACATTTTATTTGGTGCTTTTAAAAAATATTTATATCTCTGACCTTGTTTAACATTTTTCACTGAGTTCCCTTTTCCTTTCAGGAGGCAGAGGCCAAAAACAACAGAAAATGAGTTACAGGAGTCTCAGCAAGAGGTCTCTGGAGACACCAGCATCTCCTGGAAAATCCTCTGACAGAGTTTATGAGACAAACGTAAATACACGCTGGTTGAAGCTCCCAGTGACCTTTAAACTGTTTGCATTTCAGGAAGATTCCAAGAATAGAGTTCCTGTCCTGGCAGATACTTAGGATCCTAGACTTAAACTGAAAAATATAAAGCAGGTCTCACTGTGGATGAAGCATTTAGAAATGGTATTGCTACGGATCTGGCATGGTACCTCACTCCTCCTCCTGGTGCTGGCCAGGCCTTGGAGACCGTACCCAATACTTCCAGCATGGGTCACTTGGTCCCAGCAACTTTCATAGAAAGTGTTTGCCCTTTCCATCATGAGGAGGCAGTGGAAGCTCAAATTCTCATACTCTGTAGGAGTGCAAAGTCCCTGTGTGCAAAGCAGGTTTGTATGGCTTGTCTTACAGGGCTTTTATGCATTTAGCACCAAGGTGAACACCATAGTGGGTGCAGAATAAATGACCAGTGTTCTGTGCAGGCAAACCTGGAGCCCAAGCCAGGATCCACAAACTCAGTGTGGTCCCCTCCATGTCACAGGACAGGGTCTTCTGCTGCTTTCTGCCCATGGCCCTTGCTGCACACAGTTCCCTCCCCAAGCTGGGCTAAGGAGACCCACTCACTGGTCCTTCCACATCCTTCCACCTTGCAGAGATGTAGAGTTCTTTGTCAGGGTTTTGTTGTCATTCATTTTTATGACCAGCCAAAAGTGACAGAAATAGCCAATATGATGAATCAGCCGAGAGTGCAGGATCCCCAAATGTCCTCATAGCAAAGAAGTTGACTGCCACAAGGTTATTTCTTCAGACATTATTCTGTAAAGCTCATTGCAGCATCCTCAAACTTTTGCAGGAGGCCATGGGAAAAGAAAGGTGAGGACCACACCTCCCTCCAAATTTCAAGAAAGTGTAGTGGAGCAGTGGATTCCTGCTCTGCCCGTTGTCTATAGTGAGTATTCAGATTTTGATGCTCTTTAGGCAAGATGACACTTAGTGCTTTATGCTGCTGGCCACTCATATTTGGGAAATTCTTCCATACCTGATGCTTAGATGCTAGTAGAAAGAAGAAGGAAAGGAAAGAAAGAAAGGAAGACGGAAAAGAGGAAAGGAAAAAAGAAAGGTAGGAAGGGAAGGAGGGAGGGAGAGAGGGAGGGAGAGAGAGAGGGAGGGAGAGAGAATACTCTATATCAGAACTACACAGAAGAGGGAATTATATGCATATAGCAGAACCACCTCCCTGGCTTTATAAAAATATCTAGCTTAGAGATTTATTATTTTATGTTATTTGTATATCCCTCTGATTTTGTGGATTGAAAACTAATTTTGAAAAATCATTTCAAAAGATAGAGGAAGTAAAGCTATCAGCGGAATCACCAGCTATCTACCCTCAGTGAAAGAGAAGATTAAAAATTATGTGATGGGGATGCAGAGATGGGCCAGTGGTTAGTAGCACTGGCTGCTCCTGCAGAGGACCTAGGTTCGATTCCTAGAACCCACATGAGGGCTAACAACCATCCATAACTCCAGTTCCAGTGGATCTGACACCTTCTTCTGGCTTCCACGGGCATTGCACGACACGGGTGCACTCAATATGCAGGCAATATACTCATACACATAACAAAAAATAATAAATACAGTATTTTTTAAAAGGCTGTATGCTTCTGAGATATTTCTTCCAGTGTTTTCTAGACTTTGCTCTGTGCATAGTTGAGATCACAGATATATGCACCTGCTTATGTACATGCAGAAATCTCTGTGTTTCTCCCACAGCAAACCATAGCTGAAGAGAAAGGAAAAGCTGGGGAATTTTTGCCTGCAGGAGAGATTGTGAAGGAGTGACTGTGGAATTCTGGGTGGGAGTCCATCTTTATAGAGATGCAGATGGAGCTGTTACACCCTGATGCTCAAGGCTTAGTGTTGCAGAAATATTCCTTCCCTAGTCTGGTCCATTATCTTTGGACATGTAAGATGTCCTCATTAGGGAATACAGGTTCACAGGTATGCCAAAACTTGATGATATCTTCACAAATTTTCTGAAAGTGTTGTTAGTTCAAAACCAAGTTTTATAGTAGTATATTGGAGATAAAATTTGCCCCAACTGTTTCAAGTGCTTCATGGGTGAGATTGCAATATTGTTGTCATGAATAACTATTCTTTTTATGATCCTTCCACAATTATGTGAACATCCCCAAAATGAACATCAAAATGGAATTAGTAGATCAAAGGATTTCAATATACTTAAACATTTTGACTCATGTTATAAAAAGTCTTCAAAAAGTCTTTACTGGAACTGGTGAGATGACTCAACAGGTGAAAATATTTGTCACCAGAACTGACAATCTGAGTTGAGTCCCCAGGACCCACATGATGGAAGGAGAAAACCAATTCTTGCAGGTTGTTCTTGGGTGTCTGCATGTCCATGGGTGCATGTACACGCTTATACACACACACACACACACACACACACACACACACACACACACACACACCACGCATGCATGCAATTAATAATTGTAATTTTAAAAATTGTAAAAATGGTGCTGGTGGGGGCTGGAGAGGTGGCTCAGAGGTTAAGAGCCCTGACTGCTCTTGCAGAGGACCTGGGTTCAAGTCCCAGAGCTCACATGGTGGCTACAAACGCTCCTTAACTCCAGCTCCAGGGGACTCCAAAGCCCTCTTCTGACATCTGCGGCATTGCATAACACGGGTGCACTCACATACATGCAGGCAATACACTCATACACATAAAATAAAAATAATAAATAAAATATTTTTTAAAAAATGGTGCTGGTGAGATAGCTCAGCAGTTAAGAGCCCTGGCTGCTCTTGCAGCAGACCTAGGTTCAAGTTCCAGAACCCACATGGCGGCTAACAATCATCTGTGACTCCATTTCCAGAGGATTCAGTGCCTTCTTCTGACCTCCATGTGCATTGCAGAACACAGGTGCACTTGCACATATGTAGGCAATATACTCATACACATAAAATAAAAATAAAAAATACTTTTATAAAACCTTTAAAATATTTTTACTAATTCGAGAATTTCATATAATTTGGTCATATTCAGACCCCCTCCCCGAATTCATGTCCTTTATTATTATTTGTCTTTTATTTTTAAAGGACTACTGAGTCTAATCTGTGTATTCCAAGCATACTTGGGTGTGGGTTTATCCCTTTGAGTCTGGACAACCTACCAGACTTCAATTTTAAAAACTCAAAAATTTTCGCCGTTTAATGTTTTGACTATTAATTGATGTGTGCTTTTGTAGAAACACTTCTATACTAATCTGATGGGTGAATTTGGATTTGAGAATTTACAGATTACTGTTCATGACCGTACAAAACTCAATAGTGTACCTATTAAAGATGTTGAAGATTTTTCTTATTGAGTTAAATAAACTACATGTAATATATAGTAACAATACTTTGCCTCTATTATCTGTTACAATTTTTGTTTTACCTGGAAGTGTTTAAGAAAACATCTCAATTATAGCAAAGTACATATCTCAATATCATAAGACTTTAAATATTTAAGTAATATTTGTCCTAATGCCTGTGCTGATGAATTAATAGTACATAGCAGTAATTATTAAAATTCTTAACACAGTTTATTCTCCATAGTATGTAAAGGATTTTGCATACCTTCTAGAATTTGGAGTTATAGCTTTATTTGCCTTAGTGGAACCAGTTTAAAATTTCAGCCTAAGTGAACGAATACAGGGCTCTACACGAAGCTGATGCTGGGAGATTGACTTAGAAACAGGATGGATGGACTGGACTCACAGAGACTTTATGGGTCAGTGTTGCAGGACTTGAGGCCTGGAGAGAGTTTGAAGAAATGAGGCAGGAGGACATTCTAGACTGGTCAAATTAGTCCATAAGATATGATACTGGTACATAGAAGACACTTGCATTGTCAAAACCCATCAGAATTTACAGCACAAACAATGAAATGATATATGCAAAATTTTCACGTTATAAAGGAGGTAGGTTTGGCATTCTGAGCTTTACCCTGAAATGCAGGCTGGGCCAGCATAATCCAACTATATTTCAAATGTTTAAACTAAGGGTACACAGGGAGATGCTGTCATAGTGGGCTAGGGACTGCAGGATAGAGGTCAAAGCGCTGTGAAAGACTGTGCTCTTGATGATAGGTTGTCTCAACGAAGCTACAATTCCTGGTGCTACTGTGAGTGTACACAAGCATGAATTAGTAAATGGAGTGTGGGTGACGGAGCCCGATTTCCGACTACTGCAGTGAGAGTTACAGACAAGCAAAGGGACACACTAGAACGATCTGTACGGCAACAAGTCAGGATTGAAGGCACAAGGGTAAACTCACAATTAGTGTAAAATTGAGCAGATGGTTAAATGTTGAAATATTTATGTCAACACATGTCTATATGTTTGTATTTACCTCTCTGATCTGTCAGCAGAGAAGGCCTAGAAGCAATGATATCCTAGTTGAATGAATACATCTAGGAAGATTTTAGTTCCTAATACAATCTTTCAATCAAAAGAACCAGGACTTCTTAGAGGAGCAAGTGATTGCAGAGTTGGGGTTGGGAATGTGCCAAATGAACTCGAGCATTCTGCACTAACAGAGAGTAAAAAAAATGCTTAGCACATGCACCCACACACATAAGCACATATGCACAGGCACACACACATGATAGAGTATCAGAGGAACACAAAAGCCTCCAGAAAGAGAAAGCACAGCACTTTTGGCATGCACAAAAGTGAACGAAAGAGGGCAGGATGATGACCGAAGCATCACATACTTATCAAAGAGTCACACTAAGGTTTGCTAAAGATCAGCTAAATGCACTAACAGTGGGGAAACATAGATATATCTCTTAGTATTTTTGAATGACAGTTTTGAATAGTAGAAATTAATCGTTATTTTCACTGGAAGAATAAATAAAGATGATCATGACCCTTATAAGAACTTTCCTTTCTATAATAACCATGCCTGAAGTAAACAGATTACATTTTCAAATTCAATGCCAGGATTTCTCTTTCTCTCTCTCTCTCTCTCTCTCTCTCTCTCTCTCTCTCTCTCTCTCTCTTTCTCTCTCTCTCTCCTTCAACACAAACACACAGATCTATAAAATTTGTTTTCAACAGTTTCATACATGTAGATAATGCATACTGGTTACTTTTACCCCACCCCCTCATGTCTCCCTTTGCTGCTGCTACCCTCCTCTTCCCTCACATCCCTCTCCCACATTCATGCCTTTTTTGTGTTTTGTTTTGTGACATGCCGAGTTTAACCAGGGTTGTATGACCATAGACTTGGAAATATTCAGTAGAGCCTGGTGGGCTTACAAGTGGTATGTATTTCTAGAAATGCACTTGCTGAATTAACTTTGAGTTTCAATGCTACCCAATGCCTAGAGATCTAGCATTGCTGAGTTAAGGGAGTCACAATTTCCAGAAGTCAGGAATTTTTGATGATCACTTCCTCTCAGGTTCTTTTGATCTATAACAATAATTTTCAAAGCTGCACCTATCTTTGAGATAATTTGACAAAGAAGAGAATCAGGCTGCAGCAATGCTCAAACTCAGTTATACATAAAGAATTTAGGTCCATCCCCATCGCATTTTAGAGAAAGCATGCCATTTGGGCAATATTTTCCTCTGAGATGTCTGTGCACTTCCTGCACCAAAGATAGTAGAGACTGTGACAGAAACAGTGCTAGATGAAGGAAGGAGTGTATAGCTTCTCTGGATGCCCACAGAAACTCTCAGGCTATGACTCTGCTTTTCTCCTTGATTTCAAAGAAAAACAGCATCATTTTCTTCAAATAGCCAATGTGGAGTCTGTACAAAACATAGAATCTTTTGATTCAAACCCTACTTCTCTTGTATTAACATGTGATGATACACCCTTATCTCACCTTTTCATAAGATCTTATGTATGACAAACTGTACTGTAACTGTCTCCAAGATCCTACCCCATTGCCTCAGAACACAGGCTCAAGAATCACAGAGTGCTGATGATATTTTGTAAGTTGAGAAAATAGGTCAATGATATCCCAGTGCTAGAGAAATACCAGGAAGAAAAACATCTGCATGAACCACAGATGACTTTGTTGTTGGGGACAAGGCTCAAGCTCCCTAGCATCATAGCATCGTGCCTTACTGTGTGTCTAGATGGAAGCCCAGCTCCAGCACAATGATTGCTGGGCTCTCTTTGTCCATCTCTCTCAACACTTCCTACTCTCTGGGGACACGCCATGAACTCCTCCCTGAGGATTCACTACAATCTGCTTTGGTAGCATTAGGTGGAGCAATAGTCTGTCCTGCCTGCATGCTGTGAGCACTCTGAAGAATGGCCCCCACAATTCATTGCTTCTGAACTCATAGCCTCCATTCCAGGCTTTGTGAGGATCCCTGGGGTGGAACAATATTGAATACACAATCATGAGGTTAGTGAACAGTTTCAGGCAGAGAAGGGTAGGAAGTGGGAGGAACTAATGTATACTGATCCCCTATTGTGTGCCTGGCTGTGGTCTCGGCCCTTTACAGCTACTCTCTCACAGTTCCTGACGTCAGTATTTTTCTTCCCATCATAAAGATGAAGGAAATCCTATTCGGAATGTTAAGTCATTTCTTCCAAATCATCTAACCAGTAAATGTTAGAATCAAGATTCAAACCCAGGCTGAGCAATTCTATTATTGCTTCTCTTTGTACCAACAGAGGATCCCTGGTGGATAAGCAATGCACTCAGGAATTTGGATTCGAATGAGCCAACACCTAATCTCATTTAGTTGCCACATAAACACACTATGCCTAGCACCTGAGAAGAAGCTGGATAAGAAATTTTCAAGTGCATTCTCTATGTGCAAAGAGCACTGGGCTCTGTTTTCATTGGCCCTCTACTAAATTTTTTTTTTTAATTGAGGACAACTGGATATTTTCCACTTGAGTATAAATAGATGTCTCAATTGCAAAGGTGCCTGGAGCTCAGACTTACTTAACTTTCAGTTTAGGTATCCACCCTGCATTGCACAATCAGCAAATGGGATATGATGCAATTTTTTTTTTTAAACAGACTAGGCAAAACAAGTATTGAGTAACTCGAATCTCTTTATCCTTGTGAGTTCCTAGCAACCCTGCAGGTCTGCTTGACAGAAAAAAAAAATGCCCTTGACAGTGGGCTCAGTGAGATATTCAAAGGCTGGGAAAGCACAGGCTTCGGGGTGTTGCAATCAGTTGACCAGGCTGAGATTAACAGAGAAGAAAGTGCTGCGCTCCTGTTCCCTCTGTGAAGGTGGCAACAGACACGGGAGCCAAGGACGGCTGGCACATTCCTTTGTTTACTCTCTGGACAGCAGGGCCTGAAAAAGGAGGTGGATAACTTTCCAACACTGATTCTTTTTCTGCTGAATAAAATATTGCAGTATTACAGAAAGTTTTGAAAGATTGAAATTCCACCATACCTCGTTTGATCACTTCAGCAAAGGGGTTTCAGTGCTTGTCTACTCCCTTCCAGACCTCCTGCTCAGTAAGATATTGATTAGCCAATAGGACAGAATGAAGGAGGCACCATCTACTGAGGGAGGCACCCTCTTTGGTTAGAAACTAGATACCACCAGTTAAGCATCAAATGCTCTTGCAAAGGACTAGGGTTTGCTTCTTAGCACCCATATCAGGTGGCTCACAACTGCCTGTAACTCCAGCTCCAGGATCCAAAGCCTACTTCCTGGTCTCCATTGGGCACATGCATGCATGTGCACATGGTCATACAGAGACACACATAAATAAAAATAAAGATACAAACTTTAAAATAATTGATTTCTACAACATTCTTCCCACATTAGTCAAAATGCTCTGCCACCCCCACTTTATAGAGAAGTGTGTAACTTAAGACGGTTTTAGAGTTGTCTTAAGTTCCTTGTACAAGTCCCGAGTCCCAGATTGAGCTCCAGTTTGTGTAACCCTAATTCACTATTTTTCCCCACTATTGTTAATCAATGTTCTATCATCTGCATTTACCACCATAGCTAGCTAAGCGTTTTACTTTATAATGCTCATTTAAAGAAATATTTCATACATGTAATTTAATATCAGTAGCTATATCACCATATACTCTGGAACATAAAGTTTGACAGCAAATATAAATCTCGTTTAACAAAAATTTGAGGCTGTGGGACATATAGCTGTTTTCTTTAAATAGACAGTACTCCTTTAAAACCTACATTTTGCTAGATGTAAAATTCTCTCTCTCATCATTAAGGACCTGATATCCCTGCACCCTGGAAAATTCCAGAGGATTGTTTGGGTTTCACATTCTTAACCAATGCCTATTATCCTGGGAAAATGCCATGTGGCCCTTCGATGTTTATTCTCTCTCATCTCTATCATCCCCTGATGTGCACTGTTCCCCTCCCAAATCTACTTATCTCTTCAGAGAGATCACACTGTACCCTTCTGCAAAGCCTGCTCAGGTCTGGCTTGGGTCAGCCACCATAGCTCTCCAGAGTAAGAAAACTAGAGCACGACCAACTGAATTGGTTACCAGTGTCCTCATGGCTAAACTTTCCAGGGTCTTGCATCCCCCGCTGATGGGCGCCTGTTTACGACAGACCTGCTGCATTCTCGGGTGAGGTTCTCAGAAGACCACAGGCCATGGAGTTAACAGCAGTTACTCTGATGACCAGTTACAGATGTGTCAGGGCTAGAATGACATTGGAGTAACTCTGAGAAGCATCAATCAAGGTGAACAGCGAGTGGGTGTGTTTTCCATCATGGTTCTCCAGAACAGAACTGATATCTATGTATACAATGTGATTATTTCAAATAATTGGCTGGGGTGATTATGGAGGCTGGGTAAGTCCAAAACCTGATGGGGAGGCCAGAAGGCTGGAAGTAGGGCCAGGTGCCATGGGGTTCTAAAGTCTGCTAGACACTTCAAGGGAAGCCCACCATGTAGTTTTACTCTAGTTTTACTGAATGAGGCCCTCTCCTGTTCTGCAGGGCAACCCACTCTAGACAGAGCCCACTGATTTAGACACAAATCTCATCCCAAAGCACCATCACAGAATCATTCAGGGCAATGATCAGTGGCTTATCTGAACACCACGACCAGGCGAGCTGACATAAAATGAACCATCACGATGTTCCTGAACGGGCAGCCAGGGCGCTATAAGCAAACAGCAGAACGGGCCAAGTCTCCAACGCTTCTCTGTGGAGTATTTTCACCTGATATCTGAACTCCTGGTTACTGAGAGAAATGAGAGAGAGAGAGAGAGAGAGAGATCTAAAAATCAGAAATTAGAAAAATCCCAAACTATGCAGCACATGAATTAATTTGAGAAATGTTAACTGTTAACTGGCAGGCATTACCCTCCATGGATTTATAGGTGAATAAAATTCTGTTCATTGTCTGCCACAAACTGACTTTAATGTTGTGGTAAGAAACTAACTACTAACTACGGGATGCTGGAAAGAGGGCTTAGTGGTTAAGAGTGCTTGCTCTTCCAGAGGGTCTGAGCTCTGGTCCTAGCATCCATGCTGAGCAGCTTACAGTGCTTGTAACTCTGTAACTCCATGGACACCCACATTCACATGCAAATACTCACACATAGACATACACACAAATGTAATGAGAATTAAAAAAAATTTTTTAAAGAAAATAAACTAGTTATAAAGTACCATAATCATTGCTTAAGCTACAGTAAGCAAGAGTGCTAAGAGACTGCCATTCTGGTGTCTCACCCATTCTCAGTGGCCCCTTTAACCTGCGTGTTAGGTTACGTCTACACTGAAGGGGATTACAAGAGACAGTCACTAAAAATGTGCCCTTGTTTCATGGTGGGATGTCATGGATAACAACATCTATATCAGCTCAGTGAACCCTTTATAAATACCTTGGAGAACTGTGTACTTAGTCACTGGTTCAGTTTTGCCTTAAAGACACAGTTTAATTTTGCAAGTGATTTCATATGTATATATACATATATATGTATATATAAATTATATATATACATGTATATGTTTAATTTTTCTTCCTTTGAATAAATGGGAAGAAAAGAAACCAAGTCAAGGACACACTCGCGTCAACCCACAGGCCCAGGCATTTTCCTGAATACTCACTACTCTCTACTGTGTCTGTCTGTCTGTCTTTCTCTCACACACATTGTCCCTCTCTCCTGCTTTATTTTTTCTTCACTTGATTGTTTTAAAAACACCTTACTTTATTTAATGATTCATTGTCAGCTACCTCAAATGCATTTCAGAAATTTGTTGGAAATTAGGTGAATGATACATGGATGGATGAATTGGTAGATGGATGGACAGATGGACAGAGGAGAGGATAGACTTCCATCTGAGAGTTACATAAAATGTCATGGAAAGAGTGACCTATTCAAGACTAACCCAAAAGGATGGGTGGCTGTTTCAGGGGAGGGAGGAAGACAGTTTTTTACAAGGGGAGAGGTGAGGTGGGAGGGAGGGGAGTCTGGATTGTACTAGTCTTTGGCGAGCAGAGCTAGGTGAATAAGTTACTTAGCAGTCACGTCATCTAGTTAATGTGCCTCAGAGTGGGTCCCAGATACTTGGGTCATTATGCTGATGGAAAGCTTTGGGGAGAGAAAGCACATTTTCCTGTGTTCATCCTGTAATTTTCCAATTCTTGCCTACCTCTTGCTGTTTTTGATAAGTTCCATTAGGCTAATAATTACAAGCGCTACTAATGTATTAATGACCATAAGCATACACTTCTGCCACTGTATGGGACTGAAATATGTTAACCTCTTCAATGTCCTCAATCATAGGCTATGTCAGATGTTCATTACCGGCCTGGCTCAGCTGCCCAACCTCAGCTAGCTGTACACATGTGCAGTGCGTTCAAACAAAGCCTTTTCATTTTGGTCATGGCTATTTCCCTTTTTAGGAACTTGAAATGGAATACTGTGTTTATCCTGTAGATCCCAAGAATGTACGTCAGCTGCAACGCCTGAAATAGACACGGTTTGTTGCCCTAAATATTTGATTCTTGAGTCAAGTTATTATAATTGCTAGACATCCTTCTTTAAATATAGAAGGACAGCATAACTGCACATTTGAAATAAACACCATGCTCAGATGTAGCACAGTTCCTTTTTGATTTTTTAAAAATAATATTCCCAGGCATAGTGGATGCAATAAATATTGATGAGATACTTAGCTCGTTGGAAGTCCTGTAGCTTTAAGGAGACAGGATCCAGTAGTCTCAAGGTTATGAGATGGTTTTTAGCAGTTAAGGGGTTTCAGTTACTAAAAGGGCATACACTTAACACACCCTTTTGTAAAATCATTGTTAATCAGCCATTGCCCCAACCCTAAGGCTGTTGTTCCTGTTCTGCTGATAAGTATTTTCAGATTAAAGAGCAAAGGCAAATATATTCACCACAGACAAAGCCTGAGTTAGGGAACCTAACTGCCTTTGAATTCCTTGATAACTTATCTTCCACAAGCAGGACTTAAGCTAAAGTTACAAGGCCACCTTGACATCTGTAGAGGTGGCCTTCAGAGAGAAATGTTTTCAAGGAGTCCTTCCTAGTACAAGAGAAGAAAATGAAGGACTCAGAGTTGCTGGATTTGGCTGAGGTAGACCTACGGCTGGTGAAGTGCCCACCAGCCTCTCACTCTCATGTAATACCAGGTATGAACTGCTTTTAGACATAGAAATTTAGATGTTAGTGTTAATTTTGAAAGAAAAATCTGAAATACTTTATTTCTGGAAATGAAGTCTAAGGAGAGGGCATAAATATGGTTTCTTGGAAATAAGGGTGTTTTGGAAACAGCAATGAAAACTTTAAAACTGGGGAGAAAAAGAAAAAGAAGGAGGGGGGAACACTCAGAGGGACCACCCAAGTGAAGCTGGGTGAGTTCTTTTAACTCATGACCAATGCTCCTTCTTTATTTTTAATACAATAGTAAAGTCATCAACAAATATTTATGATCCATTTTCTACTTATCTAGTGTTGTATAGGTTACAGTAAATATAGAGTAAATTAAGATGGAAATCACTCATCAAATTTACCCAAACAAGTGAAAAACTTGTAAGTTTATAGCACAGACTCCTGTTATGAGAGAACTGGAGAATGGCTATTTCATGCTCAGAGAGAAGACCCCCCAACAAGCTGGGTTGGGGAGATGGAGGAGAACACAGGATGTTTCTCACACAGCTTCTGTTTGCCTTCCTGGGTCTGGGCTAGCCCTTTTTAATCAGATAAAGCAAAGGCAAAAACAGTGTGAGTTCAACACACTGCTCAATTTCTGGCTTATCAATACGTGCAGATGTAAGAGCCCCTGTCCTGTTTTTCTTGATTCACGCAGTTGACTACCATCCTCTCTAACCGTTCCTAGAACTCATCTCTCCTATTCCCAGTATCAGCAGCAATTTCATTCTGGTAAACCTTTGCCATTCTGTGTCATATGCAGAGTGTATTTGTTGTTTTATATGCTTGTGCCTTAATTTCTGCAAGCAAGAGTACTTTTATATATAATCCCTTTGGGTCTGGACCATTCCTTTTTTGCAGCATGGACCAGGTTGCCAACATCCATCCATTCTCTCACACATCCATTACTTATAATGTAGTTGATGTAGTTTACTGTTTGCCTATTTAGTGGACATATATGCAAGTGATCTCCTGCTCTCTGCTTCTGCACTAGAATGCCCTAGTGAAATGAACTATTAAATCAGCTCCTATTTATGTCTCTTTATCTGAAAAATGAATTATTCGGTATTTCTAACATGAGCCTGGTAGATGATGTAAAGTTGTAAAACAGTCCTTTTCCTCTGGAAGCTAATGGTGTACTTGGAATGGGACAGAGGATGTATCAAAAAGTTACTCTGAATAAATCAGACAGATTTAAGATCGAAGTTTCCAACACAGGGGAGAAGACAACTGGAGAATTTCCCAACTGTGGCACCACCATCCTGTAAGCATAGAAGGGAAAGGGAGGGTTTGAAACTAAAATGTAAGCTTGGAAAATGCAAGATTTATTTAGGGAATGTAGAATTTCTTCAAGCACAGCTAGTGGGGCAGGACAAACACCAGGGTCAGAACTAACCTAAAGAAGCAAGGGTTGGTGTTCAGGGTGTGCAAAGCTTTGGGGTCAGTAGAAATTAGTTTTGTTAAGGGGTGCACAGAGGGTGTGAGAGACGACAGTTATTTCCTAGAAATGAATAGTATAAGACACAACCGTATAATGAAGCCTTAAATTCTGAATGGAAATGTTTTCCTTCTAAGTAGTTCTATAAATATTTATTAACTACCATTTTCCAAGTGATATTCTAAGGCATTAAAATTCTTGAACAGTCCAGAAAACCCTCTAAACTCCTCATAGGAGTGATCTTTGTAAGCATGAAAATATGATACAGCATTAAACACTTCAAACCAAACACACCAGCGTATTATAGTTTAATTCCAAAAGTATTTGAAACTGCATTTTATCTTATCTTTGTAGATAAGATTTACTTTATTTTTCATTATGTATATCAGCACATGTCTGTGTACAGGAGTGCCAGTGCCCACAGAGACCAGAAGAGGGTGTCAGATCCCCTGGAGCAGGAATTAAAGGCTGCTGTGAGCTACCCAATGTGGATTCTGGGAACCCAACTCAGGTCCTCTTCAAGGGCAGCAGTCAACCACTGAACCATCTTTCCAATCCCTATATTCTCTCTCTCTCTCTCTCTCTCTCTCTCTCTCTCTCTCTCTCTCTCTCTCATCTACGTATCAGGTTACCCTCCTATGGCTTAGAAAACTTTCTTTTGTTTACAGGGGATAGGACCAAGGCTTCATCTCATACAGACAGGCGAATACCACTGAGCCACACTCCCATCCCCACAGATCTTATTACAAGTACTATTCCAGAAGCTGTCTAACACTACCATGCTTTGACAGCACTGGCTGGCAAAAACAATATTTCAGGATGCCTATAATTATAATGTGATACCAAGAATAACCCATGATCTTTCTTACTGACAAATCTGGAGTGACTGACTGCTAATACTCTTATTCTGGTGTGCTCACTGAACTCCTGACAGCAGGAAATGATACATTTCAGTTGGTGCAGGTGCAAAAAGAAGAAAAAGAAGTTATTTCCCACCCACGTTCACAGGCTCTAAGTATTGCTCCCTTGGGAATCTGTGGATCCTTTCCTGATCAAGAACTGTTGTCTGGAAAGACTAACTGCAATGTTCAAATTCAGAGAAGCCTGTGGGGACATGGCAGAACTGGAAAGAAGCGCGTTCAGGGCCGTCAGAGCTGAGTGTGCAAACAAGAACAAAAATAGGGCCGGGTAATGAGGTCGCAGGGCTTGTTACCTTTCTTTTTAAAAATGTTGGTCTGGAAAGCGTCTCAAGGATTTTGAGCAGGACGGCAACAATATCATCTTTGGGTTCCAAAACTTAAAATTGTATTTTATACAATTCTTTGGCTTTTTCTACAAAACATTATTTGAGAGCACAGCAATAAAGTGGGTTTTTATTTCTAATGTTCTCAAACCCCTTTTCCTTTTCTATCTACAGTAGGGAAGCTACAGAAATGAAAACAAGACATTCTTGGAGGCTCCATTCTGGCAGTAAAACTTTATTTTTTTATTTATTATTTATTTATTTAATTTATGGAGATATGGTCTCACTGCGTAGCCCTGGCTGACCTGGAACTTGTTCCATAGGCCAGACTGGCTTCAAATTCACACATAGAAATCTGCCTGCCTCTGCCTTCCAGATACTGTATACCTTTATTTTTAATTTGCACTCAGAGCTTTAACTACTCTGTGCCTAGAAAATATCAAGTTTCCATAATTTTCAAATAACTTACAGATGTGATTTCTGAGACCAGCCATGATCACTGAGTTTCCCACACTTATTTACACAGATGCAAAGACACACAGCATCCTACTAACTGCCTACTACATGACTGGCGCCTTATGTTCTCATGTTCACTGTTTCGCTAACAGATCCTTTGTTGCCCCCGCACAGATGGGAAACTGGGCCTCAGACATTTGTTCAGTGACACACAATCAGGAAAGAACAGACACCAACAGCAGTTCATTTCTCTTTCCATTAAGCTATAATATCTCCCAAATTGAATCATTAAGCCAGGAAACAAATAGGAAGTTACTGTTCTGTCTGTTACAACGAAGCTGTCTTTGTCCACTAATGTTCAAGTCCTGGAGAAATTTGAAATGAACAAAGACTGTGAAATTGGAAGATGTCAATGAATATTCTTTAATGAATCAATTACATTGACTTGAGTGTTTCTTATCACAGGGCTGGAGATATGGCTCAGTTAAGGATACTGGCTGCATTTGCAGAGGACCCAGGTTCAGTTTCCAGTACTTACATAACAGCTACCAACCTTCTTAACTTCAGTTCCAGGGGATCTAACACCCTTTTCTAGCCTCCATGGGCATTGCATGCACGGGCATTTACAACATGCAGGCAATACACTCATAAACATTAAATTAAAATAAACAAAATTTAAAAACTAATGTTACCTATCAGATATTTTCTCTGGTATAATTTTTCCATATTCCCAAGAAATCCATTAGTTTATAGATGATCTTTACTAAAAATACAGTCCATGCATATTATGTCACAATCACACAAATCAGCTGTGATTGTGTGCATATGTGTATATGGATATATATGTATGTGTGTGTATCTGTGTCTGTATATATGAGTGTATGTGTGCATGTTTGCATCTGTACGTGTGTGTGTGTGTGTGTGTGTGTGTGTGTGTGTGTGTGTGAGAGAGAGAGAGACTCTCCACTGAGCTAACGTACCTCTCCAAGCTTACGTCACTCATCAGTTCCTCTTAGTCTTCCTAGGTTGTGGTTAGAATTAATCACTTCCTCTTTGCACTTCCACAAGTCTATGGCAGTCATTCTAATGAATGTTCAAATGCATTGTTTTCAGGATTATCCTCCCTCAAAGCTAGTAACCATTGTGTATTTTTCTCACTGTCTTGCCTGGTGAAAAGCACGGGGAAAGCACACAGTAACGTCAATCCAGCTATTATTCCTTTCGAAGAGTCATCATTTGGCTAGCCAAAGTATCATTACAGCAAATATAAAAGCACAAAACACTGTTTGACAAGCATGTAGTTTGTGCTGTGCACAACATTTCTGTCTCCTCTGATGTTCCTATGGAAAGCGTGTTCTCCTTGTACTCAGTCTTTCAGTTTGTGAAGAGCATATATGAATGTATGTGCCCCAGTCCGAGGGGATCTGTGGGCTCTGGGAACATGCCTGCTAGTCAGTCCTTGATTCTTCTTTGTCTGGCCTCCTGTCAGGCTAATGTTACTGTACTCGAGCTAAGGGAGCACTTGAAGCTGGGGAGTACAGAAATGGAGGAAGAACTGGAGTTAGGGGAGCACTGGAGCTGAGGGAACACCAGGCAGTTGCTGATCAGTCTCCTGTGTGACTTGTGGGAAACCTTGACTTGGAGTTCTCCTTCTTCATATTTATATGTCTGCTACTGGGCCTTTTCCATGATGGGGTTGGGCACAGCCACCTTCGTCTGCTGATGCAAAGTCTTTTAGCCTGCAGGTGTCTGCGTGGATGATCCTCACAGATGCTAATTTCTGTAACATGGAGATGGCCTCACTATTAAGAACGCTTCCCTGCACTCTGAACCAGAGTGGCATACAACTCTCTGCCTCTGAAGTCTGACCAGTGAGACAGAAACAGAATCTTCTGTTCCCCTTCGTGAACACAGCAATGAAGGTATGTACCAGACATTAGGAATGTCATCAATGAACACAACCTCTAGGGCTCTGGTAGAAGCCACTCAGCAGAATCACCATCTGAGTTAAAGCACTGAGAGTTAAGGGAAAAAAATCATGATGTAAAAGAAGAAACGGAGGTGGTTTGGGGAGATCCCAGACAGAATAAACAGTGGGGACAAAGAGAGGACTGGGCAGCTATATGGTGTATGCCACTGGAGCCCCAGTTCACTCTGACTCTCAAATAAAACTGCACAACAACTAAGACCTGAGCCTCTGTCACTCCTTGGAGCAACTGTTTTCAGTGCATGCTTCCCACAGCAGTCTCACTTGGTTCCCTGTGTATGTGTCTCCCTGTTCCGAGAGCTGGGGCAAAGTAGAACCCACTTCTGGTTCAAGGAGTCATGAGAGGTGTTTTAGGGGCATGCAGAGGCTCTTAAAGCCTTTGCTCCTATACAAAGCAAATAGCACCTTACCTTCTCCTAAATGATTTACCCAGGTTATATCACCCAACCGTGTTTAATATCAAGGAGGAAAGAGTTGTCTGCCAACAGAATCTCATGACCAGTGGCGGCAATAGAGCCAACTTGAAGGAGCACCGGTGAAATGAGTCTTAGAACCTGGGGGACCATAGACAGGAGGTGAAATATTTCCCCTTGGAAGGTAATGCTTTGAACACAGGTCACAGAAAAATTATTCCAACGTCTTCTGGTACTCTGTGTTAGTCAATACAGGCAGCTATAACAAAAAATAATAAAATAAAATACACTGGTTGGCTTAAGCAAGAGAAATTCAGCTGTCACATTTCTGAAGCCTAGAATTACAAGACCCGGTTTGCAGCTGCTTTGACCTTCTGATGTGGTCTCTTTACCTCATTTAGAGAAGGTCACTTTCTTACTGTGTCCTCATCAGTCCTTTTCTCTGTGTATGTTTCGGGGGGTGGGTAAAGTGAGAGAGAGCAAGCTCGGAGGAGCATCTGCTCATAAAGATCTTTTGGGAGGCTGGCCCCACTCCACAAGCTCATCTAACTTCACAGTTATCTTCGTTTTTAGTCTCACTTAACTGTGGTTTTACTCACACGTGTTTAAATATGGTCCAAGCACGGGAAATTGCAAACAATAATCAATGAGATTTAAGTGACTTTTTCTTTTTTTGGTCTTTTTGAGGCAGGGTCTCCCTGTAGCCCCACCTGTCCTGGAATTCACTATGTAGACCAGGCTGGCCTTGAACTCACAGAGATCTGCCTGCCTCTGCCTCCCCCGAGTGCTGGGATTAAAGGCCTGCGACACCATGCCTGGCTTAAATGACTTTTATTATAGTATCTTGTCATTGTCATAACTATTCAATCATTAGTTATTGTTATTAATGTTGTTATGCATAATTTATAAATTAAACTTTATTATAAATACATGTAAGTATAAAAACAGCATATGCAGTATATAGAACATCATATATGTATATGGTTCAGCACTATCTGGGACCCAGGCAAGACCCGGGCATGGTGCAGGGTGTCTAAGATACAATCCTACATGAATACAAAGGAAATGCTATGATTGCAACCTTACAGATCTATTTTCAAATATCACTATATTGAGAATTAAAGTGGGGGCGGGCCACAGAGGGACAAACAGCCCATAACAGACTTGTTCTGAACACTATATCAAATAGCTCACACTTGGATGGGCAGAACTGGGAGTAGGTCGGTCCTCCCTCCCTAGCCCCTTGAGAACAAAGCTGTTGCCCGGTGGTCTTTAGGTCAGAGTTCCCACACCCATGACTCTGAATGACAGGTAGATTTGGGTAGATTTTCAAACATCAATATTTGCTCCTAGCATCCCAACTTAGCAAAGTGACCCCTCCATCATTTCATCTCAGTAATTCTCACTTCTCTTTCTCTTAATATTTTATCATAAAAACGATTTATTTTATAAAACCCAGGTCAGCATGGTTCCTCTTCTCTTCCCTTCCTTCCCCCCACTTTCCCTCTTTAGCTATTACACTCAGTCTTCAAAGTTGCATTCATTACTTCCCAAATTATTTGGTCATTCTTTATAGCCTTGGATTATCTCTTAAGTGTCCCTCAAGGTCACCTTTGTATCCTGCAATTTAACCTAGAACCTGGCATACTCGAAGAACATAATTCAGTTAAAAGGAGGCAGGACTGAACAGGTGGGTGGCATAACAGAGTGTGCATTGTACCCTTCCTCAGTGAAATCTGCATGCTTCGTTTGGCTGGTCTATCTGAAAAATTCAGTACTATGCTGTCCTAAGTAGGATCTGAGGCATGACTTGGAGTCAGGAAGAAGGAGATGAGCGCAAAAAAGAGGAGCTTTCCAGAATATCTCCAATCCCTTGTGTGGCTCACACTTTGACTACCTGTTCAATCCACTATTTGCTGTCTCCTGCCCATAAAAAGACTCCTTACAACCAACAATCTAATTAGCCAGGCTAGAGGACCAGGAGAGGAACAGAAAAGCTCACTCAGCTCATTAAAAGCTCCTAGTCTCCTGCTTGGGAAATTGCTCTCCTGTTTTACCAGAGCTATTTGCCTTTTGCTGCTCCCAGGAGAGAGAAGCAGGGCTGGTTGAATTCCTGGTGAGGCCCTTTGGCCCAAGGCTTCCATAAAACTTCGGCACCAGCCTTCCTGACTTGGACTTTCCTTGTTAAAATGTGGAAACAGGAGCTGGTTGTTTGGTTCTCAGAGGCCTTGCTGAGACAGACTGCTCTCCTCTTCCCCAAGGGCTCATGGCTGAGACAAGGCTTTGGAAGTGGGGAAAGTGAGGCTGACTGAAGCAGACAGTGGGTTCTGTAAGGGATAGGCAGGGAGGTAGAATGCAAACACAAATGTGTAAATTAGAACTCAGGTTTCCAAAACCAACATGCCACGTGCCCCCTTGTGATAGTTGATAGTTTTCCTACTTAGAAAAATTTCACCATTACACATATACATACCATCTTGAATAAACTTGAACCTAAACTCAGCCTAACATTTTATTTTATCATTTGGATTATAAGATCCGTGCAAATTTTGGAGAGTCTTTTGCTGTTTAATAGGAGCACGGCAGTGTAGAGAGGGAGAAGGATGAAGGGACATGGTTCTCATATCATTCCCAATGCTGTCAAAAGCTAGTTTCTGAATCCTCCAAGAGTCATCAGTGTGAACATTTTGAAGCCTGTGCTCCTCTGTTACCTACCACTTCCAGCAGGTTTCCCTTCAGTAAGGCCTGGACAGCTTGGCTTAGCCTGGAGACAGTCTGAGATCAGGTCTTGCTGCCCACCTGCTTCTGTTCCCCATGGATCCCCACGGAATGGAGCTTGCTGCAGAGGTCTCCCTGATTTTCGAGCACCTTTGGTACTGAAGGACAGTATACAGGATTTAGGGAGAGTGAGTGTAGGTTCAGATGTATACAAAAGAAAGAAAAACGTCAGGATAGATCAATGGCCCTAATAAAAGCTCCAGAAATGGTCTGTCACATCTATCACAGGCTCAAATATCTTTGTGCATACTGTTTTGAAGGAGGTAACTAGAAGGGACAAAAATGGTACAGGGATGTCCCAGTTAACTTTAACTGTCAACTTGACACAGCCTAGAATTATCTGAGAAGGGATACTTAACAAATCACACTGGCCTGTGGGTATGTCTATGGGGGATAGTCTTCATTGTCAGTTGATGTAGGAAGACCAAGCCCACTGTGGGCAGCACCATTTCCTGGGCAGGTGATCCTAGATAATATAAGAAAGCTAGCAAAGTGTGAGCCTGTGAACTGGTCAGCAAGCAATGTCCCTCCATGGTTTCTGCTTCAAGATCCTGCTTGAGTTTCTTGCCCCAGTGATGCACTATGACCTGGAAGTATAAGCCAAATACATCCTTTCTTCCCCTAAGTTGCTTTTGGTTAGAGTGCTTTATTACAGCAACAGAAAGGCAACTAGCACAAACTGTCATAAAAGAATGCCCTATGGAGCAGGAGCCCTGGCAGGGGGCAGCAAGGTGATCTTAACGTTGAGATCAATGGGATCATAGCAAAAGGAAGCACAAGGATTCCAACCCTTCTCTCCAAGCCCACATCACCTTTTCCTTCCACTACGTAAGGGCAGGGAGAGTCTTATCTCATTTGAAACACTAAAGCATAGGGCTGACCCAAGTCACAATCCTCAAATGGCAGGCCTAGAACAGGCTGTCTATGAGCCAGCCACTCATCCTTCCTGTTCACAGAGTTATTTGTTCCCTCACAGCACTGTGTATTGGGCACATAGTCATTGTACCATGGTGGGTGTGGTGTATGGAGTACTTGCTAGGGTAGAGTGAGGATTTATGGATTTTGTGCTTACACACTAGCTCCTTTGGGAGTGAGGTCACTTCAGGCAGCATCCTTCAATTATCTGATTGGCAGTTCTTCAAATGGAAGATGTGGCAATGGATGTCTCTCTTGATGGGTGGCTGAAGGACTGGGGAGTACAGACAAAAAGTGATTAGCTTAACACTGGCTCATGATAGATGCTAAGTCATTGTGCTCTGCAATTACACTTACTGCATGTATAAGTTAAAACAACTGTACTGGTTTACTGGTTAGTTTTTGTCAACTTGACACAAACTAGAGTCACCTGGGAGGAAGGACCCTCGGTTGAGTAATTTTTCTATCAGACTCTACAGACATGTCTGTAAGGCATTTTCTTAACTGTTAATCAATGTAGGAGGGTTCAGCCCACTGTAGGCAGTGCCCTTACTTGGAAGGTGGTCCTGGGCTTTATAAGAAAATTAGCTAAGCAATCCAAAGGAAGCAAGTCAGTAAGCAGTGTTCCTCTGTGTTCTCTGTTTCAGTTCCTGCCTTCAGGTCCCTATCTTGTGTGCCTACCCTGGCTCCCCTCAACAATGGACTATAAGCTATAAACTAAAATTAACCCATCCTTCTCCAAGTTGCTTTTGGTCATGGTGTTTACACAGCAACAGAAACTAAACCAGGACAACAAACAATGACAGGTCATTCCTGAAGCCTCTTTCAGCTGCAAGAGTCTGTATTCAGCCCCAGGACA
Organism: Nannospalax galili; assembly: GCF_000622305.1. Taxonomy (NCBI): domain Eukaryota; kingdom Metazoa; phylum Chordata; class Mammalia; order Rodentia; family Spalacidae; genus Nannospalax; species Nannospalax galili. The sequence continues at coordinate 3,157,052 of NW_008352891.1, forward strand.
CATTGCTTGGAGTACATAAAAGTAGGTTTCTAAAATTCATGGAATCCCCATCAAACCCAATGCCTGGACAACAGACTGGTAGAAATGACTTTTTCCCCTTCCCTTGGACGTGAATTAGGAAGATACCACACGGCATTTTCAGTAAAAGCAGTTAAGAGCCCTGGCAGTTTCTTGAAAGCCATCCTGCAAGAACAGGGCTGTGCTAGACTCCTTCCTCTGCCCCTGAATTAGGGTTCCCTCCCCCGAGTGTAGTTTATTTGAAACACGACTCCTTTTACTGCAAACACCAGTAATATGCCAGCACAGAAAATCATGAAAAGATCAATATGTGATACTGTGTCTTCCTTCAAAAACAATAACAGATACCCGGTATGGTGGTACACACCTTTAATCCCAGCACTCAAGAGGCAGAGACAGGCAGATTTCTATGAGATCCAGAACAGCCTGTCTACACAGTGAGTTCCAGGCAGGCTGGGCCTTCAGGAGACCTTGTCAAAAATAAATATACAAATAATAGCTCTTACCTGTTGAGTATTTGTGTATGCCACACTTTGATAAATACATTACAAGTAGAATCTCCACTTTTTCACATGAGGCTCAGAGAACCTAAATAATTTCCTAATGTTATTTAAATGAGTGGCTTCTAGAGTCAGAATTCAAATTTAATTCCGGCTTCAAAGACAAAAGGTTTCGTACTCACTATGCTACCACTCAGACATACCAAAATAGTTAAAAATTCGTTGAATATATATATGTAAGAAAACAGAGTCACTTGGTGACCCAAACTCAAATTTTGCAAAGGAATGGAACCATCATGTTTGACAGGCTGCTTGTTCCCCCATGAAACACTGCCTTGAAACATCCCTGCTGCCGTTATGTGTTTCTTTAATGAACTCTGAGTTCCTTCTTAGCTCTACTGAATCATGATCCAGAAACAGAGCCCCAGATCTTTATTCTGATATGACTCCCAATGCAGTTCTGATGCTGCCACATAAAAAGCCAGTGTTTGGTTGAAGGATACATGACATCTTTGATACCTGCAGGTTCTAGTCCTCTCTCACAGTTATGACTCCTTTGTTTTCATTTTAAAAAGATATATTAGGGGATGGAGAGATGGCTCGATGGTTAAGAGCACTAATTCCTCTTTCAGAGGACCCGGGTTTGATTCCCAGCATCCACATGGTAGCTAACAATTATCTGTAACTCCAGCTCCAGGGCATATGATGCTCTCTTCTGACTTGCATGGGCATTGCATGACACAGGTGCACTTACACACATGCAAGCAATATACTCATACACATAAAATAAAAGATAATAAAATAAATATATATTTTAAAATAGAGAAGGAAAGGCAAAGACAAAATGGCTCATCACTTCCCTTCTAAGGTAGAGGGCCTTTGACATCTATGATTATTAAAAAAACACATGCATATGTAAATGCATGCAAATATATGTTTGCAGTACAGGAGTAGTCTATGAGAAATAAAAGTCTTTGCCTGCCCACTCCTTGGTTCTCTTCAAATCTACCACCACCAGAAATTACATATGAATACCGGCCATCTTTTTCATCTATGCAACAGATTCCTACTGTACACATGGTTCCATATCTTTCTTTTTAATTCTAGGTGCTTGGGGGTCTGATGGTTAATGCAAACATCATAAGATCTGGAATGTTTCCTAGGGGACAAACCTCTGAGCATGTCTGTGAGGGAGTTTCAAGAAGATTGGCTTAATTATACCAGGCAAAGGTCCTGGGAAAATAAAAAGAAGAAAGCTATCTTGAGCACCACCTTCACCTCTTTCTGCTTCTCGACTGCAGCTGTAATGTCACCAGTTGCCTCACACTCTCCTGCCATGGTTAACTGTACTCTCAAATTGTGAGTCAAGAGAAGTCCTGCTTCCTTAACTTATCTCATTTTTGCCAATTTGGTGAAAGATTTGGTTTCTCTGGTTGTATCCCGCTACCTCCTTCTGGAACACAAAAACTCCTTCTTGAAACAATTGTGCACTTTATAGCAACTCTTGCAAGAACACCGACCTAAACTGATTTTTGCAATGTCTTTGGGGTATTTTACATTTTAAGGAAGAGATATAAAGTTTAAAAATGAGGGGACTGGAGAGATGGCTCAGCTGTTAAGAGCACTGGCTGCTCTTGCAGAGGACGCGGTTTCAGTTCCCAGCACCCACATGGCAGCTAAAAAATGTCTGAACTCCAGTTCCAGGGAATCTGAGACCCTCTTCTGGTTTTCACAGGCACTGCACACATGAAGTGCACTTACATATGTGCAGGCACAACACACAAACACATAGAAATATTTTTTAATTTAAAAATGAAAGTATAGGTCTTACTATTCTTATGAGCTGAGAATTGGGCCTCACTGAAAGAAAACTGAGAGACAGTTTTGATGTGAATCTTATGTTTATTGTTTTAAAAGTGCTACACTAATAACAAAAGAACGTATTTCTGGAAGGAAGTGATATTTTTTCCACAGCTTCAAGGAAGTTGACTTTTGTCCTAAAAATATATTTCCTCAGATATTATAAACAAAACATTTTAAACAATAATAAATGAAAATACAGCAAAAATAATTCCTAGCAAATAGCAATGTTTTAATCTTTATCCTTTAAAAATGTTAAATATTAATATGTAGGAAAAGTATGAACCACGTATACCTGTCTCCTGACAAAAGTTTACAGAGAAGATAAAAGGTAGTATCAAACGAATACTTACAAATGGCAAATAAACATGAAATTTAAAAATTAATATTCATAGCATCCAAAGAAATGAATCTTAACACATCAGGAAAATGAAATTTGCCCCTGACAGAATGGTAGACTATGCTGTAGAATTTTTCTTTCTTTCTGCTGTTGTTGCCTGTGACTTGATGATCACAGTCAGGGAGAACCAGGAACCTCCTGCTATAGCCAGTTGCTACAATTTTTCACTAGGACAAGTTAAATTTGGTTCTAATTCTTTAATCTGGTACTTGTTAATCCTTTCACTCTATTAATTGGGAAAGCATAACCAAGTTTATAGTTGTTCACCACACAGCCAAGTATATAGTTACTCACTGATGCTTTTCTGTAGTAATAAAATGATTAAAATAACGAAAAAGGTCATGAATAGACAAATGCCATGCTTCTTCTCATACGTGAAACCCAAATTTAATATTACATGTACGTGTATTTATGTGTGTGTGTGTGCATGTGTGTTTATGTATGTGTGTTTGTAGGTTGTGAAATTGGAAAAGGGATCATAAGAAAGGAAGAAGTGATCTTAAAAGAAGTGGAAATAAAGAGAGTAATAGAACACATGGAATAAGAAAGCACAAAGGGAAGCTGGGGTCTGGGTGTGGTGCTGCACACCTTTGATCTCAGCACTCAGAAGGCAGAGGCAAGCCGGTCTCTGTGAGATCAAGGCCAGCTTGGTCTACATGGTGAGTTCCAGGTCTGCTGGGGCTTATAGGGAGATGCTGTTTCAAAATGACCAAAATTAAATAAATAAATAATCAACAAAATTGAGGAGCTAGAGAGATGGCTTAGTACTTTAAGGGCACTGATTGCTCTTCCAGAGGACCTAGGTTCAATTCCCAGCATACACATGATGGCTAACAACCATCCATAATGCCAGTTCCAGGGGATCTGACACCCTCTTCTGACTTCCACATGCTTTGCATGACACAGGTGCACTTACATACATGCAAGCAAAACATTCATACACATAAAATAAAAGTAAATAAATTTAACAAAATGAAAGCAGAAAGTGGACTAATTGGGGGAAGAAAGGGAAAGGGGGTAACATGAGAACAAAGTATAGTACAGTAAGTGTGCATGAAGATGCCACAATGAAACCCATTGCTTTGTATGCTAATCCCCCAAATTAATTAGAAAATCCTGTTCCTTGTATCTGGTCCTATGATTCATCTTGAGTTAACATTTATACAAGGACTAATGTAGAAGTTAAGTTTTATTTTTGTATCTATTTATTTAGTTAGTCTAACATCATTAAAAAAGACAATTTGCCTTTTGGAAAAAATATCACAGTTAGGAAAATGTTCAATTTTGGCATAGTTAATGTACTTGAAAATAGTTACGTGCTGTTACTAAAGATCAGTCTTTTCCAAATACTGTTTCATGACTTGGGCTATTATTTAAACTAGTTAGTGATTTAAAAGAAACAAAATTATACACAGTGTGCTTCCACTATGTTTATAAATATGCACACAGTACTATTTATTGGAAGAAGTACTGGTGTCAATAATGGTCATCTCTAAATGACTGGATTATATTTTCCTTCTCACAGTTTCCTATATTTTTTAAAGTTTCCACCAGAAATGTGCATTGCAGTTATGGTTCTATTTAAATTTCTTTCTGATTTTATTTATTTATT
>NW_008352891.1:3161478-3218845 GCF_000622305.1 Nannospalax galili
TATGCAATGCTCACAGAGGCCAGAAGACGGTGTCAGAGCCCCTGGAACTGGAGTTATAGACAGTTGTTAGCTGCCATGTGGGTGCTGAGAAATCAACCTGGGTCCTCTGGAAGAGAGTAAAGTCCTCTTTGGCTACAAACTATAAGCCTTAGAACTTGAGACTCCCTCACTGCATTTTCTGTTTAGTAGCATGCCCCAGAATCAACCAATTTGAAGAGACAGAGGGATTCTTTCCAAAGCCTATGCTAATGTAGACCAATGCAAGACTAAAACAGAATCCAGGATTTGGGAATCTAATCCCAGTGTTCCCGTCACTGCTTTTGTCAAGAACATTTTTGACCTGAATGGGAACTTCAACCGGAACAAAAAGGCAGGAAGAATTACCGAGAGGTGGAACTGAGGGGAAGTGAAGCCACACCCCTGTCCATTCAACTGGATCTTGATAAAACCTACAAAGCAAGTCTTTCCCCTTAAACCCAGCATTCCCACCAGTTCTGTGTGGCTTCATGTGACCATCCATGTTGAGTAGACTGAGTAAATTATAGTTGGGATTCTTACCACATGAAGTAATTTCTTGATTACTTAAATCTTTTGGTATGATGTATAAGTGGTTTCTCTCTCTCTCTCTTTCTCTCTCTCTCTCTCTCTCTCTCTCTCTTTCTAGTGAGATACATTCTTAGACTCTGATTCCTCAGTTCACCTTGAACATGTGTGTGACTCAAGAAACCCTGATCTGTTTCTTTTCTTTTCTTTTTAAATTTTACATGTATGAGTGTATTGCTTGCTTGTGTGTAAGTGCACCCATGTCATGCAGTGCTGATGGAGGTCAGAAAAGGGTGTTGGATTCCCATGGAACTGGAGTCATAAACAGCTGTTAGCCATCATGTGGGTGCTGGGAATCAAACCTAGGACCTCTTCAAGAGCAGTTAGTGCTCTTAACTACTGAGCCATCTCTCCAGCTTCTGATCTGTGTCTATAAAACCTGATGTGATTCTGGAATCACTATAAAACTAGTAAATCTGGAGGAAGGCCAACATAGGCTTTGTAAACATATCCTATTTCAAATCCAATTACTTCATGGTTAGTCATCAGTGGTAGCTTGCTTTTCTTTTTTCCATGTTCCTCCTAGTCTTGCTCCTTCCTTCTTTCTTTTGCTGTTTTTGCTTCTCTATATATTATTGACATCTTTCCTCTCATCTTTCCTTTATTTTTTTCTCTTCAATCCTTCCTCCCTTTTTCCTCCATTCCTTTCTTCTACCTTTTCTCCAAGTGATTTAGCAAGTACTACTGCCATCTATCAGTTAGTCAATTAGCAATGGTTAAAATCATGGTTCTGAGAGGACCAAGATACAGATCACAGCTTTAAATTCAGTGTCAACTAAATCCTCAACCATGGTACAAGTACCAAATCTTTACACATTTAATCATCTCAGTGATTAAACTTAATGTGTGTCTCTTATGTGTCTTAGGCTGTTAAGCATAGCCACACTATATGAGTGAGGAAAGAGCTGGTTACCTGTGATCGATTGTAATGGCCCAACTAAGCAACCTCTGTAACAACAGGTACAACGTCTAGTCTTAATTTCAATTTGATTGGATTGAGAAATGCTTAGGAGATAACAAAGCACACCTCATGGAAAATGACAGCATTTTCCATAGACAGTTGGCTCCTGAGGAGTCTAACCTAATGAATGGATGTGTGTGCTGTTGTTATTGGGATGCAGAGAATGTTCGGAGGAGAGGCAGAATGGATCAAGCAGATCACTGTAGCATGACCTCTAGAGGGTGTATCTTCCTGTATTCCATTTCTCTCTGCCTCCTAGCCACATTAACGTGAGCTGTTGTGCTCTGTTATTCCCTTTCCATCATGATGAATTACAACCTCTGAAATCAGGAGCAAAACAAAACTTTAATCTCTTAAACTGTTTATATTCAGTTATTTTCTCATATTAATGAGAAAAACAACTTCCTTTTTGTAAAATTCTAATAATTCTAGAGTCCTATAATTTTCTTGTGGCATACTAGATGATGTTTTATAATATAAGATCCAGTTTTTGAGAGGACCTTATCAACTAGGCAGAACAAAACGGATCTCCAACCACTCCCCCAAATCTATAGCTTTGTCCTGATTATCTTTATCAGTGAACTTTATACAATCTAGAGTTATCTGGGAAGAGATTCTCAACTGAGTAGTTGCCTAGATAGATTAGCCTATGGGAATGTCTCTGCAGGACTGTCTTGACTGCTGATTGACATAGGTAGACCCAGCTCACTGTGGGTGCTGTCATTCCCCTGGCAGATGGTCCTGAATTAGGTAAGAAAGGTAGCTGAGTATGAGCCTTTGTGCCAGTCAGCAAGCAGTGGCCTCCATGGTTTCTGTCCCACTTTGGCTATAAAATTCCTTGGTGGGAAGTAATGGCCTGCAGAATAGCAAGCAGGCCTGCCTTCAATCCCTTGCCTTGAGTTTCTGCTTTGACTTCCCTCATTGATGGGCCGTCACCTGGGATTATAAACTGAATAAACCCTTTAGTCCCCTAAGTTGATTTTGTTGTGATATTTTATCATAACAGCAGAAATGAAACTAGAGCAACTTTATTTGTTCAAATCAACGTGTTTTACATAATCAAACATTTTCTACATCAGAATGTACTTTCAAACTCTGCTATCCAGGAGGTAGCAGCTGTGATACAGCTGATGATGTGGTCTGCGTGATCAGACCTGTATACCATAAGCACTACTTTAATTCATTAAGTAGCTTTTTAGCAATACCCATGTTGGGTTTCACTACCATTAAAAGACCTTTAAAGAGATGATAATTCGATATTAAAACAAGTTGTTTGTGTGCTCACAAAGACACAAGGACAGAACAGTAGAACACAACTCTGATATTCATGAATCAAAGACATACTGAAGATATTATCATCACCAAAATGCTGGAGAGTGGAGTCAAGAATGTGCAAGAAGAAAATGTCAGAGGCCATTATGGAGTATTCTCAATTCTCATAAGTGAAGTTCCCTCATTCAACAGAGGGCCAGGAACACAAAAGATTACAAATGGCCCAAACATAGAGATTAAGAGTCTGCAGATTGCTGGTTCTTGGACAGGACTCCTATATTAAACTTCACCCACCCAGGGTTCAGGGACCATCTTGGAAGAGGGGGCGGAAAGATTGTAAGAGCCAGGGAGGAGGTGCATGACCATATGGAAACAGTCCTACAAGCTCCTAGGACCTTGGTCAAATGATTCTATGGCAATGGTATCAGCATACACAAGTCCTATGTAAACTTAGGCAGGCAAAAACCCAGCATAGAACTAGGTAGATGAACAGCAAGCCCCAATCTTCCCTGAGGAATCATTGGCAACTGATTACTGCTAGGTGAGGAGGGGCTGATCTTCCTAAAACAAGAGACTCTAGATAGGCTGACTAGACCTCAGTGAATGGAATTGCACTGGGGAACATCTAGGGTCACTGACTTGACACATTGAGTCTTAACATGAATGACAGAGTATATGGATTCCAGTGGAGGAGCTATTGGAGGGTGCCACTGGGGACAGGGGTATAAAGATTATTAAGATTGATTGAGATATTCTGTATAAAATGTACAAAAATTCAATTAAAAAAGTAAAAAAATAGGCTCTATTTCAAAAAGAAAGTATGGTAACTAGTGTGTGAGGAACTACAGCTGAGGCTGTCCTCTGGCTTCCAAATGCACATGCATGCATGAGCATATACACTTGTACATACATGAACACACGCATATAGAAAAAACAACAATAAAAAAAACATAGGTTTAAATCCAGATTCTGCCTCTTATTGATGGGTAAAAGAGTTCATTTTGCTAGGACTGTATTTATTCTGTTGAAAGTGGAGAACTAATGATACATGAGCAGTAGTACTGTTACGAACATAACCCTAGTAGAGGCCATGAAAGGATACAACTTTTATCTCAAGGTATTATGCAGCATAGACACTTCACACAGCTGCTTTGTGTTCACATGGCTTTTTGTTTTTTATTTTTTCAGAAACTACAAACTCCTTGAGGAGATGAGCCTTCAGCACATTACCATCCATGTATGATTGGTAGCACCACAGTAAGCTGATTAAAAACAGTGTGCCCCACCCTAATATCTAATGTTTCATTGCTTTTATTCATTTTGATGTTCCTGCAAGCTTCTGAAAGTTTCATGAGGCAAGTATTAAAATGGACTGTTTGTAAGGAAGCAAGGACAGAGAAGTCAGCAGGATGCCCAAGGCCAAATGAAAGTCAACATTGAATGCTGTCATGGACCTGACAGGTCAGGAATAAAGTGGCTCTCTCCTGAGGATGGGTGTTATGGCTTAGGTGTGTCCCTCACAGCTCATGTGTTGAAGCTTGGTCCTCACTTGATAGTGCTAGTAAGAGGTGACAGGATCATGAGTTGATCTGTTGTTGAGCTCTTACTGTACGGGAGGTCAATGGGCAAGGCCTAGTTTAGAGCAAGTAGCCACTAGGGAAGGCTATATCTTCCTACTGGCTCCTACCTGAAAGAATCTCTTTCCCTTTCCTTCCCCTCTGTTCCTCTCCTTTCCCCCTTCCTTCTGACTGTTTCCTCCTCTCTCTGCTTCCTGGCTCCCATGAAGTGAGCCGCTTTGTTCCTATTGCCCATCCACCACAATGTTCTGTCTCACCCAGAAACAATGGAACCATCTGACCATGGACCAAATGTGTCAAACCATGAGACAAATTAACTCTTTCCTCCTTTAAACTGTTCCTCTTCTGTGTTGCAGCAATTACAAGTCTGAGTAACACAGCAGGCCTGACCCTGTAGATGAGGCCCCCTAGTCCAGTTCTCAGAAGCCATAGGCTACAAGAGTGAGGAAAAAAGAGGGGCCTGGCCAGCCCTCTGAGGCGGATCCTGCCTCCAACTGTTCACTAGAAATGACTTCCTAGAACAATGTTCTAGAAGAAATCAGGAGTTGAAAATGAGTCTGTCCATGACCATGTCTACAAGGGTAGGGTCTAGGGAAGGAGCTTCAGGAGCAACTTCAGTTCAGAAGAGACCAAGGTGGAGGAGCTCATCAGGACTGGAGGATGGGAAGCCACTGGAGATGGTTACAGTGTGCTCCCTACAGGCCAGGATAGGAAAGGGTATGGCGGCATGGATAAAAGTGGAAGATGGAGAACAAGGGTAACATATGAACTACTCATATGCATGGAGGTGAAAAGGGGGGACCAACTGCTAGAATTCATCTTCTGATAAATTAATGGTTAAATAAATGTCAAAGCATGCAAGCCACAAAAACTGGTTTGAAACTGGGAACATGGCTCAGTCAGTGCTTGTCATGGAAACCCTTGAGTTTAATCCCCCAGCACCTGCATTAAAAAAAGCCAGAAGTTGTGGGCCACACATGTAATCCCAACACTGGGGAGGCAGAGAATCCCTAGGGCTGGGTGGCCAGTCAACCTATCCTAACTGGTGAGCTCCAGGCTCATAAGAGGCGAGAGAGACAGAGAGAGAGAGACAGAGAGAGAGACAGACAGACAGACAGAGACAGAGACAGACAGAGAGAGAGAGACAGAGAGACAGAGAGAAGACAGAGAGGAGAGAGACAGAGAGAGAGACAGAAAGACAGAGAGAGACAGAGTTGAGAAAGAGGGGGGGTAGTTTGTTTTAAAAAATCAGCACGACTGCATCTGTATGATTAACACTCTCATCAGATAAGCATTGCTGGCAGCCAGGACCCACTCTTCTCCCTCCAGCCACTGTCATCTTCTAAGGACAACATTCTCATGGTGTCTTGCATCACAGATTTAAATTCATACCTTAATTCTGTTGAGTTGCCTCAGCATTTAAAGAAACAGAAATTAAAATGATAAACCCAGATGCCATTCTTCCTCGAAAAAGGAATTTATATTGTTGGATAGGAAGAGGTCTGGGTTTGATGCCCAGATCCACCACCTATTAACTGTCATTTGAGCAATGTCACTTTTTCTCACCAAACTCCAGTTTCCTCCCAGGAAATTGAGGATGAAATATTGGATTGGTAGTGCTGCAGTCAGGGCTAAATGAGACAGTAGTGAAGTGTGCACATACTCCCAGTGTTAGGTAAGATTGGCTGAGTGGAAATACGTGGAGTAAAAAAGAATGCATGGGATGATTTTGACAGCAAGTTATAACCAGCTTCACAGAGACCCGGGGAAAAGGATGTATCAGGAGGGATGTATTGGTGAGAGGGGGAAACAGAAAAAACAGGTGTTCTAACTTGCTGAGATACCGCCACCACATCCCCTTCCTTTTCTTTTGCTCAGAGTAAAGAGTAAGAAGCTACGTCCCTGTTACCCAGCAGCTCTGCTGCCCACCAGGCCATCTACCCACCAGCAGGAGCATAGGGATGGAGAGTGCCCAGCACAACCAGGCCACCTGATGTTTGCTCAGGGGCTAGAAGCAGATACAGATTATCTCATAACTAATGTTGAGTGATTAAAGAAACACAGCAGAGACTGGGCCAGGTAGATGGCTCAGTTGATAAAGTATTTACCGTGCAAGCAAGAGGATTTGAGTTCAATTTCTGGCACCCACATTAGAAGCCAGACATGGTGATACACACATGTAATCCCAGTGCTGGGAAAGCAGAAACCTGGTTTTCTGAGACTCGCTGACCAGCTAGCGTAGCCAAACTTGTGAATCTCAGGTCCCAGCGAGAGACCTTGTCTCAGAAATAAAGATGAATGGCTGCTGAGGAATGATACAGGAGGTTGACCTGGTCTCTACTCGTACTCACACACATGCATGCTCATGTGCACACACATATGTATAAACACACATACAAATACACACATGTGCAAACACATGCACATACAATAAAAGAAGTCCACAGCAGGGCAGTAAGACAGAGAAGGACCTCCTACCCACCCAAAGATAAAAGCCAAAAACAGCTGCTAATGGGGTAAAGATGTCCAACGCATGCAAAACATCATGATGGGTGGTTGCTATCATCTTTCTTCCAAACTTGTTGGTGCCATTAAAAAAAAAAAAACTTAATCAAAGCAAATAAATGGTAGGGAATCAAGGCAGATTAGGAGGATTAGTATCTGTCTTTGCTTTAACTACAGATTTGGGTTCTGTTTAGCCACATCCTAGCCTGGAAGTGTTAATTACATCATCTACCACCCTGGTCTCTGTTTCCTCTATATATAACAAGTAACCGTCCCATAAACTCCCTAGGATTAAGTGAGATCTGTAGAACCCAAACACTTAGCAAACTGTCAAGCCCCCCTTTGTTCTTGTAATCCTGCTTCTACACAGGGGGCAGATTTCTAGTCTTCATATCTTCAGGAAGTTCTCCAGTTGATTTGTTTTGCCTTTCTTAATTAAACAAATACACTGATTTTAAACTTTGCCTTCTGCCGTTTAGATTTCAAATCTTTTTCAGGTCTGGAAGCTACACAAGCCACAGAGAGATGAAGCCTGAAATCCCACTGTAGGCTGATATCCAATCTTGGCTCTGCCATCTCAAGAGTTGTTACCTGGACTACATCACTTGGATCTTCCGACTATTGATTAATCCATAAAACAGAATCCAAAATGCAGAGTTCCCTGTTTTAAAGTAAGGCCACGCTGCATGGATCAATTCTGAAACCAGGAGAACAGCTGACTCTGTGCCAATGGCAAGTTGCTCTCAGAATAGCCCAGAGATTACTTTTGCTCCAGCTCCAGTGCGTATGGAGCACAGCCGGTGAGCGATTCGTAAGGGAAACGGAAGAGGGCTTTTATGAGGGAGCTCCTTGCGTGGCACGCTGCCCAGCTTCCCGTCAGGACTCCCTCTGCTTATGTATAACGGCAGGCTTGTATTGATACCCGCACGCATATGTTGGCTCAGCTCTTCCTTTCCAGGCGAGAGATGGTTTCTGCCGAAGCTGCCAGTGCAATATTTTGAAAATAGACATCCATTTCTAGGATAAAAGAGATCCAAATAAGATTTTTTTTCTCTTTTACATTAAAAATCATGATAATATCTGTCTTTCATGTTATCAAGATTTCTGAAGCTGCCAGATAAGTCACTCTTTAATGACCCAATGGCAAAGACCTGCAGGTGCGCGCAACACACTGCCACAAGCAGGCAAGGACGGTGATGGGCACAACCCAGCCCAACCAAAAATTGTAAACTTAATTAAAACATGATGAGTTTAATGTGATGTGTGTCTGTGTGTGTGTGTGTGTGTGTGTGTGTGTGTGTGTGCATATTCATGTGTGCACATCCAAAGCACAGCGTGCAGTGATGTAAGAGAACAACCTCAGGAATCTATCCTCAGGCTCCTTCCACCTTTCCTTTGAGATAAGGCCTCTCTGACTTCACCATGGAGACGAAACTAGCTGACCCTTGAGTGTCCAAGGGTCCACCTATCTCTCCTTCCCATGTCACTACCAACGGGATTACAGTTATGCCTGAGTTTTTTACATTGGCTCTGGAGATCTGAACTCAGGTTCTCATGTGAGCAAGTGCTTTACGGATTTTAGCCACCTCCCCAACTCATGATTTTTCTTTAAACTCAATTGAGTAGTTCTCTAATGTGAACTTTGCTGATGACAGTATCACATTAGAATGATAAACACTTAAACACCCCTGAGAGGTAAGAATTTGGGGACAAACACTGGGAGTTACTTATTTCTATAGAAAGGCAGATTGGAGATGTTCTGGACCAGACTTTCTAGTTTTATCCTTGCCATGGGTTGAACTGTCTCCTTTAAACACTCTAGGTAAGCTCCAACCCCTGGGACCTCAGAATGTGAGCTTTCTTGGAAACAGGGTCTTTGCAGACATAACTAATTAAATGATGATGAAAACTGGGGGCTGTCTGCTCCAATAGGATTGACATCCTTAGGCAGAAAGAACCTTGGTAACACACACACACACACACACACACACACACACACACAGGGAGAATACCTTGAGAAGATGAAGGCAAAGATGGGAAGGATGAGTCTATAAGCCAAAGAATGGTAAAGAGCTGTAGACCACCAGAGGTCAGAAAGAGTGTGCTATATACAGACTTCCTCACAGCCTTTGCAATGAATCAAACAACCCAGCACTTTGACCTTGAACTTCAGAGTTAGTTCTTCAGAACTTGAACTAAAGAATTTTGTAAAAAGAAAATTCTGCCTAAGCACCTTGTGGGTGGTACTTTGTAATAACATCTTGGTGAGCTGATACTGTGGATGCATACCTAGTGTTCCTGACTGGGAGAGACTGTTAGATATAGAAAGCATGTGAGGAACCATTGAGTGAAATCACTTCAAGAATTTGGTCAGTAAGCCCAAGTTACGGCCCAAAGCTGTATCCAACTGAAAGAAGTATCATGAGAAATGCCCACTGAAGACATGTAGATGGAGAAAATTAAGCCTTAGTTTTTATCTAGTGATAGCTTCTTTTGTGTTATTTGTAAATGTGTTTAATGGTCATATTTCACAAATGCATTATATGTTGGCTGTAGTGTCAAAACACTCAAACAAGTGTCTATAAACACCCTCTAAAGCTACTCTGGAAATAAGGTAGCCACTAGCCATCTGTGGCTGTTCAAGTTAAGGCTAATTAAAAGTGATTAAAGCTTCCGATTAACTTCTCTGCTATTACTTCAGCCTCATTTTAACTGTTCCCTGGATATCTGTGCCAGGGATGATTGTCAGATTTGGCAGAGGAGATGCAATCCTGTGAGCATAGACAGAAATGGTCCAGTATTGTGTATTTAACTCCTGTATGTTTATTGTCATAGCACAGAGGCATCATAACTTAGAGAAGCATTCACTCTTCCCAGAGACACACTGTACACATTGACTATAACAAAACTGATTCAGCAAGGCTGTGTATTTCCTTTCTTCCAGAACCAATCCCCAGTTCTGCAAACAATAGGAAATGTTACAGTATGTTTATATGAGGTTGTCCGTTATTCAGATTCTGGGATTTCTCAATTAATGTACGTGACAAGCAGCGAAGTCAAAATGAAAGTAGCCTGAGCTGCTTCAGTGAGTCCAGAGATGTACACATAGTTCATGATGACTGTGTGGGGTAGGGCTTGTAGAGGAAGAACTATGGGGAGAGGGAGTTGGACCAAAGTGTGACAAGGTTAGGCTCCAGGGCTGATGCAGGTACACCGCTACCTGGTAGACTGCATGCTAGCTTCTTTAGATATGTTTGCTATTGTTGAATGAATCAATCAGTCAGTCACCTAACTCATTAATCAACCAACTAACCCCAGATGAATAAAAGCTGGGTACGTTCCACAGACAGACAATGCTACTCTCTAGTGATGATAAGCTCCAGCATTCCAGGTCTCTGCTATAAATGTTGTCTTTTCATTTATGTGTAGATATCTGAATTAGGTCAATGTGAAGACTGATGCTCCACATGGTCACTGAGGGACCATGAACAGCTGCCATCCTCTGCCTAGGACCAGTTCTGCACCAGTGTCCTACAAGATGACCAAGCTAAAATAGAGATGGGGAAGTAGTTTGGTTCTTAGCCATCCTGGGCAGACCCAAGACTGACAAGACTCACTTGCACTCAAAGGTTAGTGACAATAAACTGATGTATAACCTCATTCCCCCAAAGACTTGCAACTGAAAGGAATACACAACAGGTTTTGTGACTAGTGACAGTGTATGCCACACAAAATCACACAGGACCAAGGCAGAGACCACTCAGGCTTGCTGGCCATTTGGTCTCTATGGCAACCACTTAATTTTGCTGATCCAAAGCCAAAGCTGCCTTGGACAATATGCAAATGCCTGGTTATGTTCCAATAAAACTTTATTTTTATAAATACTAAAATTTGAATTTCAAGTAAGTTTTATATGTCCTAAAACAAAATTCTTCTTTCTCTTTGCAATCAAATTAAAAATGTGAAAAATAGTCCTAGCTCACAAGCCAGTCACCAGATTTTCCTGTGGTACATCCTATGCGACCCCTTATATATTATGCTGATTTATACAATTATAAAAAAAGACTAATATTCTTGAAGGTAATTTTGAAACATGAAATACATTGTGATGAAATAAAACTAATGAAACTGATGTTTTCAACAGAACACAGAGACCTTCAAAAGCCCACTACAAGTTATTGTTGATTTAGTCACTGTAAGAGATGGAAATTCTGTACCTCCTCCAGGCACCATTTAGGACTAACCCAAACAATTAGAGAAAATAAAGCCAAATAAACCCAGGCTGGGGGCCCAGTGCTCTGGGACTTCTCTGGTCTGTAATAAAAACCCAGGAATAAAGACATTCTCCCTGGAGCATCACCACCACAGAGGCCACCAGTATATTGTGAGAATTCCCAGAGTCACTGAACTGAAAGAAAGGTTTGCCTTCCTTGGGAAAAGGTAAAAAAAGGACTGTTAAATTTTCCTTTTTCCTATCTCTAAAAGTTCCCAACTGAACAAACAAACCAACAAAAACACCAGATGAAGTGATTTGTCCCTAAAATGATTGCTTCCCAGTGTTTAAAGTAACGTAAGTCTATTTTAGATAACTGGGAAAATGACCTAAAAGTATAATCGTGAGAACAAAAGTCACCCCAAATCTCAGCATCTATATAATTTTGGGCATACTTTTTACCTAATTAACTGACATGATGAAAATAACCTCTATTTAATGATCAGGCTTTCAGTCAACAACACTGCTTCCAGGGGCTGGCCTAGACCCCAGGTTGACATGAGGCTGTGGTTTCTGTCACTGTGGAGCAGGCTTTGTTTGGGCTACTCCTCTTACTGGAGAAACTACTGCTATCCAAACAGAGCTCAGAGTCCCTTCTCTGGACTCCATCTCTGTGGACCAGGAAACCCTTTTGTTTCCTCCTTTCTGTTAGAACCCTGGAGGGATGAGAGAGGGAGATCTTTTTCTCCTTTCATATTTTGTCTGCCCTTATCCCTCCTTTTCTTTCCTCCAGAAACAGGGTGAAGCAAGGGAAGAGCATCAACTGAGTGAAGGGTCGTATTCTGTCTTTACTTAAACTTTTGATCTGTTTTATTCATTATAATACTTTGTATTCACTTTAGTTTTTTGAAATGCAGCATTAACTTGATATTTTCAGAATGACTTATTTGGTGCCCCCTTGTATTTTGCTCTGGAAGCTCCATCCACCTCTGTCTCTGCCCTCCAGCCACTCCCTCCCTGTTCCATGCCGGGACGGATAAATTTTCCTAACTTCGTCATCATTTTCTGATGTATCTGAAAGGACAGATACCCCTTCTGAAATCTGAAGGACATTCCTACTGAGAGTGCTGATGAAGAATAAAGAAAAGGATTGACGGCCATCCAGCATCATTTGATACGGATCTAAGAAATAGAGGGAACTCCAAACTATAAGGAAAAGGATGCCAGGTGAAGGAGACATGAAACAGGCTTTGCTGTCAGAGACTTTGGTTTGTTTCCTGATAACAGCTTGGCAGTCGATTATATCCACTGATCATCAACAATGGTCTGAAGGTAGTGGAGCAGTGACATGAACGAATCACACTCCCAGCTCTTACAGCAGCCACAATCTAGAGGCAGGAAAGCACTCATTTCTTGGGCCCTTGTTTTCTTCAAGTGAAGATGGAAATGGCATCACCTCACAGAGAAGACTAAATATAGTCTTTCCATGGAAAAGTCTAACGTCAGGTGAATGCCCAATTAAAATTTACCTCCAGAAATTTAAATTTCTTTACAAAAAATTATCACTCCACACAGTTTGCCTTCCCCTGTTTAGATGTATCTTCATACAACGCTTCATACTAATCTGGGAAGGTTCAGAAAATTCATAGTCATCAGAACCTTTCAATGGACTGCCTGAGTACTAAGGGCATTTTGTAAGAACACACATTATTTTCAGCCACTCTTAAGGTTTTCAGGTTTTCATCTGGAAGTTTTCATTCCGATACCACTGATGTTTTGAGTATCTTTTTTTAAAAAATAATATCGCTTTATTCTAGTCAACTCACTAATAAAAACATCACACAGCTAGATTAAGGATGTTACTCAAACACTTGCTCAGTCTCGAACTCTACGTATCGCGGTGAACTTCTACACAGTTAGAATGGCCATTCTGAAGCAGTGAGTGTCACGTAGGGTTTTATACATTTACTATCAATTCCATTGCTATGCACTTATCCACTGCAAAGAAAAAAAAAGAAAAAAGAAAAAAATTGTGACAGCGCTGAATATTAGAAATATAAATCATTTTACCTCCTCTTTCATGGCACCTGTGTGCTCCAGCCTGCATTCCGCACTTCCTCATCAAAGGCTATTACCCTTTCATGGTCTCCTTTCTACATAGTATACTGTACCCACACTTAGGTTCATGCGTGTATACATTTTGTGCTGGGATCCCCATGAGAAGGACAACATGCAATTCTTTTCTTCCTGAATTTGGGTCACCTTGTTTAATTATTCCAAGTCCACCCATGTTTCCTCCAAATTTCATGTTTCGTTTTTCTTTACAACTGAATAATGTTCCATTTCATATATGCATCACATTGTCATTATCCATTCATCTGCTGATAGACAGCTAGATTGGTTCCATTAGAATGGTAAATTGAACAGCAATAAACATGGGTGTGCAAATGTCTCTGCAGGCTGTGGTCTTCAGGTATTTGCCCAGGAGTGGAATAGCTCAGTCATGCAGGAGTTCTGTTTTTCATCTTTTGAAGTACTTCCAAACCTATTTCCATAATGGCTGTACTATTCGCACTCCTACCATCAGTGAATAAGGAACTCTTTTCCCAATATGTGTTGTCAGATTTCTTGATAATAGCCATCCTGCTGGTGGTATCTCAGTTGCCATTTGTAGTTCCTTGATGACTAGGGATTTTGAACATTTTTTTTTAATTTTAAATTTTTTTTTTACAATTAAAGTTACAGTTTTAACAATATACAAAATATTACAGTAATTCAGATTTTTTGGCATAATGATTACAGATTTGATAAATACATTTTATATCTCATAATAGCGATGAAGATTATACAAAAGCTAGTAAAACAATGATAAGAATAAATTCAATTGTCACTTAAGTATCTAAAGCTATTTTCCTTTGCATTCTTCCAGAATGATTTGTTCTTATTCTTTACCTTAATTTGAGGGACTTTTGAACACTTTTAAAAAATAATTATCAGCCATTTGTGTTTCGTCTTCTGAAAAGTGTCCATTCATTTCATCAGCCCATGGGCAGTTTTATTTCCTTGGTTTTTAACTTTTGCAGTTCTTTGTAAATTCTAGATATTAGCCCCCTGAAGGAAATAGAGCTGGTGAAGGTTCTCTACTGTTCTGTGGTCTGTGTGCTCTTCTGATAGTTTCTTTCACTGTGCAGAAACTTTTTAATTTCAGTTAGTCCTATCTGTTGATACTTGGGGCTAGTTTCTATACTAATGAAGTTCAGAAACTTCTAGTCTACCCCCAGTGGCTTATAGAATATTCTCTAACTTTTCCTCTAGCAGTTTCAATATTTCGGGTTTTAAATCAAAGTCTTTGATCTGTTTTAATGGCCTTTTTCACAAGGTAAAAGATATGGATCTAATTTCATTATTCTGCAGGGGGATGTCTATGTGTACCAGCACCATTTGTTGAACAGGCTTTTTTTTTCCCAGTGAAAATTTGTGCCACTTTGACAAAAATTAGGTGGCCATAACTTAGCTTATTTCTGGGTCCTTTATTGGTCTAACTCTCTGTTTTCGCGTCAGTATCAGGCTCTCTTTATCACTATTTGAATACATGTTTTATAGAACAACTTTTGTTCTTAGCCCTACCCTTCTGCCTCTGAACTTGGTCCTCCCCCTTCAGTTCAGTCATAGTTTCATGGGGTCCTTTCCAAAGAGGGATCAAGAACTATCTGCGAGCGCATGCTCACATGCTGATGGTGGTACAATTGCAGTCTTTCTCTGGAAATGTTTTGGGAGAAATCTCTCCTGAGCACTGTGGTAGGCAGAATTCTGAGATGACCTCTGGTGAGCCATGACCTTGTAAAATGTCCTGCTTTTGAGCGTAGGTGGGATTTGTGACTTAGTTCTAGCCAGTAAGCTTTGGTAAAGATAAAGCAGGTCACTGTAGTTGAATTACATTATGACCTTGTGATGGGATCATATTGCATTCTATTCTACTGTGTATGGCTCCATCAGAGCAGCCTGAAGTGAGCAATTATCCCAAAGGCCTTGAAGATGTGAGTTGTCATGTTGTGCAAACTTCAATATACAGATTGAGGAAGACTGATGGAGGACACAGATTAGTCCAAAAGAATAACTGAGAGCTATCATGAGATACTGAACATAGCACCGTGCTATGCACTTCACATGAAGACATTTGATAGCAGTAAAGCCTTCCCAGTATATATAAATGAATACTAGTAACATCAATCATCAGGCAAGCCAAAGAAAATCAGCAGTTGAAAACTCACTGCTGTTGGTCCATAAGTGACAGATCCAAGGTTTGAACTCAGATCCGAGTCTTTTTTTTTTCCTCCTCCCCCTCTCCCTCTTTCTGACTCCCCCTTCTCTTTCCTGTAGTTTTCTCATACCACATACACACTTCTAGGATGGATTATTTCAACTTGGAATTTTGACAACGTAGCAAATAATTAAAACTAAGCATACATGGTAAGGTGACCTGGGATTTAGTCAACATTTTTCCTTCCAAACACTGAAGATTCATCATAGGCTCTGATACCAGGGTCCAGTTCATCTTTAACAGAGCATGGATAAGCTCTTTAAGAAGTCCTTATGAGAAGAATGCTGTGCGTGATGGTGCAAAGCATCCTTTAGTTTATACATGTCTCTATCTAGTTCTTGTCCAACAATATCATAATAATGATGTTTTCCTTTACCTGGAAAACATATCTTCAGAGAAGTCCTGGTCTTCTCCCACAAGTGCTCAAAGCATGTGTTCATTCTTTTCTGTCTGTGAAATGCACAAGTATGTGTAGGAACAGACCATTCCCCACCCCAGCTATAAGTACTTACATAAACTACCTGTGACAAAAAAAAATGACTCCTTTTTGAAATGCTGAGACCTGATGGCTCTGAAAATTCAGGCAGCCACTGAATTACTGCTCCCTAAACCTTGCTCTTGTCTCCTACCTTTATTTTTGCAGATTAATAACTGTGGATATAGGTGTGCCTACCAGACTGTGCCGCAAATTCTCCATTCCTTGAAAGCCAGACTTTCCTGTCTCTGCCTGTCTCTAACTCTCCTTCTCCTCATCTCACTCCTGCCTGTGTGACAGAAGCAGTTGTTCTTGCCAACAGAGAATCTACCTCATTCTGAACTGAGGGACACTAATCAGGGAACCCTGTTTCTTAGGTGTTTTGCCATCTAACCACTGGGCTTTATGTTCCTGCCCACCCACTCCAGTTGAGAATTCATTTTGATGCTGACATTAAAGCTGGCAAACAGTGCAGTGAAAGGTGTGAGCTGTGAGATGAGCTTGAATGGAGAACAGATTCCCGAAGTGCTCTAAGAAAGAAACCTTTTTTCACGTAAGTTGAGGAACTCCATTCAGTGTGTGTGTGTGTGTGTGTGTGTGTGTGTGTGTGTGTGTGTACACGCATATACACACAGGTGAGTGAGTTGAGAAGAGAGTGGCATGGGGAGAGGAGAAGGAAGAGAAGAAACGGTAATAGAAAAGAGGGAGGGAGAGAGAGAGCCAGCAGGGCAGAGGCTGGCAGTGGGGCACTGAAACTCAACCAGCACTTGCTCAAGCTATTAAAGGAGGAAAACTGCAGAATAAGGTCATTCATTATCCTCTCTTCACTTCAAATAAATGGTAATTGTTGGTTTAGCTAACAAGTTGTGCCTTAATTACAGGCCATTAGGCACCATTAATAAAGAAAACCGATTCCACAAGAATCTGAATTTCCCTTCTTACATAGTCTCATTCCCTAGAAAGAGTATCTAATAGGATTGAAATTTCTTCCCTTAAATTCTGTAACAACTGAGGGGTGCTCATCCTCAGAAGTTCAGGTCAGCCATGACCTCATGAGAAGCCTTTTCTGCATCCACGCCCCACCCTACTGCCTGGACATACTGACTCAGGCAGTGTGCACATATGTGCACCAACTCCAAATGGCCTGTTTGTCTGCCTCTCCATATTGCATCTAAGAAGCACAGTGTCTTGATGGAGCACTAAGAACAAGCCCTACCCAGGTAGGCCTCTCTTCCCCATTAGTCACAGAAACCTCAGTGTCGGAGCCAGGACCGTGGCCCATATGCAGGTGCCTTGCCTGTGGTGTTTATAGGTTATACCCATCTACGTGGCCTCTCTAGCCTCACTTAAAACCTCAGCAAGCAATTCTTCACCTTCTTTTCCAGCTGGTAACCCAGAGGCCCCAGGAGTACAGGTACAGAGGACCTGGCTTGGGTTCTCTGCCCTGCCTCTGAACCCAAAACCTTATGAAGCTCTATCTTACCAGCACTCTGCAGAGTGTCAGAGGTGTCTGGGAAGTGCTGTGTGCCTTCAGGTGAAGCCTGTGTGAGCCTTCTCCCACCTGGATTTTCATTGTTTTCGATGAACCTCGGGCATCAGGTGTGGCTTTCCTGATTAGTCTAGGTCTGCCTCACTAGGCTTTACTCCTGGATGCCCAGCAGCAGGGGAATTTCCCCCAGCAACTGCCTATCATTTCCATGCTAACAAAAATGTTCCCTGCTTTAAAAAAATGAAATTGAGAATTTGTGGCAAAGTCTGGTAGGCAAAAATATATCCTTTTTCAGGCCTGAGGCTACAAGATGAGCCTTCTGTGACTGAACTATGTCCCCAATCTTAAGAGCGATTATTGGGGCCATTGAAACAATAACAATAATCACTACCTCTCTTGTCTGTTGGATCCTTAATAACACATCCCTCAATTCATTTCTGTTATCTAATTTTATCTTAAAGATATGCTAGCATAAACATACTTGCCTGTTTGGATGATGGCCAAGGACATCTCACTAACTTTATCCATCGAGGTCACACATGAAGCTGGAGGTGACAGGGCTAAGATTGAAATGTGTGGAACTCATGTTCTTAAGTTTGCAACAAGTGCTGAATTCTCAGTTATCCAGTGAGACCACGAGCTGCTGTTTGCTACTGTGCATTTTGGTGTCAGTTTGGTTTCTACGGATGAATGACGGTGACAGTGATGGCTGCTGTTTTGCTACTCTTAAGTGATTTATCAATCACATTAGCTCTGACTGAAAGTACTGGTAGTCCTCAGTGATAGTGAGGACACAGGGCACCTGGAACTGTCATACACTGATGGTCAAAGTACAAAATGCACAAATGCTCTGGAAAAATGTTCAGTAGCTTTTATAATACTAAAAATCCAGGGTCCGGAGAGACAGCTCAGTGGTTAAGAGCACTTGAGGACTGCTCTTTCAAAGGACCTGAGTTCAGATCCTAGCACCCACACTGGGCAGCTCACAACTGCCTGTAACTCCAGCTCCAGAGAAACTGATGCTCTCTTCTGGCCTCTGTGGGCTCTACATTTAAATGCATATATACCACATACACGTGTACATGTGAATATCTTTTAATCTTAAAAAAGTTTAAATCTGCTCTTCTTTTTTATATTTTTATTGAATGTTTATGTATTTCATGCTTAACATCTTAATCATTTTTATACCCTGTTCCCCATTACCCCCCAACCATATCCCCCTCAGTGGAATCCATACATTCTGTCATTTGTGTTAAGGCCTATTATGTCAAGTGACCCCACTTGTCCCTCAGTGTAAGTTCAGCCTGTCGAGAGTCCCTCCCTTTAAGATCAGTTCTTTCTGACCCAGCAATAATCATCTGCAATAATTCTTCAGCTAAGTTTGGTGTCTGCTGTCCATTTCCACAGTTCTGTGCTGGGTTTTTGTCTGCTTGAGTTTGTAGGGACCTTGTGCATGCTGATACCATTGCTGGAGGTTTGGGTTCATATGAGAAGAGTCCAAGGAGCCTGTAGGACTCTATTTCTGTATGGTCATGCACATCCTCCCTGGCTCTTACAGTCTTTCCACCCCCTCTTCCACAATGGTCCCTGAGCCCTGGGTGGGTGGATTTTAATGTAGGAGACCTGAACAGGGACCCACATGCTGTAGATTTAAGACTTCATATTTTGCACATAGTAAGAAATTACATTTGTCTAGGGATGTGACAGTCTTTGGATTTTCTCTGTGGTTCATGACCTCACTAGCTATGTGTTTTTGACTAGGACCACACCTGAGCTTCCTCCCATTAAGTGGGCTTTAAGTCCAATTAGGTAACTGTTGGACTTATATTACCCCCAATATAAAAGTGCCACAACTGCACCGATGTCATTTTCTGTGCTGGTCATCGGTATGTTTTTTTTTTCAGGCCTTGAAGCTGGGATTGGACCATTGATTGATGTTCTCCCTTACCAGGTTGTGTAGTGCTCTCCAAACCTATGAGAGTTAGCCTTCAGGGGAGGTGGCCTCCAGGTCAGTTCCAACCCCATTACTCCAAATCCTATGTATGAAGTATGCCTGTGTTCCAAAATAGGGTCTTACCTTCAAGTTCTAGGGGGCAATCAAGGGCTGTGGCAATAGCCTGTGTAATTTTGGGAGTCTCTTGGACCACCCTGGTCAACAACTCAGAGGAAGATATCTCCCATCCGGCACTGTTTCTTGTTATGTAGCCTTCAGCTATACACATGGACTCATGTAGAGACACTGAATGCATAATTTTTCCGTAGGTTTTTGGACTAATACCATTCCCTCTAGTTTTTTATACTAGCTAGGCATTATTTATCTCTCTCCTCTCTCTCCCTGTCTTATCCTCCCTCTCCACCATTCCCATTTAAAGTGTCCCCATTTTCCCCATTTCTCCCTTGATAATTTCTGTCTGCTATGGTCCCACCTCTCTTGAGCTCCTTCTTCCCCTTTATTCCCACAGGTCCTTGTATAGCCCTCCTTCTCTCCTTCCCATTTAACTATGGCCACTTTACAATTTCTCCTTTAGTAACACCTGTCTCTTACTATTCTTCTCAAAAAGGGAAAGAAGGAACCTGAGAAAGAAGAAATCTACTCTTCTTATAATCCAGGAATTCTACCTTTAGGTTCTAGTGAAGAAAACTGAAAACATGTTCACACAAGATTTCTACATGAATATACCTAATTTATCATAACCAACCTTGTGGTGTGGTTTCAGTGTGAAATGCCCCCCACAGACTCACGTTTGGACACTTGGTCCCCAGATGCTGGCACTGTTTGGGAAATTTGTGGAACCTTTACGCAGTGTTGCCTTGCTGGAGGAAGTGGGTCAATGTTTTATAGCCAGGCTCTATTTCCTGTTAATCCATTAATTCCTGAGTAAGAAACAATACGACCAGTCAGCCGCCCCTCTTGCCACCATGTCTTCCCTGCCTGCCATCATGCCACACCTTCCTCACCATGATGTTCTGTATCCTTCCAGAACTATGAGCCTAAAGAAACCTGCTTCTCTCCCTTACGTTGTTCTTGTCAGATTACTTATCAATGAGAAACTAACTAAGACACCTGGAAACAAATGTACATTAACAGAAGAATGGTTAAAAAGAAAATGGTGCAGACAGTGTATTTTTTTAAGTATTAACATAGCTAGGCATAGTGGCTCACATATTTAGTCCCAGCACTTGGCAGGGAGGCAGAGGCAAGCAGATTTCTGTCAGATCAAGGCCAACTTGCTGTACATAGAGTGTACATATGAGTGCAGATGTCTACATACTCCAAAGAAAGGTGTCAGAGCCCCTGGAGTTGGAGTTACAGGTAGTTGTGAGCAATCCTATGTGGGTTGCAGGGACCAAATTAGGGTCCTCTGCTAATGCAGTATAATTCAGTATTTGTGCAGTATGTGTTCACTGAGCCATCTCTCCAGTCCCATGTAATGGATTTTAATATGACATCAAGGGCTGAATTAATGTGTTAGTCTCTTTATTATCGTTATGAAAAGAATAAACTTTAGTAAACAACTTAGAGGAGAGAAAGTATATTTTGGCTCATGTTCCTTCCATCATTGCAAGAAAGGTGTAGAGCAGATAGCTCACATCACTGCATATATGAAATAGGAAATGAGAGAGAGGGAGAAAGAGAGAGGGAGAGAGAGGATGTTTCCATTGGTTTTCTCTTTCCCTGATTTATCCCACCTGTGTCCTCACTCTATGTGGTATGCTCTACCACATTCAAGGCTGAGTTAATATTCTCTGGAAACAGCATCACAGCACCCAGAGACATGCTCTCATTAATTTCCTCCACAGCATTTTATCCCTATAACTTAATGAGAATATAGGAAGCTATGGCAGTGAAAAGCAAATCTCCGTGATCTGGACTAAATCATTGTGGAAAATGAGAAATCTGGTTTGTCTTGCAGCGGCTACAGTGTTTGCTGGAGCTCAGTCCACAGGTTTGGCTCAGATTTGATGTGGCTTTCACATTATTTTGATGAAAGCCAGATTATAAAGGAATGCTAATTTTACTTTCCCATTGGAATAGTTGGCTCAGTTTAATTTCTGACCCGGCACAATGTGTGGGTGTGAGAGAAGCTGATACAATAGGTGTGGGTGATGCAAATGTCCAGGGTGTTGGCCAGAGGAACCCTGTTCTTGTGAAAGTTTGTACCATGCATTGGTCACAGAAATCCATAGAGTCACCTTTTGGCTCCCCTAGCATTAATTACTCACTTCCTCTAGTCTTCAGAGAAAGCGTGAATGAGAACTTAATGTGAAGGGTGAATTCATCAATAATGGGAAAGTCATGCATTACACATGAGACTAGACCTTAGCTTGCAATGGAGTAGCAACCTCCAAAACTGTGAGGGGTTGAGGTGCCTACAGTATGTATCACATACGCACATGATACTGGATTCCAGAGGGTGGATGGGGAAAGACCTGTGGAAAAGATGATCAGAGGATCCACTGGGGGCCCAGAGAAAGGATGTGATCTGGATGGCAGATAGGAAAATTCAGAACATTCCAAGCTAATCCATATCCACAGGGTCATGTTCTGGAGGCCTGAGGGATCAAAGACTTGGGTCTGATATTGAGATCAGAGACTTGGGTCTGACAGAGCTGGATTGTGGAGCTTTGTTACTTAATACTTGCATGATGTTGGCAAGTCACTTAATCTTAATAAGCATCTGGAAAGAAGAGATAATTTCCATAGGTGGTTGTGCAAATAAAAGAATGTCGAATGAGCTAATGCAAAGATAATGCTTTCTACCTTGCTAAACACAACCGATTCGCTGTATTAGCTAATTATATGGGTGCTGTGATCAAATGTCTAACAAGAGCAACTTCAGTAATGAAGTTCTTCTTTTGAGGGGTGATTTCAGGGTATAGAAGATCATGGCGGGGAGGTATAGCAGTGGGAGTGTAAGGCAACTAGTCACACTGCATCTGCAGCCAGGAGGCAGAGAGAGATGAGCACTGGTTCTCAATTAGTTTTCTCATTTGTTCCTTTTATTTATTCTAGAACCCAAGACCATAGGTTGATGCCATCCACATTTATGTTGAGCCTTTCTTTTCAGTTAAACATCTAGGAAATGGCCTCACAGATAGCTCAGAGGTGTGTCTTCTAGGTGATTCTAAATCTAGTCAAGTTGACAATGAAGATTAACCATAACATTTGCCTGTGTTTTCTCCAGCTTCCTCTTCCCTCCTGCTTTTAGGTACTGTTCACCTCTATGTCTGCTGCAACCCAGATCACTACCCTCAAAAATTAGGGAAGGAAAAGAAGGGAGATTAGTGGTTCACCCCCCTAAATCAGTTCCCCTGGGGGGGACTTTAGCACAGGAAGCTTACTATTTTAGGAAAACAAAGATCTTACTCATGCCTCAATTCTGGGAGTGGAAGCTTGGACTTATCTATACCAAGGAGCTCCCTGCTGTACCCCTATACCAGCTCTGGGTGAAACCTGAGGCTGGGTAATGCCAAGTCAGTTCCCTGATTCCTGTGGCCTTCATGCCCATCAAAGTCAGAGGCAGAGCCTGAAAACCTCTGAGCACCACAGCACAGTAAAGAAGAAAAAGCATTGCCATGTGCTCTTGGCACATAAGTCCATCGCACTCTGTATTGCTCAGTCCTGTGTTTATATGGCCCTGCATTGCTAACAGGAAGTTGTTTAGTAAGGCATACATAGCTCTAGAAATCTAGGCAACTTCTGCCTCAGCACACTCCTCTGAAGACATTAGCATTTACAATCATACTTGTATCAGACAATTCTTGGAGCTTCGGGTTATAGTCAAGTCCCCTGTCCTAAGAGGGGACTGGGCTTCCTTCCATAGGTGTGCTCATTTTCTAGTGAAAGCTCATAGACTGTTATAGAAACAAAATAAGTTGTGAAAAAATAGCAATGAAATGTCCAAATCATGGGAATTTCCCATACAAGCTCAATGGAAGGTTCTGGAAGTTTGTTATACTTTGCACAACAACCTTAAAGTATTCTCTGGCCAACCCTTCTCACATGGCCTTTGTTATTTATAAAAATGCCAGGTTTGAAGAGTAGATGAGATATGGCATCAGCTCAGCTCTGTGTGTGTTTGTGTGTGTGTGTGTGTATGTGTGTGTGTGAGAGAGTGTGTGTGTGAGAGAGAAAACTCCCACATCATTGTGAAACTTCCCATTGCAAAGATAGATATCCGTCTCAACAGATTAAGGGGGTGTCTGACAATAGACAAAAGATTTTTTTTCTAAAAGCTACTTAAATATAACTATATTACTTGATACTTTGATTAAGTACTCTTAACACTTTAATTGTGATAATACAAAAGATGTCACCTGGACATTTTACAGATCCCCACATGATTGTTCACAACACTGTCAGATTAGTTTCCCATTCTTGCCATTATCATGTGACCTGGAAAATATGAACCGATGCTCACGACAATTTGTAAGATACATGGTGCTACTGACTGTTCAGAAGTGAAGAAACTGAGACTTGTGGAAAGGAATAGATAAAGGTAATCGAGTTAGGGCTTTGACCTAGCCTTTTGTCTCAACAGCGTCTAGTGTAGTCTCTAAAATGCCCAAGAAAGTGAGAACTGAGCTTCAGGAAAATCCAGTGACTGGTCATCCAAGGTCAAGAATTCAGCAGTGGTTTCACCATCTTCCCTCTCTGTACATCGGATGGGAGCCACTGCTTGCTGGTATGCCCTAATGAGCTAGTTAGAACCTGCTACTCCTTTGCCATCTTTCCTCTCTAGGACCAGGATAGGAACCTGCTGCTTGTTCACCTGAACAACCCTAGGGAGATACTTAGAACCTGCCTACTCCTTCACCATCTCCATACTCATAGTTCTAATTGTGATTGCCCACCTTGTAGACCAGACCAGACTGGATTCACCCCATCCTAGCTTTAAAAAAAAATTTAAGTGGGAATTTGGGGACTGGAGAGATGGTTCAGCAGTTAAGAACCCTGACTGTTCTTGCAGAAGACCCGGGTTTGAATCCCAGCACCCACATAGCAGCTAACAACTGTCCGTAACTCCAGTTCCAGGGGCTCCAACAGCCTCTTCTGTCCTCCGCGGGCATTGCATGACACGGGTGCACTTATCTACATGCAGGCAATACACACATACACATAAAATGAAAGTAAGAAATAAATTTTTAAAAATTAATAAAGTAGAAATTTGAAGCACAGACCAAATATCTATTTATACTTGATAGGAAATCAACCAAGCAATGACAATAATAAAAACAAAACCAGACTTCTACTCAACAAACGCAGGCTTAAACTAAAAATAAGAAGCCCATATGCCTGGATCACAATGCAAAAACATGAATAATATGACAAAACAAGCTACGTCCCCACAAAATCCCACCAGCCTTAAAGAAGAGTTTTACAATGAGAACTATCCAGAGGAACCCCAGGATACAGAACTGAAAAGAACATTCATAAACATGATCAAAGAATTCAAGGGCTTTAAAGAACATACAAACAAACAGCTCTAAGAACTCAAAGAGAATAGGAATTAGCTCATTACTCAAACTTAAGAAAATACAAATATACTTCTGAATGAAATGACAAAAACAATTAAGGATTTGAAAAGTGAATTCACAGAAAAAGACACACTGAAGAAAACCCAAGCTGAGATGAAGATGGAATTAAAAGACTAAATAAGCCAATTAGAAAGACAAGGGAAAGTCTAACCAGCTGAATGGAAAACAGAGTATTAAGGCTTGACACTGAAGTTGGAGAACTGAACCACTCAAATAAGGAATATGAAAACTTTAAGAAGTACAGGAATGAAATACGCAAGAAAGGAATACCATGAAAAGACCGAATCTATAAATTACAGATCTAGAGGAAGAAGAATCTCAGGTCAATAGCATTGACCAGAACTTCAACAGAATTATAGAAGCAAACTTCCCTAATTTAAGACAAGACACACACACATACAGATACAAGAAACACAGAGAGAACATCAAATAGAACCAGAAAAGAAACTCCCCACAGCATATCATAGTCAAAACATTAAATATACAGAGCAAATAGAAGGTACAGAAAGTGACAAGAGAAAAGCAACAAGTATCATATAAAGGAAAACTCATCAGAATAACAGCTGACTTTTCAATGCAAATTTGAAAAGCCAGAAGATCCTGGAGCAATGTACTTCATTCTAAATGACCACTATTGGAAACCCAGACTTCTTTACCCAGCAAAACTGTCTATCATAGTCTAAGGAGAAAGAAAAATCTTCTATGATACAAATAGGTTAAAAGACTTCATGTCTGTCAAACCAGCCCTACAGAGAACACTCAAATCAATACAAAGAACAGAAGAAAGGAATAACCATACCCAAGAGGCTATGGAAAGGAAACAAATGAAGCTATAATTATGGACAAACAAAATAGGACTAAGAACACAAATGGAAAACACAGTGACAGTAACCAATACACATCTTTCAAAAATAACTTTAAACATCAAAGGCAGCGGCAAACAAATACAAAAACATGCAATTTGCAGATAAATGAATGGTACTAGATACTGTTACTATAATAAGTAGAGTTACCCAGATTAAGTAAAGCAAGTGAAGCATGTTTTCTCTCACTTGTAGATTCTAGCTTCAGGTCCTTAGATGTGAGGATACATCCTGATATAACTGCAGGAGCCAGGAAAATGGAAAATAATCAAGTGGGGAAAGCGGAAGAAGGAGGTCAAGAGAGAGGAAGAGTAAGAGACAGGTGTCATCAAGGAGGAATGGGGAGAAGGGGGATACTTTAATAAGGGAAAGAGGAGGGAGGGTTAAGGGTTATACAGTGGCAGAGAGAGAAAACAGGAGATAAATAATGCTTAAGTGACATGAAAAACCAAAGGAAAATTAGTATTTAGTAAACCTTCTGAAAAATACCCATAATATAAATGCAAATGTGTATGTATACAGATGGCTGTACAACAAAAATCACAGGGCCACAGAATAGGAAAACTGCCTTTGAGCTGTTGGCCAGCATAGTCCAAGAGACTCCTAAAATAATACATTTTATTGCCATAGCCCTTGATTGCCTCGTAGAACTCGAAGATAAGACTATATTCCTGAAGACAGGACATACTTTGGATATAGGACTAGGAGCAATTGAGCTGGAACTGTGCTGAAAGCCTCTTCCCTAAAGAGTAACTCTTTTTTAAAAAAATATTTTATTTATTATTTTTATTTTATGTGTATGAGTGTATTGCCTGCATGTATGTGAGTGCACCTGTGTTGTGCAGTGCCGCGGAGGTCAGAAGAGGGCTTTGGATTCCTCTGGAACCGGAGTTAAGGATGGTTCGTAGCTGCTATGTGGCTGCTGGGAATCAAACCCGGGTCCTCTGCAAGAGCAGTCAGCGCTCTTAACCACTGTGCCATCTCTCCAGCCCCAAGATTAGCTCTTATAGTATCAGAAGATACTATGCAAGCTGCCAAGGGAGAAAACCAATCAACTATCCTTCCCAGCTAAAAAGTCTATGAACCACAAAAATGACAGGCCCAGCAAATTATCTCTATTGGTACAATAGTGGCACTTTTATCTTATGGATAATTAATAGCTGTCTAATTGGATGTAAGACCTACTCAGTGGGAAAGCATTTATGCATGTTACTGTAAACATAGCCAAGTACACATGGCTGGAGGGGTTATAGGGCCTATAGAGGAACCCGTTTCTATTATTTTCCTAGACCAATGTAATTTCTTCCTATATTCTAAATAAGTACCCTTATATTTACAAACAAGTGTACCTTCTCATCATTCATCAAAGAAACTTCTTTTTGGCACAGATGGAGACTATTACAAAGTTTCACAACTGGTCAAATGGGAACAATAAGTGACTGTGAGCTGCCCAGCCCTAAGTGACACATATATAATTCAAACTCTATACCCAAGGCTTAGAGAATATCAAGGAAGAGGGGGCAGAAAATAATGTAAGAGCCAGAGGGACAAGACTTATCTGCTCTTAGGTAGTGCATTCTAGACGTCATAGGGAAGGTGCACCAATGAAAGGTCCACAGTGTGGTAGCCTAAGGAGAGCTGCGTAGTAACAAAACCAGTTGAGATGCCATGGCAGATGTAGATGGTGCGGGGGATGTCACAAGGTCTCACCTGAAGATGAAGAGCTACAGGCAATCAGTGGATGCTGAGGGAGGGAGAAGAGAATCCGTTTCCTCCAGGGACAAGCTCCCAGGGACAAGCTCCCTGATAGGTTATTGTATTAGTCAGCGTTCTCTAAAGAAGCGGAACTTGTAGAATGAATATCTATATCTATATCTATATCATCTATGTATATGTTTATACATAAACATATATATTTAGGGATTTATATATAATATGTATTTAGGGTGTATAAAGATTATCTATATCTATATACATACATATATATGTATATTTAGGAATTTATCAGGTTAGTTCACAGGATAGAATCCAGTGGCTGCACCACACTGGAGAGGCTGAGAATCCGGCAGGCACTCAGTCCACGAGGCTGGATGTCTCAGTAGTCCTAATCTAGTGCTGAAGGTCTGGTGAGTTCCAAAAGATCGGCTAGTCTTCAGTCTACAGCAGCAAGACGAACTCCCCAGCGAGAGGGGAAGAAATCAACAAAAAGCAAGCACTCTCCTCTGCCATGGCCTTTTATACGGGCTGCCATCAGAAGGTAAAACCCACATTTAGGGTGTGTCTTCCAGCTTCAGATGATCCAATCAAGAAGGTCTCTCTCATTTCAGTTAATCCCAGATCCAGTTAAGTTGGCACTTAGGATTAGCCATCACAGATATCTAATCCCAAGTGGACAGCCCTAAACACAGGTACAAAGGAGCACCACTAAATGGACTCATTGCCTATTAAATATATTTGCATATATATGGATGGATGTAACAGTAATAATCAAAGAAAGTGACAAGAAGGGCACGAGAGGGCGTAGGGGAACATAGGGGGAGTCTCGGGAACTGGGAAGGATGGAAATAAAGACAAAATTCATATATGAACTTCTCAAAAATGATATTTTAAAAACATAATTCAGTGATGGGACTCAGGGTCAGCCCTTCAGGCTGGGTTTCTATGCGTTTCAAATCCATAACCTGACACTGAGTGTAGAAACCTGTAAGCGTGGAGTAAATGGCTTTCTCATACTTAACTTTCCCTAATGTCAACTCTGGCTGCTGAGATTCTAGGAAACACTCACTGATCCCAGCAGGCAAAGGAAAGTGCCAAGTTGCCTTTCTAACAATAGGTGCTGGCTGAGGGTTGATTAAATCTGTTCCCTTTGATGCGGTGGCAATGGGCTCTGGTACAATTTCTCTGATAAGATAAAAGTCTTTGAAGCTCCTTTGTGCTGAATTTAATGAGCTTGATTGTCACCTTCCAGAAGACAGTATGAGGAGGTCTGTGAAGCTCTGTGGACAGAATCATTCATTGATCCTAATGTCACACCAGGCAAGCAGTTGGAGAACCAGGACAGGATGTGAAATCAATCTAACCATCTATTTATAGAGCAGGCAGTGCCTTTGTCATGGTGATCTGACCAGAGAAGGGACAGCAACATCTGCAGCATATGACTTACACAAATTAAAAGTCCTATCCTGGCAG
Source organism: Nannospalax galili (assembly GCF_000622305.1). Taxonomy (NCBI): domain Eukaryota; kingdom Metazoa; phylum Chordata; class Mammalia; order Rodentia; family Spalacidae; genus Nannospalax; species Nannospalax galili. Next base: position 3,190,486 of record NW_008352891.1, read on the forward strand.
CACGGAGAAGGAAATTTTATTTTTCTTCCAGAAATATCATCTAAATATGGACTTTCTTTTTCCCTGTAGCCTTTATCTGTACCATCGCCATCTATCTCATGCTTCTCTCTTTGAATTATGCATTCACTACTACTCTTATCCTTCAGCTTCTTTTTATTCACTAAATATTTATTTCTCTCATTCTGTGTTAGTCCTCTTATAAAGTACCATGAAGAATTTAGAGAAGATACCACAAGGACTCTATCTTCAGCCATTTCCAAAATGTTGATAGGCTGAAAGATACAACACTGAAAATTAAAACTCTGCTTGTCCAATTGTTTCCACCATTAAATCCTTGGGGATATCTTGTCCCTGCCCCATTCTACCTTTCTCCATCCTTCCTGGAGCAAGGAGGTGAAGCCTCTTTTCTGCAGCACACTCCCACTGCCAAGCACATTGGCGAAACCCTCTGACACCATGAGCCCAAGCAAGTTTTTCTCCCTCCAGGTGTTCTCTTAGCTATCTGGTCATAGCACACAGCATACAAATGTAACTAAAACAGCATAAGGCCTGATAATCAAATGAAAATATGTGTACTCGTTAAAACTGGCAGGACCTAGATTATTAAATACCTTGACCAGCAAGGCTTTGATAAAAATTTGGTTACTAACATAAGATGTAGACATGTGGTTCACATGTAATAGGGTACTGTGTAAAGCCAGCCTGCCTCCTGCTTTCTTCCCTCCCTCCCCCTCTCCCTCTCTCCCTGACTTCCTCCTTTTCTTTCCATTCCCTATTTCCCTTCCTTCCTTCTTGGCTCAAATAGCCTTTCATTGTGATCATATCACAGGGAAATTAGGGAGTTATTCTGTCAAAAGTTTATAACACAGAACGAAATTAAAAGTGCTGTAATGTGTAGCAATGAAGCAAACTATGAAGACATAGTCCTTAACTTTCATCACTTGAAAAGAGCATACTATCTAAACTATCTAAAACAAAAATGCTATAGGTAAGGGAAAAATGCAAGATAGCAATTTCCCAAAGAATAGGAGAGATGAATTTAAAGTGCATCATTTAAAGATTCCTGTACCAGGGACTGGACAAATTGCTCAGTGGTTAAGGGCACATACTGCTCTTGCAGAGGACCCAAGTTTGATTCCCACCACCACACTGGGCCCAAAATCACTCCCAACTCTAGCTCCATAGAATCCAATGCCCTCTTCTAGCCTATGTGGGCACCCATACTCCTGTGCACAAATCCACACAGATATACATATACATAAATAAAAATAATTTAAAAATCAAGTATTAAAAATAAAAAAGATTAGTATACCATATATGAAGTGATGCTATATTATTTAAAACCATATGTGGATAATGTGAAGAGATATATAATAATACAGTAAGCCATATAACAATCACTTGAAACTATAAATGAGACATAGCTGATGGACAAAGATAGAGATAAATAGAATAAAAACTAAATTCAAAGACAGAAAAAGAGGGATACAGTAACAACAGAGAAGAAAATAGAAACACATAGCAGATGATAGGCTTACATCCCACTGTGTTAATAATTACATTAAATATAAATGGCCTAATTCTCCTCTCCCGCACACTCCCCCACAGGTGTGCAATAAAACAAGGTCTGGCTTTAAATATGCTTAAGATACAAGGGAGAGATTGATCAGATAAGAACTAGCTCTTCTTTCAGGGCTCTGGCCTGTGTGAGGCTCCTCTGAGTAGTGGTTGTTCCTGGGTGGTCCAGGTACTCTGACAGGGAAGAGTTTCCAGCCAGCCATGAGGACACATAGCTACTTAAGCAACTTGCTCAAAGGAATCTCAGCAGAGGAATGGAATCTCCAAGATTTTGATGGCTTCAGTCAATCAGTTTTCTTATTGTTGATGCATATTTATTAAGTAGTTAGTTTTGATAATTTTTAGATCAGTTTAATATGCCTCTCCTCAATTCTGTAAGCTACAATTCCCCTAAACCTGGGTTATTTGCAATGTGTATGAACTCATATACTTGTACTATATAGCAGTTTTCACCTTGCTACATCCCCATCCTCTACTTGTTATTGCTCCATTAAAAGTCATCCCTTGGACTGGAAAAAAAAGATGGCATAACTGTTAAAGGCCCAGGCTCACAACCAAAAGGCAAAAATCATCCTCAACATATTGTCCTAAAACAAGTCATTCACCTTGCTTCTCAGCATGACATATAAGCAAGGCTCATTGGGAATAGGTTCTCCATCTCCTCCTGTGTTAGCTGGAAGGCTCAGTGACTTGGACCTTATGGGAGCTGGGGTTAGGAACTGTGGTTTTCTTTTAAATAGACTCCTGCTACAGATATCTGCTATACAACATCTGAGTTCTCAAATATGACAGGAGGTGAAAGGTTCTACAGTCTCAAATCCCTGAACCAAAGACTGGTTTACCATCACTACTGCTGAATTCCATGCATGAAAGTTATAGAACCCAACTCAGTCCAATAGGGAAGAGTCGCTGCTAGTTCATGGGTAAAACATCAAAGAATCTCTCTCGTTCTCTCTCTCTCTCTCTCTCTCTCTCTCTCTCTCTCTCTCTCTCTCTCTCTCTCTCTCTCTCTCTCTCTCTCTCTCTCTCTCTCCCTCTCTCTCTCTCTCTCTCCCTCCCTCCCTCTCTCTGTTGGTGTTCTTGTGACTTCCCACATGTGCATGTGAGTATACAGACCAGAGGAGGATGCCCAGTGCCTTCCTCTATCACACTCCACTTGTTTTTTGAGACAAAATCTTTCAGTTAAACTAGAGCTCATCAATTTTGCTAGGCTGGCTGTTCAACAGGCTCTAAGAATCCACCTGTCTCCATTCCCCCCACTCTGGGATTATAGGTACACACCATTGCAACCAGCTTTTACAGGGATCTGGGGATCCAAGGTCAGGGCATCATGCTGCAGGATGGGCACTTTACTCACTGAGGGATCTCTGTCTCAAATTTGTGACCATCTATACCGGACAGGCTCATGTAATAAGAGTAAAAAATATCTCAGGAAATCATCACTAACCACCATATAGAAAAAAAAAGTTTTAGCTATACACATAGAATGCTCAATGAAACAAACAATAGGAAGAGCCATTTTCTGAATTGTTATTACACAGATAACTGGCATTCATACCAAACCAACATGCCCTAGTAACCACCAGAGTGTAAACACAAAATTAACTTTAAAATATTTGAACTACAACACCCATTTGTTAGGCAAACAAGTGATTAAAGTTCCAAGCTGTCTTTAGTGGTGGTCAAGAGACAGACACTACACTAACCCTTAAAAAGAAAAGAATCCTTGGACTTCATTTTCTTAAATTTCCCATTTTTTAGTGAAGAAGTCCAGAACTGAAAGAAATGCTGTTTAACATACTAGTTAACAACTAAAAAGGCATATCTGGAGTGAAATCTTGTCCCACCCCTCATGTCTATATAACTGTGAGGGAACTGTTGACTTTATCATGCTCCTGGCCTCTCAAAAATTTGTACCTCTTGGTATAAAAAGGGATTGGAGATGTACTTCAGTGGTGGAGTGTATACCTAACATGAATGAAGTCCTGGGTTCTATCATAAGACCAAACAAAGAAACAAAATGTTTCAACCTTATAGTTATAAAAATTAAGAAAATATGTACAATAAAATGGCTTCATCACGTGGTATATATTACCTAAATATGTCATTATGTATTGATAATACATACACACAGGCACATATACCCTAAGACACCCCTCAGCATGATTATTCATCAGATGTTAATATGAAAGGTAACTTTGTTGATGTCCGTGTGTGTGTGTGTGTGTGTGTGTGTGTGTGTGTGTGTGTGTTTCAGTGTCTGAGTGTGTCTTTGTGTGTTTTTAATGTTGGGGATGGAACCCAAGATCTTGTGCATGTGAGGCAAACCCATTACCACTGAGATGCACCCTAGTCCATATACCTTTGTTTTAAGGTGTGTATATGTGTGTACACTCACACTTTCTTGAATTGTAGAGACAATTTCAGCTCACTGGAATATGGCACTTCATTGACAAAATCTGAATTCATTATTTGTAATTGCTTGTGAATAAAAGTAGCTCTATTCTTGATCAAGAATCCTTTTTGATTCTTTCCTTCTAATAACTGTTTTGCCCTAAGAACTCAGGCTGGGAACTTCACCGAATGTCAAGAAAGAGAAGAGGAATTTCAGGAAAAGCAAGGCTGTTCTGACACAGGTAGCGTAAGGCGCACAGCAGGCTTGAAGCACTATTCATCTACTGCCTTGGCGTGGCAGCTCTGCCATCACTCTATAAATAACATATCCAGTGTCAAAAGAATTATGTTAAATGTGGCAAGTGATAAAAGCTAGATTCTGAAGGATTCAGAGGAAAGAAATAGCCCCCATGGAATGTCAAAGAAGAGCTTGCCAGTAACAAAAAGAGAATAATTTAAGACTTTTCAGGGCTGAACATGACCACTGGAGGTTTATGATGTTTTCCTAGGCTTTACTTTGAAAACTGTGGTCCCATTGTACGGTTAGTAATCATTCTATCTGGCCTTGATCTACATTAAAACACTAGAGAGTTGGTCTTTCCTCATTACTAACACAGAAATATTGACATGGCAACTGGCTGCAGGCAAGAGGTGAAGTGCTGGGGGTAAACATTGGTTTCTTGTTTGCTTATTTTTTCATCCATCATCAGAGAAGCATGAGCTAAGGTGATATGCAAGTACTCAGTGCATTCTGATGGCTTTCACACTGTGGAAAACTTCATTGTCTCTCTATTCACACTGGCACCCTCTATATTCTGAGACAGATTATCTCAGTTGCCATCATACTGAAGTGGGTTCATCATGTGGCCTCTTGTCTTAGTTCAGTTACTAATTCTGTGATAAAACACTGATCAAAAACAAGTTGGGCAGGAAAGGGCATATTACATCTTATACTTCACTGTCCATCATCAAGGGAAGCTAGAGCAGGAGCTCAACGCAGAAATCTGGAGGCAAGAACTGAATAGAAACTGTGGAGGAACACTGCTTGCCAATGTGTTCCAGGCTCAAATTCAGCTACATTTCTCATATATTCCAGACCCACCTGCCTAGGGATGGTAGCACCCACAGTGGACTGGGTCCTCCTATATCATCAGTCAAGACAATGCCTCACAGATATACCGACAGGGCAAACTTTTGGAGGTAATTCTTGAACTGAGGGTCCCTCTTCCCAGGTGTATCAAGTTGACAACTAAGAATAAGCATCATACACCTCCCTTCCCTCAAGCTCTTGCTCACTTACACCAGTTCCAGGTTACCCTCTATTGACCTTCTTCACAAGGCCCCACCAGCCTACCACAACCCACAAGAATAAAATTCCTTTGACTGCCATATATGTGCCAGAAGACTTGGATCTGGACTTCTTTGCTAAAAGTCCAAACCCACACATCAAATTGTATATAGTGAACATATCCATTTTGGTTGTCCACAGCTTCTCAAACTCAGAATTTCCTAAACTGGACACCTTGTCCTCACTTCCTTCCCATGAACTAAACTGTTCCTATTTCTTTCATTTTAGTCTTTGTAGTCACTGATCCAAAAAAAGGAGAGGGAGCAAAACATGAGATCCGTTCTCAAATTTTACTTCTCTTTGAATCTCCAAAGCTTAAGGTATCAAACTCTGAGTGTCTTTAAAATTAGTCACAAGCATAGAGCCTCTCCTGGCTTCACTTTTGCACCTGACTTTCTAGTACTTTCAACTGAGCTCCTTCCAGCAACATGATTCCCTGTTCTGTTGGTGAAGTGACAATTCCAGGGGGCTGACAGTAACAAGTTGACTTCACATTGACTCCCATTAGATGCTAGATAACCTTCAAGAAGATAATTTTCAGCTAAGATGATGATAAGGTAAAGTAAGCATCTTACAGGTCAACATGCACTGGAAACCATACAAAAGAAACTTTGAAAAGGATCTCAGTAGAAACAAAGACAGAAAGATTTTGGAGAGGAATTGAAATTTGAATGAGGATGTAATGTGTTCGGTCCAGCTGTGTACTTCTGTAGATTTCATGACATGGAAGTTATTCTGTTCCTGTGTGGCAGAGGGTGGCTAAAGGGCCCATAGAAAACCCTGTGTTTCTCGTCTAAGGATAACCAAACCACCAGGTGAAGGGAGAACTCTAGAAGGGAAAGAGACAGAGAAAAGAAGCCCTAGGTTCTGTGTGCAAATTCTGAAAAAATGTTAGCTGACCCCTGGGTGAATTCAAAGCCATTCCGTTAGAGGAAGTAGACTATGTGTGAGTTGCATCTGCCCAAGAGGAAGACAGGATTGTACTTTGAGTCTAGTCAAATGAATTATCCACTAAAACAAAGACATTATCTTCTCCAGAAAACAGCACGTAACAAACCCTCAATCTCATTATATTAGTTTTATTTCCAGTTGTTGTGATAAAAGACCCTCATAAAGTAATTTGGCAGAACAAGGGTTTCTTTTAGCTCACAGTTCCGATTACAATCCATCATAGCAGGGAATTCACAATGGAAGGAGCTTGAGGGAACTGATCACATCACATCCACAATCAGAAACAAGACAGCGAAGAATGCTTGTGTGCTTGTGTTCATCTTATTTTCTCCACTCTTCTACAGTCCAGAATTCACTTCATTAGGAATGGACCCCCCACACAAGTGAATGAGTCTTTCCACCTCAATTAATGTCAACAAGATAATTTCTCATAGACATGCACACAAGCTGACCTTATCTAGACAACCCTTATCAAGACTCTCTTCCCAGGAAATTTTTATGTTGTGTGAAGTTGACAATTAAAACTAATCATCACATTCATCAATAAAACATTTTCAAAACTCAGGATATAACTTTATATTTTCTAACATAAGGACCGAGGGAACATGACTAGTCTCAAGGCATGTCAACAGAAACAAAGCTTTGAGATCATGCAATGACTAAAATCAGTAGACAAGCACTTCAAAGGAATTTAGGAGCTGGAGAGATGGTTCAGCGGTTAAGAGCGCTGACTGCTCTTGCAGAGGACCCGGGTTTAATTCCCAGAACCCACATGGCGGCTACGAACCCTCCTTAACTCCATTTCCAGGGGAATCCGAAGCCCTCTTCTGACCTCCGCAGCATTGCATGACACAGGTGCGCTCACTCACATGTATGCAAGCAATACACTCATATACGTAAAATAAAAAATAATAAAATATTTTTAAAAAGAAGAAAGGAAATTAATTTTGAGTGAAAATATAGGTCATCTCAGCAGCAAAACAGAAGATATAACATAGAACCAAAAGGAAATCTTAGATTTCAAAGATGTACTGTGTGCTTTTTATAATGGACTAGATTTAGGAGCTGGGAATATGGTCCAGTGGCGAAGTATTTGCCTAATTTACATAAGGCTGTGGGGTCAATTCACAGAAGTGCTTGAGATGGGTTTCAAAGAACAGTTGTAATTGCAGAGGATAGTGAATGGATTTGATGATAGATGAATAGAAACTGTCCAACCTGAACTAGAAATATGAGAGATGGAGAGAAGAGAGCCAAAGAGGAACAGAGACAGATGGCTCTCAACAGCAATTTCTGTAGTTGCTTCCCTAAAGGAAGCCAGGTTCATCCAGTCCATAGTAAGTGCCACATTCTTTCTGTACTTATCTCTGTCTTCTGCAACGTTTCTACCTTGTAACTGAGTGCTGTCATATCAGTACTGTTTTCTATCACCAGTCTTTCTGTTCTGAGCTCTTCTGACTGACTTGTGGCTTCTTTCTTATTCAGGGGCATTAGCCTAGTCTCCAAGTTATCAGTCTATGAGGAAAAAAAATCATTGTTATCAATGATACTCCACACATTCTTTCTTTCATCTTGATTTAGTATTTTAAAGGCCTGAACTAAACAAGTAAAATTGCTAAATTCTGTCAAGTGATCATAGAACTCAATGAATTTTAAAAACCCTGGTTTTTCAGGTTCAACTGAATCTCCCGTGTCAGTTCTAGCTACATGTTGTCAAACTCTAAGGCCTCAAATACCTTTCTTTGAGTAAATTACAATGAAGAGAAATCACCTCTTATTAAACTCAGGAGGGTCTGTTTTGTTTAAAGGCCTTTATTCCTCATTTGAGTGTCTTCTGGGAGTTTTAAGCAGTTATATGGAGTAGTTTTTTTTTGTCATTAACCTTGAAATCATGTGCTTTATTCAGTTGTTAATGAAATCATATCATATGCACAATCTTTTGATCATTAAGGGAATTAATTTGATCATTTTCAACTTTCTCTGATCATTCTGCAAAACCTGGCAAAGAATCAGTGCACGTTACAGACTTGACCATGAAAGAAATGGGAACAGCTGTTATCCAGCCCTCTGGGTATCAGATGCTTATTCTTTGATAAGTTTCTTGAGTTTGCCTTGAGTTCCCTGTGTATATTAAGGTACAAAGGTACACCCCAGACAGGTGACCTCACCATGGTGTCTTGCTAGGCCAGATGCATACCCATGATCACCAGGCATTCCGCCAGCTACAAAAGCAGGGTCCTGTGGACAGACCTCAGGTTGTGGCCAGACAGATATATATGCAATCTTATCTTTGCATTCAGAGCCTGGAAAATCCTGAGTTAGCAAAATGGCTTTAGGGATGACATCAACTTGTGTCTAATAACAATGAAAAAGTACTGAAGGCATTGTATTGATTTCCCAAACACTCCAAGTGAACATCACAAAGTAGCCATGTGGTGTGTCTCCCAAGAGTCCAGGGGAACCACCTTAGCTGTTGTTAATTCAATTCAAGCAGGTATTTGCCTTTGTCTTTAAGATAATTGTGGTGGTTTGAATGAAAATGTCCCCTATAGGCTCTAAGTATTTGGGCATTTTGTCCCCAGCTGGTGGCACTGTTTTGGGAGGTCTTAGAAGGTGAGACTGTGTTGGAGGAAGCAGTCACTGGGGGTGGGCTTAGAGAGTTCTTAAGCCTTGCCAGATCTCCAATCACTTTCTTGTTTCCTGTGCCTGTGTGATGATGTGAGCGCTCTCCTGCTCTCCTGCTCTCCTTCCTGCTCCAGCCAACTCTGCCACCATGCCTCCCCACCATGGTGGATGGTAATTCCTTTGGAACTCTAAGCTAAAAACTCTTCCTTTTATACATTCCCTTGGTCATGGTGTTTCTATCACACCAACAGAAAAGTGACTAATATAATAATTTACCAAAAAATGAAACCTTTGAAAAGATTCAGTGTATAGTGAAATACCAAGGGAGGCACAGAGGAATGCCACATAGTGACGGTCTAATTAGGAATCCTTTACTAGCTGGCAGTCGAGAAGGGCTAATGCCCAAAAGAACTCTCAACCCCAAGGAGAAGCAGGGCAGGATTTATAAAGCTTGAAACCATAATTATCTCATGCCAAGGGCAAAGCCAATAGCCATAGTTACATCATATCACCATAGTTACACTAAATCAGGGGCAGATCAGTTAACAAAGAGGTTTTCAGTTAAAAAAAAAAAAGAAGTTTCCATTAGGAAAAACAAATTTCTTAGAATTGTAGAAACAATGGGCTCCATGGAGATGCTGGGACAAGACATGGTACCTGGCTATTTTTAAGTTTTCCAGTGTTGTAAAAATAATATACCCTATGAAATGCAGGTGCAGCCTTCATAGAACCAGTTCTTGCTGGATGACTACAGTTAGAGTAAGGGGCCTAGGTAGAAACACAGGGTGAACAAAAGTCAGCTAGAATAAAATGGAGTTAGTTTTTCCATTTTATATTGAGTAGGATTATGGTTTAAGGTGAGTTTTATGTTAGATGGTGTGACTTTGCCATGTTTTCATCTGTCTGTCCTTTGCAAGTCACGTACCATGAGCCTTTACTTTTCTTGTTTACAAAATAGAGAGAACATATTAGAGATAACATATTCCTTAGCCAGGCATGGTAGGCATGCCTTTAATCCCAGCACTCAAGAGGAAGAGGTAGGCTGATCTCTGTGAGCTCCATGCCAGTTTGGTCTACATAGTGAGTTCCAGGCCAGCTAAAGCTGCAGGAGGACCCTGGCTAAAAAAAATAACAACAACAACAAAAAAACCCAAAACAAACAAACAAACAAACAAAAAACACTTCACCATATTTTCTTAAGAATCGAATAACTTAGAACAGTCATGCTTCCCATTTTGATAATTATTCTTTAAAACTAAGTTATTACTATCATTAAGCAAAGAATGCATGAATATGTCCAGTTACTACTGTTACTGTTTTACTAACTGGAAAAGTTAGATGAAAGAGGCAAAGGATAACAGAAACCAAGATATGACTTGGACTAGAGAGCAAGCTCAGTTGTTAAAGTGTTTGGAGAGTTTCATCCTAGAACCCATAATTTTAAAAGCCCAGGCTTGGTAGTGTGCACCTATAGTCCCAGCACTGGGAAGGTAAGCAGATCCTGGGACTCACTGACCTGCAAACCTAACCTACATGGTGAGTTCCAGGAAGAGACCCTGCTTCAAAAAAGGAGGTACCACCTGAAGAATGACACTAAAAGTTGTCCTCTAGGTTCCACACACATGCACAAACATATATACTCACCCACACATGTGCAACACCACCATTTGGGTGATGACTAGCAGGGACAATCCTCTAACTTTAAGGAAGCAGATAGCTTTAAACTCAAAATAGCTATGGAGTTTGGAAAACTCAGCAAAACCAAATATCAAAATGGGTCTGGAGCTATGGAAAATTCAGAGAAAACAAAAATAGAACAACAAAACTCTATTTAATTTTAAACACAGGCAGTAAAAGTTAATGGCATAAGCCGTTCTTGAAATCATACTGTAAGTGTTCATTTTTAGTGTGATATTATTTAAGGACAAAAAAGTCTGATAAGGAGCTTTCACCTTTATTTGGTGGATTGAGTTTATTTATTTCTTAACATTGATATTAGAAACCTAAAAAGATTACAGACAAGAAAAGAAGAGACAGACATCATGAGAATCTAAGATTTTTCACTGTAAAAGAGATAAAATAAAAATAAAAAAATAAAATAAATTAAGGCAAGCCTTGCGATATAAGATTTGAATGGTAACTGAGTACCAACTTGTGGTACTGAGATTTGGTGCTTCTGTGGTATCATTGATTCTAAGCATTATATACTTACTTAAACTTTATGTATTTAATATACTCAAGAATATCCTATCTTGTCTGTGGACATCCCTGTGAAGTCATCCCAAGTGAAACTCAGGCACTCTGATAACCATAATGCCATCTTGCCTAAGAAAGATACAACATACTGACTGTGAGGACTTTTGATAGTAATGGCATAACTGAATGACCTAACCAAGTGATACAACTCGATAATGTTACATGACCTAACCAAGTAATGTAACTTGATGATAGTTTCTTAATTCTGACAAAAATAAAGCTCAGATAGTTAAGTTTTCAGTGGCTGGCAAACTTAAAACCCAAACTAAAATTGGACGTCCTAAATCAGACTTCACTCACTCAGGAAATAAAGCCAACCATCGACAAGTAAGACTTCATTGAACAAAAAAAAAACTTCTGTACAGTAGACGAAACAGCAATAAAGTGAAGAAGCCCACAGAGTGGGTGAGAATCTTTGCCAGATGTACATCTGATAGAGGATTGATTTCCAGAATATACAAAGAACTCAAAAAGACAAAGAATCAAGAAAACATATGACCCATTTAAAAATGGGCTACAGATCTGAACAGAGAGTTCTCAAAAGAAGAAATAAAATAACTAAGAAATACCTTTAAAAATGTTTGGCATCCTTACTAATTAGGAAAAAGCACATTAAAACTACTTCGTACTCAAGTCAGAATGGCTAAAATCAAGAAAAATACTGCAAATGCTGGTAAGGATGTGGGGAAAGAGGTGCCATCATTCAAAACTCGTGGGACTATAAACTGGTGCAATCACTATGGAAATCAGTGTGGAGAACTCATAAAGAACTGAAAGGAGGTCCACCATAAGATCCAACTTTACCACTCCTTGGCATATACCCAAAGGACTCAATATCCTACTACAGAGATAATTGCTCAGCCATGTTTATTGATACTCTTTTCATAATAGCTAAGAAATGGAGAAACTTAAATGTCTCTCAAGCAATGAATGGATAACAAAAGTGTGGTACATTTACATAATAGAGCTCTACTCAGTAGTAAAGAAAAAATGAAATCATGACATTTACAAATAATGGATGGAACTAGAAACTGTTGTAATAAGTGAGGTAACCCAGACTCATTTGGGGAGCCTAGCTCTAAATCCTTAGATGTCAGTATATATCCTCAGGTACCTGCAGGAGCCAGGAAAATGGAAGATAACCAAGTGGGGAAAGGGGAAGAAGGAGTTAAGAGAGGGGGATAGTAGAAAACAGGTGTCATTGGGGAGAAGTAGTGGCACTCTAACTAGAAATGGAGGCTGGAGGGCATAAAGGGGTAGGGAGAGGGAATAGAGATAAATAATGGTTAAGTGATGTGAAAAGCCAAAAGGAAATGTAGTATTTAATAAACCCACGGAAAACTGCATGCGTAATATAAATGTGAATGCATATAACAAAAATCACAGTGCTATGGAATGGGAAACTTCCTTTTGGCCTTTTGGTCTGGGTAGTACAAGAGACTCCCAGAAAAATACAGGCTATTATGTTCCTTGACTGGTTTCAAGAACTTTAAAGTAAGACTTTGTTACAGAAGACATAGTATGCTTTGAACTCAGGACTTGGAGCAATCGAGCTGGAACTGACCTGGAAGCCTCCTCCCCAAAGACTAGCTCTCATAGTATCAGAAGATACTATACAGGCTGCCAAGTAAGAAAACCAATAAACTATCCTACCCAGTTGTAAAGTCTAAAAGACAATGACTGGCACAGCAAATTATCAATATTGGTGCAGTAGTGGCACTTTTATCTTGGGGATAATCAGCAGTTGTCTAATTGGACTTAAGGTCCACTCAGTGGAAGGGAAATCATGTGTGCTACTGCAAACATAGCCAAGTACACATAGCTGGCTGGTGTGGTCATAGTCCCTAGAGAAAAACCTATATCTGTCACTTCCCTAGACCAACATAATTTCTTATTGTATTCTAAATAAGAATATTTATATTCACAGATAAGTGTACCTCTCACCACTTATCAAGGTAACAGATTGAGACTATTACAAAGTTCCACAACTGGTCAAATGCAGAGAATAAGAAGTTGTGAGGTGCCCAGGCCTAAGTGGCACATTTCAATGCAACCTTAACACCAAAGGCTTAGCGAACATTACAGAAGAGGGGGAAATAAGAATGTAAAAACAAGAGGAACCAGACAACTGCTGCTACATAGGCTTTCTAGATATGGTAGTGTAGCCACACCAATGAAATCACCACAGTATGGTATTCTAGTGAGATCTGCACAATGACAAAATCAGTTGACATACCATGTTGGATGGAGATAATGTCATACCATCCCACTTCAAGATGAAGAGCTACAGGCAATTAACACATGCTGAGGGAGGGAGAAATGAATCAGTCATCTCCAGAGACTAGCTCCCTAAGAGGTTATCCAATCCCAAGCAGACAGCCTTAAACACAAGTATATAGGAACACCACTGAATGTACTCAGCGCATTGTGTGTGTGTGTGTGTGTGTGTGTGTGTGTGTGTGTGTGTGTGTGTAAAACAATAATGGTCAAACAAGAGGACAAGAAGTTGACAGTGGGGCAGACATGATGAGAGGAGCTGGGGGGGACTGAGAGGGATGGAAATGTTGGAAACACATATGTGAAATTCTCAAAAATAAAGGAAATTAAATTAAATTTTAAAAACTGAAATTAGCCAGGCGTGGTGGCACACGCTTTTAATCCCAGCACTCGGGAGGCAGAGGCAGGCAGATCTCTGTGAGTTCAAGGCCAGCCTGGTCTGCATAGTCAGTTCCAGGACAGCTGGGGCTATGGGGAGACCCTGTCTCAAAAAGACCAGACAAACAAACCAACAAACAAACAAATAAATAAATACTGAAATTAAATGGGAAGTCCTAATGGAACATACGCTTGATCTTTTATTTTTTTTCATGTTTTCCTCAGACAGGGTCTTCCTGTAGCCCCAGCTGTCCTGGAATTTGCTATGTAGTCCAGGTTGACCTCCATTTCATAGAGATCTAGCTGTCTCTGCCACCCAAGTCCTGAGATTTAAGGTGTGTGCTACTACACAGCCCAACAACAGGAGTGGTTTATAAGAGGCTTCTATTGGCTAAATGTGTACTAACATAATTTGACAAAATGATTTTGGAAATGGATTTTAATATGCATAATAGGGAAAAATCATGTGTCTATAGCGTTATGTAGAAAAGATTAGGAAAGAAGAAAATGAAAATTTAATTCATGTCTGCTCTAGTTTTCAACAGCATGAACAGCCATAGCAGCAACGTCTCTCCACACCCTGTACAAAACATTTTGGAAATCCTGAATCAGAACCAGTTCAAGCACAGCAAATTTCTGGAAACAGAGGAACTGCAGACCAGCTTAAGAACTCTGACCTGCAGAAGGACAAGCACTTCTTCTTGGGCACTGCCAGGCTTAAGTCCACTCCCCACCAAGTTTTCTGTGTGGGTCCTGGGAGAACAATAACACTGTGATTAGGCCAAGGTGTGCACATCCCTGACATGACATCAAGGCAGTGAAGAAGCTCAGCAAGAACAAGAATTTGGTCAAGAAGCTGCCCAAGAAGTATGATACCTTTCTGACTTCCGAGTGTCTGATCAGGTAGAGCCCACAAATCCTGGACCCAGATCTGAACAAGGCTGCCAAGTTCCTTTGCCTGCTGACACATGATGCAAACATGGTCACCAGTGTCACTGAAGTGAAGTTCACAATTAAGTTCCAGATAAAGAAGGTGCAATGTCTGGCTGTAGCAATGGTCATGTGATGATGACTGAGGACAAGCTGGTCTACAACATCCACCTGTTAATTTCTCGGTGTCATTACTCAAGAAAAGCCCACAGAATGACCAGGCTTCATACGTCAAGAACACCATGGGCAAACCACAGTGCCTATATTACAGCTCATCCTCATAAATCCTAGTACTACCAAAAAGGAAAGAAAAAAATTTAACTCATAAGTTTTAAGTTTTATTAGTCAAAAATCTGGAGAGAAATAGACTCTATGGAAGAAATTTGTACATTCATATTTATGTGTGTGTACAGGAGAAAGACTTTATTATAAAATATATTATACAAGCTAATCAGTCCTTGTATACCCAGGAAAAACAGTGGAGGTATTTTAATGGAAAGCTGGAAACTAGTGGTACAGAGTCCAGCATAGGTGTGGAAAGCACAGACTAAGGAGCCTTGAAAACACAAGAGCAAAAATAGTTGTCTCAATCAGGTAGACCTGGTTGATTCAGCCATCCTTCCTGTGTGCTGGTCAAGCAAGTCGGTGAGGAACCAGAGGATGCCAACTGACACTAGGAAGGACAGTCTGCTTTATTAGGCCATCAATTCACATGCTAATCCCTTCCAGACATACCCTCAGGGGCACAACTCAAAATAAGGTTTAAGGAACTTGCTGGGCATTCCTTGACCCGGTCAAGTTGACACACAAAATTATAATTCATAGAAATACAAAGGAACAGTAGTGAGGGGAAAAAAATCCCTATTTTTCAGCCAGCAAAGGAATAACTGACTCAGGCAAAGCTACATCAATGGATGTAAAACCTTGTAAAATTTGCTGAGAAATATAGTAGCTAGGACCTAAAGTTTTAGCTCACAGATTTCTAGTTATAAAAGGACAGTGTGATACCAGAATGGACTTACCATGCTATCCCCATTCAAACCAGATTGGTAAACCTAGTGTTGTTGCTAACAATGTGGCAAAACAGCATGATGTGCTGCTTGTGTATGATAAAAACTGTACCACACTGCCTATGTATGATATTCTTCCCAACTACTACATAGAAAATGCATTTTAAAATATCCCAAATGACCTAGACTCTAAAAATTCACATCTCTCTCTGTCTACAGTTTTGTTTCTATGATTTAAATTATCTATGGTCAACTGTGGTCAGAAGATATTAAAGGGAAAATTACAGGAAATTCACATATTTTAAGTTGCATGTCATTTTGAAGAGTACAATGACACTTTATATCACCCCACTACATCTAGCTAGGATACAAACCATCCTGTAGCTAGTATATCTATCCTATATAGGCTACCCTCTCATGTCACTTACTAGATGTTTTAGCTATCACACTGTCACAGAAGCTCAGTTTTCACATTCAGATAATGCTTACTTAAAAATGTCTTCAAAGTTCAAGAGTAGTGACACAGACATTTCTTTTACAGTATATTCTTATAATCTTTGTCTTTTTATTATTATTGCTAATCTTTGACTATACCTAATCCATAAATGTGGCTTTATTATAGATGAGTATGTAAAGTATAAACTATATATATAAGATTGGTCCTACTTGTGGTTTTTGCTGGGATCTTGCAATATATCATCCATGGTTGAAAAGGGGCAGAGGGATTGTATCTGAGAGACAGCAGAGACCTATCAATCAAATGCAATGTATAAAATTTTATTAGCACTTGAATCAAGATGCACAGTAGGAAAGTTGTAATGTAGCATTTTAGAACTTAAGATAATTTTTTATTTATTTACTCAGATACTTTATTAATTCAATGTTTTGGTTGTTAGCCTTAGCCTTTAATGGCTGTGCTATCCCTCCAGCCCATAATTCAGATACACAGTTTACCTCCTGGACATCAGTAGTCTTGTGGCAAAAGCAAATTTTATCTTCAACCTCTTGATAGCTCCTTCTCACACGGTTTGGATCATCTACCTTGTCCTTGAAGTGCTGTCCTCACCTGCGTTCTGGCTTTCACATGCTTATTTGCTTCTTTTATTTTTTTCAGGTCATAGTCATATTTACTAGCATAACCTTGGATTAAAAAATATTTCCAGGGGCTGGAGAGATGGCTCAGAGGTTAAGAGCACTGACTGCTCTGGCAAAGGACTCGGGTTTGATTCCCAGCACCCACATGGCAGCTATGAACCATCCTTAACTGCAGTTCCAGGGGAATCCGAAGCCCTCTTCTGACCTCTGCAGCATTGCACGACATGGGTGCACTCACATACATGCAGACAATACACTCATACACTTAAAGTAAAAATAATAATTAAAATATTTAAAAAATATTTCCAATCCATGAATATTAACTTGTATCTGACTTGACATTTAATAATTTTTTATTGAGTTTGTTCTTTGATGATTTCCTACATGTATAGCAATCACTCTGATTATTATAACTTCCTCCAATATCCCTCCCAACTCTGTTATGCCCCCAACTGCAAGTCTTTTCACATTCATGACTTTTTAAGAAATATTTTTAATGAGTTTATTGATCAGTATGTTTTGATCACATTCATAGCCCTTCCCCACTTCCACCCTCACCTTACTCCTCCTCTGCAGAGTTCTTGTCCTCCATTATTAAATCACAGCTTTCCTACATCCCTGGTGTCTTCTGCATATACTCACCTATGCTCTTCCCTGCGTCATAGAATGGGACTAAATGCAGCTCATGATCAATTCTTCCAAGCTAAGGTTCCATAAAACCTTCATCAGACAAGCACAGCTCACCCACGCTGTTCCTCTCTAGATTATTGATCATCAAGATCAATGGATTTCATGAAATGCTTTTGCTTTTGAGGGTTGAGATGAATTGTTATACAAACAGGAGAGAATTTTGTGCCTGGAGGTGGTTTTAGGTACTGTTCTGACAAAACCCTAAACCAGGTAGTATTACTTATGTAACTAGGGAGGGAGTGGGACTGGAAGGACCAGGAGAAGAGGCTGGGGATAAGGGAAGCAGACTGGCAGCAGGTGATAATGGCCATGTCATAGAAATCAGAAAACAAGACTAGAAGATTCACCTAAGACAATTTCAAGGCAGAATTGTTAATGTTACCAATTGGATCCTTTTAGCTGTGTATGCTAAGATAAAAATAGAGATGAGCTAGAAAAAAAAAGAAACTTTCATTTTTTTAAGAAAACTTTAAAGGAAGTTAAAAGGATCTAAGACTTGCTGGGTTCAAAGATAAAATACTATTCCCAGTCATTCTCAGTAGAATGTCTTCAGATTAAGCAAGGGCGTAGGCCAAAGATCAAGTTGAGAGGCCAGGAACAGAGGTGTTTCAGAGTAGAGTCAAAACCAGGTGGTGATTTGAAAACCCCCTGGAAGATTTGAACAGGTGATCTACAAATTGCCAAGGAGCTGTCAGATCTTTGGATACTGATCCTTTTTTTCCTGCCTCAAAAACACTCCCAGTAGAGCCGTGAACTGAGGGGGTGTGTGCTTACACAGTCTCGATCAGAAGTAGCCTAAGTCAGAGAAGGAATTTTCATGCTATGCTTGCGACCTCTGTTGATAGAGAGTTTAGAAAATCAATACATGTAAACTCTGGGAAATTTCTAATGGAGTTGTATTAGCTTGAGCTGAAAGGGACAGAGATAGCTTGGAACAGAAAGAGGTCTGAGAACCTACACTACTTATGTTAATGGTGATTATGATGCCAGATGACTTCCAACATTGGAACACAGAAGGCACAGTTCCACCTGTTCACTGGACCTTTCAATCAGAGCCCTGAGCCACCATAGAAGAGGTACAAGTCCACTATACATGAGGGAATCACACCACATGAGGCAACATGCATGTAAGCTCAGAGATCCAGACCTCCCCATCTAGAAGTCAGAATGTAAGTGAATGATCGTTAGCTGATTCCAGTCCCGGAATCTTCAAATCACTCCCATTTATCCCCAGTGCAACTGCAAACACCATGGAGTTCAGATGACCTAGTCTGTTGGATGCTGTGACTGTTAATCTTGTCAGCTTGATGGAATTTAGAATGACCTAGGAGATATGCTTCTGGCATATTTGGAAGGACATTTCTAGAGAGGGTTAAATGACTTCTAAGATTTGCCCTAAGTGTGAACAGAACCATCCATGGCCTATGGTTCTAGAATGAATGAAAAGGAGCAAGTGACATGAGCTCAGTATTCATCTCTCTCTGCTCTCTGTGAATAAAGTGTGACCAGCTGCTTCATTTTTAGGGTGGGTCTTCTCACCTCTATTAACCCAATCAAGATATCCCATTACAAGCATGCTCAGAGTCTAACCTAATCTAAATAATCCCTGACTGGCAAGCTTGTCTCCTAGGTGATTTGATTCCTGTCAAGTTGACAATCAATACTAACCATCACGACTCATTTGCCTTCACAAATGGAACATTTAACAATTTTGAAAACAACCTATCTGCTTGCAAAGGAAGATCTCGGCCATACATGCTCACACCTATTTAACAATGGCAGGCTGGTAGGGCTGCTGTCCCTCAGACCCTCTCTCTTCTCACATTCCAGGGCTGTAATCATTCTCAGGAAATGCTGAAGGTCATTCACATCACAGCAAAGGGAATCACAACTAGTAATCAGCACCAAATTTGAAGGGTCCTCAAAGAGATGAGATGCAGGTTTAATTTTGGAACTGACCTAATTAGAGCTAGGATTGAGTTCACTGAAAGGGCTAGGAGCCCTTTGCTAGTGGAATTCCATCTGGGTAAGAAATGGTTGTGCCCCATGTAGGCATTCATGCTGTGCATACCCACTCATTTGAATAATTTCAGGAAACTTTGTTTGTTTGTTTGTTTGTTTGTTTGTTTGTTTTCCTCAAAGAATCTTTCAGAACAGCCTCTTGGTATCAATTCTGACCAAGGCATGTGTTCCAGAATCCCTGATGATACTGGCCTTGGATCTTTGAGTTTATATAGTAACCAAAAGTATACAATGCCCCTAAGTGGAAAATTCAAGAGGGATGAGAGCGAATTAGAGAAGCCTATAGGTTGAAATATTTGAAATGTGCATTCCTCTATGTGCCCATTTACTTAGTTAATTAAAATATTTCGTTTCAAAAATGTATTACCAATGTATTTGCTTCATAGCGTTGTAAATATTTAAGAGGTTAATGTTTGTTAATCATTCAGATCAATATTTGTTTCCCATGACACATCAATACTAAATATTAGTTTTAGTATAACATATGTACAACACATATTCATTGAATAATTAAGTAAATGAATATTAGCATTAATGATAATGGGACTACAAAGAATTTGAACAGTTGAGTAAAAGAGAAATGTCCCATTTCTTAGATGCTTTCAGGTAGAAGAGAGATCAAATGTATTCTGTTTGGAAACAAAGGGAGAAAAAAATGGAAATTGTGCTCAGTGTAAGACATGCTTTCTGACCATTCAGAATGAGGCATCCATGTAGGCTCAGGTAAA
The DNA here is from genome assembly GCF_000622305.1 of Nannospalax galili. Classification (NCBI taxonomy): domain Eukaryota; kingdom Metazoa; phylum Chordata; class Mammalia; order Rodentia; family Spalacidae; genus Nannospalax; species Nannospalax galili. The sequence goes on from NW_008352891.1 coordinate 3,210,768, forward strand.
GGGAGTAAGTATCCTAAGTATCATGTTCTGAGAGGTTTTCCTGTCTTTAATGGATGGATGCATGTTCGCTGTGCAAATGTGGAGTGTGTTGGGCAAATAAATAGATTTCTGATTGAGGATCGTCCTACAACCTCTGAAATGTATTAATTCGTCTCAATTAGTAAACCAGAATTTAAGCTATAGCTTTTTAAACAACACAGAGCCGGTACAAAATGGGGCTAAATATTTTTTTCAGTTCAGTCACACTAATTTAGTATTGACTTATGTGCCCAGACTATTTGCATTACATCTGAGACATCTTATGGGTGAACAATCACAGCAATTGAATATTTTCTCCTTTCTCTGCTGTAGAGTTGGCTAAAGAGCAGTCATGGGGAACTTTTTTTTCCCACATGAATCTTTGATTTCATTACTTCTCAGGGAAGCATGGGGGAGGTGAGAGAAAGGGAGCTAGAGGCTGCAGGGAAATCTTGGATCCAGGGCAGTCCAGTAGCTGAGAACACAGGTCTTATGGTTAGAAAGCTCCGCCTTCTGAGGTGTTCTATGCATTGTGCTAAGCAACGTGCAACATGAACAAGTGCAGTATGTGATGTGCCAGGCAACCTGTGCCTTCTGAGCTTCATCCCCTGGCTCCACCACATTATTCAAAGGATATTTATTCAAGAAACCAGTACCCTGAACCAGCTGTGCCACTAACTAAATGATAGATCTCAGTATATCATTGCCTTTTAGTCACTGTCACGTCTATAGTATGGACCTACTTACTTATAGCTTCCTTACTCCACAGAGTAATTGTAAAAATCAGTAATTATTAATACTTCAGAAAATATAAAGTTACAATACGGGCATTGGTTTTAAACATACAACTATATATGTGCATAATTGCACTTTATATACTTAGGTATGCGTAACTAATATATGATACAAAATATTTGTTAGCTTATCATATATTGAAATGGAATCACATGGTGTTTTCTATAGTTTCCATCAGCCTTCCATTCATCTCACCTTCATGTGACCACTTTTTGTTTGTTGTCATAATGGATTATCACAAATATGGTGAATTAAAATAATAGAGGGCTGGGGAGATGGGGCATGTATGGAGAATTTATCTCTCCAGCACCCATGAAAACAGCCAAGCATGGCAGGGTACACCTATAATCCTAGTTCTGGATAAGTAGAGACAGAAAGATTTCTGGGGTTTGCTGGCCAGCCAGCACAGCTGAATTAGTGTGCTCCATGCTCAATGAGAGACCCTGTCTCAAAAAAGTAAGATGGAGCGCAATTGAGGAAGATACTTCATGTTAACCTCTGGTCTCCATATGCATGCATGAGCATACATGCATACACAGTCACACACATACACGCCTACAAATATGAATATGTATATGTATATATACTACACACACACCATAACAGAAATTAGTTCTCTCCTACATCTAGAGGCTGAAAGTACAAAATCAAGGCATTATGTCATCTGGGTTGGTTCCTTTTTGGACTTCTAAAGAAGTCTCCAGGGCTGGCAAGATGGCTCATTAGGAAAAGGCACTTGCTGCACAAACCTGTCAACCTCATTTCAATCCTGGGAACCTACATAGAGCCCCCTTGAATCCAGAATGATCTCATCTCAAATTGTATCTGAAGATACTGTTTCCAAACATGGTCACTGAATTTGAGGATGCCTGGCAGATACAAGTTTTGAGGGGACACTTTTCTCAACACAATACACCATCCATGACCCCCAAGTCTGTTGTGCAGAGAACTGTACAGAAAGAGACTCTACGTGTCAGGTGTCTTTCAAATATGCAGTAAGTACATGCTGCTGAGGCCAAGATGGCTTCTTTCAGTCTGCTTTTAGTCTGCTCTCTCTTTTTATGAAGAAAATACCCAAAGATGAGTATTTTGTAAATAAAGGAGATTTATTTAGGTTATAGTTTTGTGTGTATATTTTTGTTTGTGTTTGTGTTCATGCACATGAACACATTCCTATACATATAGGTGCACGTGTGGGCATATGGATGTGGAGACCAGAGGACAACCTGTGTCATTCCTTAGGCATAGATCACCTCTTTGTCTTTTAAGATGGCATCTCTCATTGGCCTGAAGCTGCCTATTAGGCTAGGGTGGATGGCCAGCAAGCCCGGGTATCTTCCTGTCTCTGCAGCCCCACACCTTGGATGATAAGCACTAACGAACCACCATACCCAGCTTTTTTTAAAATGTGAACTCTGGGGGTTATGCTCAGGTCTTTCCAGTTGAGCCATCTCCCCAGCCCTAGCTCACAGTTCAGAAGGCTGAAAGTTGTCATCCAATAGTCCTACCTGTTCAACTTCTGATAGAGGGCAACTTTGGCCTCATGCAAAGGAGGCTTCATTTGAGGAGTGGTCATTCTTTATGACAACCTACTCTTGAGGACTATGCAGAGTCCTGTAAAAATTACATTAACTTGCTTTGAAGATGGTGCCACCATCGACTTAATTACTTCCTGATATGGACCACTCTTCAGCGTCCCAACCACCCTGAGGACAGACTCAAGCCATTTCCAAATTTTAGCTGTGTCTTGTATTCTACAGCATATTTTCTGATAGTGCATGTCTTTCCTGAAGTGGATAAGTGAAAGACATAGTAATGGGAAAAGCTATGTTCTAAGAGAGGAGTCAAGTTGAAAACAGGCCCTGAGTAAGTGGGAACACAGGCTTTCATTTGAGTCTGGCCTGGTCCCACCTGGACCGTAGTAAAGATTTTTGTGCCAGCTTAGCTACATATAACTCAGAAACCCCAAATGAAAAAGAAGCTGCAATTTACATGTTATTGTTGGGCCTCATGGACTCAGTGTGATTATGTTGAATGTGTTGCTTTTATCTTAGGTTTACTGCAGAGAATTTAGACTGTTCCAAGGTTGGACAAGACTCAACAGTTAGGTCAGGGCAGCAATAAAACTACCATTGGATTCCGAGGGCAGAGGAGAATGTTTGGAAGACTGAAATGGAAGGTCTGGCTACTTCTGCTACCAAACAGTATTTTTTCCTCCACTAAAATCTTTAAACTTCACAAATTTAATTTATTAATAAAGACTGTAATTTCTATATAAAACATACACTCTGTAGGTCAATGTTTGTTTATTTAACTGGGATGAAATTGGCTCTGTGAGTACATGTGCTGTTGATGAAATTGAACCCTATTTCAGCTTCTCAAAATGCAAGGCAAATAGTATTATCATTTGCCAGTGCGACTAAGTCAGGACAGATTCAATTAACACTAGATTTTTCAAAGGAGAGGTAAGTCCCAGCCTCCCTAATTCCTCCATGCATGGGATTAAGCATTGCCTCCTGAAAAGTCTACAAAGTAGTGGTAATATCTGTTTCTCTGTCATCTATGAAATGACATCCAAATAATACTCCATCACAGAATTCTCTGGCGGTCAGGACAGCAACTTGTAGCAAACATTAAAAAAGAAAACTAGAATCAGGAACTATTGGTATCCTGATTTGAAGCCAGCTTCTCCTCTGACTTTCTGCTGAGTCCATTGAAATTTCTCCTGGAGTGCTCAAGGAAGGAGGCACACTGGTCTAAGGACTCTTGTGCAAGGTCATTCTTGATTAAAGCTCATTAAAGAGATGGTTCCATAAGCACTTTTAAAACTTCTTGTTACAGAAAATGCTGCTTTCCTTGAATGAATATTTAAATAAAATTGGAAAAATCTAGGGTATTACATTTCAACCCTTTTAATTAAAACATGTTCGAGAACAGTGACAGCAAAAATGTGAACTAAGACTGTATTTTAGCATTATTCAGAACAATATATTGAGTATGCACAAAAATATTTCTGACTCATAGTCAAACGACACTGAATTTGGTTACATGGTGTTATGTTAAAAATATTGGGCTTAGCAATAACATCCCAAGAAACAAAATTTTATGCCTGGCATCACCACCATATAAATGAATGTTTTGCCACTGGGATCCAAGCTTTTTTATCTATAAAACGAAGGGTTAGAGGTAAAGATGCATAAGGTCACTTCAAATTTAAAATTATATTATTTACTCCTTTAATGCTTTTATATTAGTCATTTCTGTCTAATAAGAATTATTGTTTTACCCCCTATGATGGTTTGAATGAGAATGTCCCCCATAATTTCAAAGTATTTGGACATTTTGTCCCCAACTGGCGGCGGTGTTTTGGGAGGTCTTAAAATGTGTAGCCATGCTGGAGGAAGTGCATCACTAGGGGCGGGCTTAGAGAGTTCTTAAGCTTTGCCTGATCTCTGAGTGGCTCTCTTGTTTCCTGTGCCTACTCGAAGATGTGAAAGCTTAGCTTCTGCTCCTCCTCCAGTCACTTCTGCCGCCATGCCTCTCCACTATGATGGATTCTTGCCCCTTTGCAACCATAAGCTCAAATAAACTCTTCCTTCTATGAGTTGTTTTGGTCAGTGTTTCTGACACAGCAACAGAAAAGTGACTAATACACCCTCTGAAAAGCAGCATAGCGTGCTGCTTCAATATCTGAGTATGGGCTTGCTTGGGGATAAATGAAAAACGAAACAGAAGATTTCTCCCTCTGTCTTTTAGTAGTCCATCACCATCTCACCAGGAAATTGTTTCCTGTCCTTTGTTCTGTCTCCACTAGAGCACAGTTCCAGAATGTGGCTGCTTTTGTATCTACACTGAGAGCATGCTCGCTCTACTGTAAGCAGAAATGGAGCCTCCATCAAGATTTACTGCCCATTTACTATACAATATTCCCTTTAAAGAACAGAGGCATTCAAATAACTTGACTGAACCTCTCATAGCAGTCCTTGGCCAAAATGGGAAAGATAATGTAAACAGGCTCAGAGATGGCTCTGCTTGCTAGAACACACACAAGTGAGAGAGAATCCCAGGATGCCACACTAGCTCATTGTAAGAGGTCAGGACCCCTTTAGCTTGCTTTTAACTTGTCCCACACATTTCCAGATGTATTTTTCATAGTTGATAACATTCAAGTAACATTTTATACTTGAATAATAAAATCTAAATTGGTCACGGTGAGCAGTGCGATGCTTTCTACTCCAGTCTATAAAACAGTTCTAAATTTGAAACGCATTGCCTTTGCCAAGGATTACATTGCTCTAAAATTCATGCCCATAGAATATTAAAATGCATTAGGTTCAATTTTTCAAAAAGCATTTGTTTATTGATCAGATAATTACATTATATACATTTAAACTGCCAAACATATAAATAAGCAGAAAGAAACTGATAGGTTATTCGTCACTAAATCCAGAGGACTTAATTTTTAATGCATACTGTAGCATTATACATGAGAATTATATGTATCAGTATATACCTATTAGACATAACCATCCCCTGAAATGTGCTTCGACAATAAAGCACATGATCCCAGAGTGTATGAAAACCTTGAATCCTGACCTTGAAGGTAAGTCTCGGACTATTAACTCTCTTCCTATGATCAAAATGATAGCAGATGAAACAAACAAGGAACAGGGGGGGTATCTGAAATGCAGCTGATATGCACACAAACTATATAATTGCTGTAATACAATATACACACTAATACGGTCTGCCTGTAGTCCAGATCAGATTTTATCAATGAGAGCTCTGTGACCATGAGTCAAATACTCCATTTCTCTAGAATCATTTTCACATTATTAAATGAGGCTAATAACAGGGCCTATATACTAAGGTTATTATAAGGACCAGGTAAGCAAATATATAGAAGGCACTTAGTAACTCGTGATGTGCCAATCATTGGTGTCATTTACAATATCAATCATATACAAAATTAGTTCACTAAAGTTACCATTCATTGATGACCTCTTTGTTTTAAGAAAGGTACCAGGCTGGAGAGCTGGCACAGCCATTAAAGGCTCGGGCTCACAACCAAAAGAGGTACCGACTGGGCATTTGTTTGCTTATGTTTAAAAAATTGTGTTTCAGGGCTGGAGAGATGGTTCAGCAGTTAAGAACACTGACTGTTCTTGCAGAAGACCTGGGTTTGAATCCTAGCACCCACATGGCAGTTAACAACTGTCCATAACTCCAGTTCCAGGGGATTTGACAGCCTCTTCTGTCCTCTCAGTAGACCCAGGTTTGAATCCCAGCACCCACATGGCAGCTAACAACTGTCTGTAACTCTGGTTCCAGGGGATCTGACAGCCTCTTCTGTCCTCTGCGGGCGTTGCATGACACAGGTGCACATACCTACATGCAGGCATAACACTTATTCACATAAAATAAAAATAATAAATAAAATATTTGAAAATTTTTTAAATTGTTTTTCAAAGGGCTAGAGTCCTCTCTTTAGGGTTTAAAGCTGATGGAATGAGGATCAGGACCCTGAGACATGAATCCAACAAGCATGAATTACTTGCTCTATCCCAATCCTGCTTCTTAGAGTGTAAGATCAGAAGGCAAGATGGGATGACAATCCCTGAGATGCACAGTCTGTTGGCAAATGGACAAATGGACAGTGCCATTGTCAAATGATGAATAAGTTCAGCTCACCCATGTAATCACTGAAACAGTAAAATGACCCCCAAATTTGGGGTTTCCTGAGTTTCTGTTTTTCACTCTAGACCCAAACTTTCCCTTGCTTACAAGACCCTGAGTATCTTACTGTCTTTAAATAATCTAGTGATGATTTAAAGCATCTAGTAGGTGTGCTTCCACTGCATGGAAAACTACAGTGTTGTATAAAAGGGGTTTGCATTCCAATGGATCTTTGTATCTGTGGGGGTTCTGTAGCAAACCTTCTGTCATTACTGAGGCATGACTGTCACATGTTTCTCTGTGAATATATCTTCTAATACTGTCTTCCGGATACATACCTTGAAGTCACATTTGGAAATTCATCTTTCATTTCCTGAAATCTTTTCATCTTGAAATCGGGTTGATAAAATGTCCATTCAAGTAAACATTTTCAAAAACATCAAAACTATGTATGGCATTTTGAAGGATTAACCCAGAAAGAAATGTGCAAGGCATCTATGCTGAGATAAGAAAATCTTATTGGGATGAATTAAAAAATATATAGATAAATACAGGCTAGTCAAAGTTCAGAAGACTAAATATTAAGATAAAACATCTCTACAAATTCAATCTTTATATCAATTTCAACAAGAAAATCATGACATTCTTATGCTTTGTTTCTGCTAGAAAAGCAAAGGCCTCAGAAGAGTCAAAGAGGTGAAAGATGAACTCAGCTGGATCATTAATAGTGTTTGATTTCCACACTTAAGTAACTACAGTATGGAAAGAGGATCAGCCCCGAACACAGAATCTAAATATAGACCTACAGAGTCTAGAGATAGACCAACATGAGTATGGACAATTGGGGCTTTGGAAAGTATGCAAAGACAAGTCAGTAGATAAAGGACAGCCATTTCCGGGGAAGAGTGCTTGACAGTATGCATTCACATTTGGAAACTGAACTTTAGTCTTTACTCCATATAGCATGTAAACATGAGTCCAAACTTAAACCAGGCAACAGCAGCATGAATGTTAGGAGAGTAGCCAAACTACCTTCTGACTGGGTTTTAGGCCCATGTCTCAATAGGGAGTTGATACTGGCACTGTTATTGGGGCCAAGAACCTGTGACTACTGTTAGTGTACTATATGGACACAGTATTAAACCAACTTCTAATGACTTACTCTTATATCCATAGATTAGTGCATCTCTCAGCTGTTTTCAGGGAAGCAGAGAATACGTTTGTAGAGTGCTCAGCCCGACATGGCTGAGATGTTGGCCAGAAGCTCCAATCCTTGCTGAGGATATAATGGCAATTGATAGATACTAGGAGAGGGAGAGCAAGTTCTCCTTAATGGTGTGGTACCTAGTATGTTGACCAGGCTACAATGGATAGAGCCACAAACAAAAGCATCTAGAAAACACAAATAGACTCGAGGGCTTAAAAAATAATAATAATAGTAAAGGGCATGAAGTGGGGGGAGGAGGAGTAAGGCTGGGGGAGGGCTGGGGGAGGGGGTTTGAATATGATCAAAATACATTGTATGAAATATTCAAAGAATCGATAAAAATATTAAAAAGGGGGGAGGAGTGGGTAGGCAGAGGAGATGA
>NW_008352891.1:3218891-3242692 GCF_000622305.1 Nannospalax galili
TCAAATCAATGAAAATATTTTTTAAACTTCAACCAGATCTATATTTTTAAAGCCTATAAAGCTTCTAGAAAAAAATATCAGAATTAATATTTATTACCTAACATTAGGCAAAATGTGTTAAAACACTCAAACAAGCTCGTTGTGTTATAAATTTTCTCACTATTGTGACACAATACCTGACCAAAGCAACTCAAGGAAGGGAGGGTTTACTGGGGCTGTGTTCCACAGAACAATCCGTCATGGTAGGGAAGGAGCAGTGGCTGGGGTGGCAGGAGCATGAGGCAGCTGGTCACAGTGCATTTGCATCAGGAAGCAGAGAGAGAGGAGTGTGGCTGCTCAACTGGCTTTCTCCTATTTGCTCAGTCTAGACCCCAGGCTTGGAATGGTGCCAATCACAATCAGAGTGGTCCTCTCTCCTCAGTTAAACTTCTAACACCTTCATAGACATAGTCACAGGTATTACTTAGGTTACTCCAAATCTAGAAAAGTTGGCAATAATAACCATCACAATCACTAAAGGAAAAAAATGATAAACTAGACTATTGAAATTTAAAATATCTGCTCTCTGAAAGATATTGTTAGGAAAATGAATAGACAGTTCATAAAGTGGGACAATTTGCAAAGCATGTATCTGATAAAGCTCTTTTATCTAGAATGTATTTTCTAAAACTCATAAATCAAAAATAAGAAATCCAAAGGCTTAATTTTAAAAGATGATCAAGTACTTGAACAAACAATACCAAGGACCTCACAGGGGTATGAACACATGAACAGCTGCTCAGCATCATGTACCATCAGGCAAATAGAATTAAAACCACAGTGGGAAACAATTTTGCATCTCTTATGATTACTAAGATTAAAAATCTGCTCATCTTACATGTTGGCCAAGGCTATAGAGAATGTGACATCTCCCATATTGGTAGAAAGCAAAATGGCAAATCATGTGGACTTAACAGTTTCTTTACAAAGCTCACCATATATCTTTATCATATTTAATTTCTAATATATATCAAGGTTTCTTCTTAGGGGGAAATAACTCTCCCTGTCCTCTTTCTCTGTAGGTGACTCAGCTCTGGGACACTGTCACATCTCCACTGAGAGATGCCAGTGCTGGATTTGCTGTAGCTCTCATCTCAGCAGGATCAATGGCCACCTCCTCTCAGAAGACTGAATGTCTTTTTTTTCCCCAGAAGAGGAAGAGAGGGTAGCAACTGAAATCTAAAACCACAGGAAAAACCCAAGTCATTGCTAAGACTTACATACCTACACAAAAGCCAAGCAGTCACGAACCAGGGTTCAGTGGATATGGGGTGGCACACAGCAGCAATCCCCTGTGATCCTCCCTCTTGATCACATTCTCTAGCAGGACAAGCTCTGTTTAAGAGCTTAGGGACTGGGGACAGTAACACCTGAGTTCGCACCCAGGCTTTGATGCTTAATATACTTTTGCACCCTCTGGCACAAGATGGAGCTTTTGATTTCTTTTTCTGCCTTTTTAAAGGAATCTGAAACCTTCAATAAAGTCTTTTGTAAAGTTGGAAGGTGAGGGTGTGTGGCAAATACAGCACAGCTCCTAGCTCACATAGATATTTCATAGATTATCCCTGGTGCTATCCATCAAGCTTTTCTCCATGTCCTGCCTGCCCTCCCTGGTTCTTTCATCATCATCCTTGCCTGAATTATTGCAGTTGCTTTTTGATCGGCTTTCCTGGTGGCATGTTTTTCTCCCCAGAGCACCCTTACAGTCTGTCAGAGCAGTCCATTCAAAATGAAGATCCGATCTGCTCCTTCCTTACTATTCAGTGCACTTCACAAGGATGAGGAACGTGCCTCCTTCAGCACTGTATTTTATTGTCTGTATCTTCTGCAGTGCTTACAGTGTAATAGATGTGCATTCAGCATAGCACATGAATGAACAAAGAGAGGGGGAACAGACTGATGTGACAGGTGGAGCTGGGAGCTGGAGGCATTCCAGACACAGGCTTGCAATCATATCAAGTGCCTGTATCCTTTCTGGTGTTTGTGTTCATATTTTACTTTTAAGATGTATCTTTATCATGCTTTCATTGGAAGAGCCGCCTACCTGTGGGGACAGGTTTGTTAAATATATAATGATAGGGCTGACAAGATGGCTCTGCAGGTAAAAGCACTTGTCATGCAAGCCTGATGACATGAGTTTGATCCCTAGAACCCATACAACAGTGGAAAAGGAGAACTGACTCCATGTAATTGTCTTCTGACCTTCACATGTACACAATGGCATGTGTGTCCGTACATCATGCATACATAATAATAATGAATACATGTATTTTTAGAGAAAAATTATAAAAAAGATAGATGTCAAATATTTTGAAGATTAAAAAACATGCATGGGGACTGGGAGGAGAACTCCATCAATAAAATGTTTGCTGTACAAACATGAGGACCTGAGTTCCAACCCCAGACCCCACATAAGAAGTCAGGCGTGGTGCCATGTACTTGTGATGCCAACACCAAGGAGGCAGAGACAGGTGAATACCTGGGACTCACTGGCCAGCCAGCCTAGAAAACTCAATGAGTTCCAGGTTCACTGAGAGACCTTGTCTCAGAAAACAAGGTGAAGAGCTCCAGAGGAATGGCACCAGATGTTGACCTCTAGACTCCACAGGCATGTGCACGCATACATGTATCCATGCACACATGAACATGCACGCATACCCACATGCACAAAGATAAAAAGAAGCATAGACTGGTAAAGAGCAGGCAGTGGGTGAAGAGGGCAACTACCAATGTGAGCAGTCTCTTGAGGAATGACAAAGGAGATTCAGAAGACAAAAACCTGAACAGCTCAGTTGTAACTGGGGAACCGTGAGGAATCTATGGTGAGAGGAGAGGTAACCAGAGGAGAAAATTGGTTGGTCTGTGGTCAAACAGTCTGATGCTTGACTTCCCACCAAATATATCATGCTCTGTGCCTACTGCCTCCTACATATTGCTAAGGAGCTTGTGTTTTACATCTAACATTGGTTCTGAGGTGAGTAACACACAAATGGCATAAGTCATCATCTCTCACGCTTTCCCAGCCATAATACAGTGAACTCTCAGACTGAGGTGCGACTGTCACGACCGATATTTTACAGAGATTCACAACAAGGCCAAGAGAGTATAAATAAGCACTTTCAAGCTTTATAGTAAGTAAAAAGGAACCAAAGTTTAATCTCCTTTTGTTTGCTTGTTGTCTTTGTCATTTATAGAAACTTTTGCTTTTATCAAAGAACATTTTTATTGAATTTTTGCAAATTTCATATTATATATTTTGATCATATTTAGGTCTCCTCCTCCATCTGCACACCCTTACTAATCCCTATCCAACTTCATATACTATATTATATATAAAGAGAGATCCTATAGAGCCAAATTTGTGTCTCCAAATGTTTTTTGATGTGGCGCCATCCACTGGATCCTGGTTAACCTATCAAGAGTCACACCCTTAAAAGACTGACTCTCTCCTTCCCAGCATCCATCCATTTCTGGTAGTTCCTCAGGTAGGGTTGGGGATTCTTACTCACTTCCCCACGCCTATATTGGGATTCTGTCTAGCTTGAGCTTTCATAGGGCTTGTGCATGCTGTTGCCATTGCTGTGGGTTCATATGAGTAACTTCCCCCATCTCAGTCTCTTAAATTCTGAGATTACGGTAATGCACAGTTTTAGAAGTCTAATGTTAGACTTCTTGAAGGATTTCTATATCATGTCCAAAAATGATCTGCATAAGAAAAATGGGGCATAACCTATGAACGACATTGAACTTCCTGAGAAACATGGTTTTAGAAAATATGTAGATAAAACAAAATTAGGAGTATACTTTGATTCTTGTGGTACCAGCAGAGTCCGTCAACCTCTGGCATGATTCCCTTGTCAATCAATGAGATGCTCAGCATCAGACCATTCTCCATGGTCCCTGATGAAGATACTATCGGCATCAGACCTGTCCTTCATGGTCCCTGGTGGAGGTACCATCAGTATCAGATGTCCGTGTCCTCTCTGGTCCCTGCTAGAAAAGCCATGACAATTTCATACATGATGAAATGAAGCTTCATGGAATTTTAGATTTTTTTCTAATAACATGAAATAAAAACTACATGAAAGCTCGGGATTCAAATCCAAGCATGTGAAACCCATGATCAGCCCTTTCCCCATCTCTATCATACCAGGCAGCTTCTCTGCCTCCTCACTATTTTTATAGATGTTGATCACCACCAAACTGGCATGCCTGCCTCCCCAAATCGTGCACTGAAATAGCAAATAGAACTAAGGTATAAATTCAAGATGAGCTCAGTCTATGGAGCAGCAGAAATTCTGAACATATCCTACTTCTACCTGGAAGCCCCACTAACCACATAAAGAAAACTATGCTGAAAATCTAAAACTTCTGAGTTTCCTAGTTGGCATCTTAAATATTCCAACTTCTCTCCTAACTGCCATGTCTCCCAAGCACCCATTCATAACCTAGGAAAATAGGACCAGATACCCTGCCAAGTGCTTATAGTTTAATGATAAATGAATGAGTCCCTGGTAGTTTGCTTATAGCTAGCTAGGGAGCTCATTCCTAGCTGCTGGGTCCACTAACAGCTGAGTAAATACATAGCTATTAGCTGCAGCCCCAGAAATTACCCCTCAGTGCCCATAGCCATGGATGTACTAGTACTGCTGTCATTTACCCATCAGCAGGTAGGAAATTTCCAAAGCCCTCACTACTAAATCCCTTACTAAGTTGTCTAGAAAATGGATTGTTCTGTTTATTGAACTGGAGAACTAGAGAAAGGACCCTGCTGACTTAGACGAAGGTAAATCAAAATCTTTACATTGTACTCACAGTATAAATACTTGAGTATAACTTATAACTAAGCCTAGGGTCTTGGGAAATGAGTCCACTCCAACATACCTATGCATCAGTCATAAAGGGAGGATAGTTGAAACAGCAAGCCATCAGTAAGATTTGTATTCATTTATTCTATTATACATTTTTCTCCTGAAGAGCTATATGGTCTGTCCTGGGCTATCATGCCCAGTAGGAGTATTTGGTATGGATAATACTACCTCATCTTTGTGGGATATTTTCATATAAAGTCATTTAGAGTCTGGAAAACACGTAATGGTAGGGATATATTGAGTCAAAGGAAAGTACTTATAACAAGGTTTAAAAAGCATTATTAGGTTGGGCTGTTCAGAGTTTTGTGCATGAGCAAGTGGGCTTTCCTCAAACTGCTGGGGTCTCATTACATGACAGGCCAGGAGACAGGCTCCCAGAGGAGTTGGAAGTCTTACACAGAACTAGGATTTTGAAGGTCACCTGGTGTGCCCTGAACATTTTGGGACCCCATAAAGTTGACCACCATGGACACAGCCCCAGGAAACCTGACCCTGCCTCCTCCTCCTTGTCTCCATGTTAACGATGGAAGAACTGAGGTCCAGAGAAGGCATGCAGTTTACCAAGGCATGTACCCAGTGAAGGACACAGGTCAGGAGACCCATTATAGAAGGAGGACAGGGAAACTCTCAAGTGTTTGCCAAGGCAAATAGAATCAAGTGAGTACCCTGCCAGAATGAGACAGACCCTTTAACTAACAAGTAGCACAGAAGGTGGGAGTTGTCACTGGGTCACTTGGACATTCAATCTCCATGAATCCTTCCTCTGTTATACACTATGTGGAAAATAGGAAAGTCTGTGGGTGAGGACACTTCCCAGGCCAGGAAGAGTCTAGGTGTTAGTGAACTACATCGAATATTCAGAGTGCCTGGTGCAGGATAGTGGGAGTCTTCTCCTGCTATTGGCCTAGGTAATGATCTTACCATCAGAAAGCATGGGGTAAGACAGGTGGGGCCATAGATAGTCTAAAGGTGTGGCCATCCGTCTAGTCCACCTTCACGGTTGTCACTGCTGCTGCCTGATCCTGGACCCCAGGGCTGGTGAGGAGACTGTGTCAGTGGAGCCACATTCAGACACAGGATACTAGGTTCAGTGACACAAATCTATTTTACTGAGGATTTTGCAAGCTTATATAGGGTCCCTGGACCAATCAGACAAGGATGCAATGACTATGCCATGTATGGGCAGCCCTGGTTCCGGGACCAATCAGACAGAGATAGATACAACGATTATGCCATATATGGGAAGCCCTGGTTCCAGTAAATCATGTGACCATGGCTGTTGTTATGCCCACATGCTTCAAGCTGTAGGTAAACCGCAACCTGGAATTTCAAGGGGTGGTGACTAGGGAGTGGCAAGCCCTAAGCTTCAGCCCTATGACTTCCCAAATGGAGTGGTAATCACCAGGCATTCCTCGTGGCTCCAGTGGTTGGGCCATTGCCTCAGGCCTGCTGTATGGCTGTCATTAGGACTTCCACTCTAGGCTCAAACCTGTCTCCCACATCTCCCCCTTTCTTTTTCCAAACAAACAGTAAGTGCTAGAAGTATAACCAACTGAGAGTATCAGGAATGTAGGAACTTATTGTGGATTTTATTGTAGAGAGGTCAGTAGGCCCCTCCCAATAGGTGATATTGATAGGTAGCCAAATAAGAGCAGGTAGGCGTACCAGGCGGGAATATGTATCTTTATGGTCTCAGCAATTGGAGATATGGCATTTTGTATGGTACAGCTGGAATCTGAACTATTGGATAACAACCAAAAGTAGGGAGTCCAGTACTGGCATTATTGGACCAGAAGGTAGGTAAATAGTATGCATCCCTGGCCATAGGCAAAATCGTAGGGGGAAAAGGAATGGCAGCCCATACGGTTGTCACATGAACCTGAGAATTTGCTGTAATAATAGCACACAAAATAAGAAACATAGACAAGGGATTCCCTCTAGTTTGAGGATTTTGGTTAGCAATAGTCTCTACCTATGAAGTGAGATGCTTAAGGTCTCCCCAGGTTATCGGATGTGCTGTCAGGGCTAGTCACTTCCGTGATCTGCGGCAGAGGACTAGTCTCTCGGTGGCCTGTAGTTTTGTCCTCTGGCTTGTTTCCTCTAGGGTCAGGGGCACCATTTCCAGAGTCGGTGGCTTGGGGGCTGGTTTCCATTGTAGGAAATTCTAATATTTCAGGCTAGGACCCAGATGGGGGCTGGAACATTGTCTGGAAAAACACAAGCATAGCCTCGCCCTTGGGCTAGTAGTAAATGTGGACCCTTCCATTCTCCTGTGAGCGGGTCTTTCCAATGAACCCTAGGGACAAGAGTGGGGTTGGTGAATGCTCCCCAGTGCTTTATAGCAGGTGGGAGACCATTGGCATCAAATTTTAGAAAGTTTAAGACAAATAAGGCTTGTTGTATAACAAAATTAGGATCCTTATAGTGAGGGCCTCCGTTTTTGTCTCCCCCTATTTTTTGTATTTGTTTAATAAGTGTTTGATGGGAGCACTCAATAATACCCTGACCTGAGGATTGTAAGGGATACCAGTTATGTGTTTAATATTCCAGTCATTACAGAATTGGCAGAAGACTGTAGAAATATAAGAAGGGCCATTGTCTGTTTTTACTTGCCAGGGGACCCCTATGAGGACCATAGCATGTTTAACAGTTTTTATAGCATGGGCAACAGTCTCGCCAGAGCAGGCCAAGTCAAAATGGATATTGGAATAAGTATCAATAATATGATGGACATATTTAAGATAGCCAAAGGATGGGAAATGTGTTATGTCCATTTGGCAGATGGGTATAAGGGGGGCACAAGAGGAGCAAGCACCAACCAAATATTTGCAGCTCTGTATGTGTAGAGTAGGCAAGAGTCTATGTATAGCCTGGGGGGAAAGATGGAATCAAGCATGTAGATCCCTAGCTTGTTGTAGGATAGCGGGATCTAAGGTAGCAGTCATTACTGGTTTATCAGTGGTAGCACTGCCTTCTGCTAAAAGTCCTGGAAGATTAGTATGGGAGCATAGATGTTGAACGTAGCAGGGGGTAGAGCGTGGTTGGAGTAGCAGTTGCAAGGAGGAGAGTAGTAAATCAAGGGGGCTACCGTGAGGTCTAAAGTCTGTGAGAACTAAGCTTTGTATGGTCTGGACCACATAAGTACTGCCTGAAAATATATTGCATGGGGTTGTGGGAAAGTCTTGAAAGACTTGTAACATAGCGGACAACTCTCCAAATTGTGCTGATCCCTGAAATGAAAGGATCTTTTGCACAGAAAGCTGTCCCTCATGGAAGACCACATAACCAAATTTATGTTTGCTGGAATCTGTGGAGATTAGAGGAACTGCAGGAAGGGGGTTGTGTTTAGGAAGTGCCTGGGGAAATAAAGACAAAGGAAGCTATCTTATTCCTTGGAGGAGCCTATGTTTGGGGTAAAGGGGAGGGGCTCCCTCACAGGCAACATATGATGGAGACCTATGGCCATCACTCTGCAATGGTGCGGGCCGAGGGCAGGGCAATTTCCTGTTTTTTACTAGGAGTGTCATCAAGACATTGTTTTTGCTCTTTTGAGTCTCCAGCACTAAATACTTCCTTTTTGTCAGAGCGAGGTTCTGGTAGTTTCACTTTTGTCGAGAACGCTTGGGGCAAGACGTCTTTAGTGTCCTGTTGTTGAATTTGTTTATCTCCTTTAAAATAAGATTGTCTTGCTCAGAGGAGTCAGGAGGAACTCCCCGTAGAGAGGCCAGAATGGCAGTTACAATAGGATAGAATGATCCAGACTGCGAGTGTCCCTCTCCGACCTCCCATTTCTTGCTAAAAATAATACACAAGCCCATTGTTCAGGATCCCAGCAGCAGGACCCTGTTGACCAAAGGGCAAGAGCTAATACTTCATCTAACACCTTAACTGCATCCTTTTCTGTTACCCTAATTCACCTGATCCTGAGGAGAGAAACCAATGCTGCGGAACTGGGGTGGCAGCAGCTGGATGACTATTTCCCATTCTGGAGGTCACTCACCCTGCAAGATGTACCCAGAGGGACTCAGGAGCCGCTTAAGGAGAGAATCGGCGGAGACAGGAGCGACATGCCAAACCGAAGACTGTGAGCCAAAATAGCAGGAACGCAAGGATGAGGGGAGTGATCACCCACAGTGAAAAAGGGGTGAGAAAGAGGGCATTCTGTGATCAAAACCGAGCCCCATGTTGGGCGTCAGCTGCTGCCGTCCATCTGGTCTGCCACATAAAGGGACTGCAATACCAGGAGCTGAAGTGACTCTAGAGCTGGATGTGAACTCTCTCCCCCTGGCAGCCCTTCTTGTGATGGACATAACTTTGCTACAAATCACTAGCCAAGGGGAATTAACTTCCTTTGGTCTGTGTTTCTCTGTTGCTTGCAAAGTATAGCAGGTGAGAATAACAGGCTCCCTTAGAACAACGTGTCTGTATTGCCTAGGAAGGTCACAATCAATACGAGGTCAGGAGGATAGAGTCAATCTGTGGTTTTGTTTGACACTTAAAGCCAGGGGCTATGAACTGGTGGCACAGGTTCCATTTGACCCAAAGATAGGTCTTGCTTAGTTTGCTGGGAAATAACCTCCAAATTGAAGTAGTTAACAATAACAATATTTTAAAATTAGGAAATTGTCCTTTAGGATCCAGAATTTGGAGGACTGGAGAGATAGCTCAACAGTTAAGAGTTCTGGCTGCTCCTGCAGAGGACTGGGGTTTGGTTCCCAGCACCCACATGAAATCTAACAACCATCCATAACTCCATTTCCAGGGGATCTGACATCCTCTAGCCTCTGCAGGCATTGCATACAAGGCTGTACTTATATGCATTCAGGCAAAACATTCATACACATAAAATAAAACAAACAAAAAAATCTTAAAATAAAAAAGCATTATCAGGCAGAGATATGTAACTATGGTTTTAAAGATGAATTCGATAGGCGGTGGTGAGTATGCACTGGGAAAGCATGTTAAAGAATATCATTTTGTAGAAAAAGCAGCATGTAGCAAGAGACACAGAAGAGAGGAGCACGCGTTCTGGGAAACTCAAGGAGAGAGACACAATGCTTGGAGTTAGGACTTGAGCCAGGTTTTCTTTTCACACTGAGCCTTGCTTGTGTTTTATTTCCACTTTCCATGCATGATTTTCAATGTCCCACACAGCTCAGAACCTCTGTATTCCTGTGGCTCGGGGTTTCTTGCTCTCAATAAAGTGTTGTCAACCCATCCTTGTCAACTCTGCGTACTAACAGTGTCCAAAAAACTAACGGCTGTGACAGGTGTCATTCTCATTTTGTTCTGAACAGAAACAGCAATGGTTCCTCCTGCTGGCAGAGGCACTTCTCCCCCACCTTCACAAACGCTTCCACCCTCACAGGAAAGGGGCTCTCAGGAGACCTTTCCCAGGCATTTTCTTTACAGTTTCTGAAAAGGTTAAGATCTTGTTCATTAAATTCTGAATGTAGCTCTGTGTGTTTGTTTTGTTCAGGTGTGAGTGTGTGTTAGTCAGAGGACAACCTCCAGTATGTTTTCTTAGGTGCAATCTACCTCCTTTTTTTCAAGAGAGTCTCTCACTGGCCTGAAACTGGTCATGTAGCCTAGGGCTGGCCAGCAAGTCCTAGAGATCTGCCTGTCTCCACCTCCTCAGTGCTGCAATTGTAAGCATGTAACACTATGCTTGGCTTTTATTTCCCTCATGGACTGTGGATATCAAACTCAGGTCCTCATGCTTGTAAAGCAAGTCATTCACTGAGTCATCTCCCTGGGCCATGTACAAGTTTTTTAATGACCATGTGTCTCTTTTGGTTTGATGCCTTTGGTGTGCTGTGATACATTCTGTCACAGACAGCAAGTCAAAGTGGAATCAAAGTGACACTGTTCTGGGTCCTGAACTGATTCCTTGGGACTTGCGACAATCTTTGTAGCTTATGTGACTCTTGACCGTCCATGATAAGAGAATGTGTGAACACCGTGCCCTCTTTGCTGGTTGGCATTACTATGACGACCAACTACTGTTAAAAGGATGTACACCATTCTCCTTACTATGGTTTGATTGGTAGTGAACAGTTGCAGAACTGCATGGATAACGCTGGGACAGTGCATGCCCATGCTGTGGGGCCTCTACGTCTTTTCACAGTGCAAAGTGATGGCACCAAGATATATTCAACCTCAGTCCTGTAGGTTCCAAGAAAGAAAAAACAAATTCTGAAGCTTCACTGCTTTCCAGATGTATATAGGGCATATGACATTGAACTGATTCTGAGAAACTCGAGGTAAAAAGTCAATATAATGATGATCATTTCATAAGTGAAGAAATTGAACGACAAAGAGGTTTAGAGTATATCTAGGTCAGTTTTTTCTACTATCTAACATTTTATATATGTTACACATATGAAAATTAGATGTCATTTATTTTATATGTGTGTCTAGTGTATATATGCATGTGCAATACATACACACAAATGCACATATCTGTATACATGCACAAAGGCCACACTTACACAGTCTTGTCATGAAAGTGCCAAAATTGAGGTTAAATTCAAACCTGCAGACCAGAGTTTCATGCATGCACTGCTGTCTGCCTTGGACTCCATCTAGCTCACTCAGTTGGTCTGAGGTTAACAAGAAGCAACTTAGACAAAAATATTTGGGTTCAATTCATGCATCTGGAAAGATGTGATTAACTGCTTCTTCCCAATACATACACAATGTCTGGGCTAGTCTCCTGTTCAATAAGCTGAAATTTCCTTTTCTCCTTGACCACAGGTATCCATTCCAGACTCAAGCATCAGCTGATGTCTTCAGTTCAAACATGCCTCATTTTTCCCTAGATTATGCTAGAAATTCCCGGAGGGCAAGGCCAGGGAGCACTTATTGCCACACAGTGCTGGAGGAAAGATTGGACCCCAGGTGACTTAGCAAGAACAGGGAACTCAGAATCTGAAGCCCTGGAGCTAAGTCCACCTTCAACTTGGGCAATTTTAAGCAAAGCTTTCTCCTCCCATGGAACTTGATTTCTTCTTCTTTGTCAGGATCTGAAATCACAGGATTACTAAAGGTAGACACAAAGCCCATTGTGAAAGCATGTTGAAGTTGTATCGTAAAAATGGAATAAACTTTGCTGTGTACGACATGAAGTAATTTAATGTGCTCTCGTGCTGTTTCCCTCATTTCGTCTTTCCTGCTTATCTCTTTCTGGGTTTTAGTGGCATGACTCTAGTTCAGCTCTGGAAAATACTAAGGGCTGTGGGAAACTAGTGAACAAAATAACTGACCAACCGCATTGATGACAGGAAACTGGGTTTGAGAGTCATTCTCTCCAGGTCTGGTCATTTGGTGAGTGGGTTCAACTGTTTTCCACTCCCTCTATTATCACAGATTCCTGTTCACTTCCTTATTTTTTGGTAGCATTGCCTTCTATGTTGCAGTAAGTGGAAGAAAAATCAGGTGATAAAGTTAATGGTGTTTACCTCTGCTGAAGTACAACTATATCTAAAGGAGCAGAAAACTTGGAAATATAACATTTTAAAAAATAAACACTTGTTACATGTATAGCTAATTCAGTGATAGAGTACTTGCCTAGCATGCACGAGGCCCTGGGTTCAATTCTCAACATTACAAAAATAAATAAATGACTGAATAATTACGAAGACCAAAGACTAATGGATCTGATGACTTCCAAGGAATCTTGAGCACCTACTCACATCAGAAGTAATTTTGGGCCTGCTTGCACTGAATTCATATGCGGGTCCTATACCCATGCTAGAGGAATGGATGACCATAGGTATCCATTTCAGACTCATGCATCAGCTGATGTCTTCAGTTCAAACACACCTCATTTGTCTCTAGGTTATACTGGAAACTCCCGGAAAGCAAGGCCAGGGCGCACTCATTGGCACACAGGGGTATAGTCTGGTATGCATGAAGCCCTGGGTTCTGTCTCAAGAAATATAAATAGTGAGATATTTCCATGAAATTGAATTGAACTTTTGTCATTTATTAAATTTAGAGTTTTGCACTAATGCAGTCACTAGGTTGAAATGATTCATTGGAGAGAAAAAATGATTGTTTTCTTTATGAGATATACAAAAGTTGTCATGATATTCCGTATTTCAATATGACAATCAAGCACTTTAACTTAGTTGACAATCGAATATTTGTATTTTGTACAAATGAAGACACTCAATACAACTTTCTATACAAGTTTATAAGCATTTATAAAATGAAAATATTGCCTCAGTTCCTCTGTCTGATTCTCTGATTCATTCTCTCTCTCTCTCTCTCTTTCTCCCTCTCTCTCCCCCACCCTTGCATGTGGATATACTGAAAAAAATGAGATAGTACCACCTCTTAAAGTGTCAGAGTGAATAAAAATGGTCATTTTCCTTTCTCAACCATAGATAGTTCCAGATCACTGATGGAAACTTTAAAATTTGATATAAGATACACGACTGCCTGTATTTTACAACAGAGGAAAGAATTGTGGTAACAAAACAATTTCAGTATTTGTCTAAGAGATGATTTGGTTAAACATTTGAGTGAGCATTACACTGCCTTTGGTTCTTATACAGTATCTCTTCTGTTTTTTATTTTTATATGCAATACCAACACTTGCTCCTCTTCACATATGAAGAATTTGGGGCTGCAATGGGTTCCTGGCTTCCTAGGGTTGTGTACTCCAGCTCAAAACTAAGATACAAGGTTAGAATTCATATTTTAAATATCATTTACATTTTTCTGTCCTGTTTTTATAAAACATGCACAAAATGCATGTGAACAGATGAAATATAAAATGAAAAGTTTTCCTGAAGAAAAATATAGAACATTTAACTCCAAGACTGTGGCTCCTCTTGACATAACAGTCATATTATCCTTGTGTCTTATACGAACTAAATTCAGAGTAGATAAATCTAACCTCCTCAATGCACATGGTTTCTTTGGTTCGACCAAATGTCCTGGGTACAATGCCTGGTGATAATCATTTACAGTCTCTGTTTATTTTTAAATTCATGTCCTAAATGTTTTCCTTTCTTGTTTATACAGCCCACACAGATTCACATGCAATTTGAAGTGTGCATTTGCTGAGTCCTTTGCTATGAATGTGTTTTTTCCTCAGTGGGGCCTTGTTCACGGAGTCCTTGCGGCTCTTTAATGGCCATATGCTGCAGAGTCCAACAGCCCGCCTGCTGCAGTTTGAACATGAGGTAAGCAAGGTCAGGATGGGATTTATGAATCATCTCTTCTACCACCCTTTACAGCAAATCAAGCTGAAAACGAAACCCATTTGGCATTGACTTAGAGTAGAACTTCCTGAATCGGTAGAAGGAGAAGGAAAATTATTTAAAGCCGCATCTGCTAAAATTGAGTCTAACCTCAGTGACCTGCAGAAGGGTAAGCATAAAACCCAGCACCTGGCACCTTGAACTTAGAAGGGAGAATGGTCTAAGATGCATGCCCGGTCCTTCCATCACCATGGCTGGTTTCAGTTCACTGTTACCCATATTCATATTATGTGGCCAACGGAATCCCACCAGCTATGTTCTGTCTGTTTTTTTTCTTACATGTCTCACTAATGAAGAAAGTGCATAAGGTATTCATAATGATTCGGCATCATTCGATACGTGCCTCTAAAAAAAGTGACAGCTCTTTGTTACATACTTATTCCATACTTGATATTAGCTAGGTGATTGTGTGTGTATACATATTCGTGCTCATATGTGCAAAGGTGCATGTGCACATGTGTTTAGAGGTCAGAGATCAATCTTGGATGTCCTTACTCAGGATGCCATCCACCTTGTCTTTTGAGACAGGTCATCCATTAGCCTACAACTTGCAGATTTCACTACAGTGAGTCTCTAGTGGGCCCAAGGATCTCCCTGACTGGGATCGCAAACATGCATGGCCATGCCTGGCCTTTAACATGGATTCTGAGGATTGATCTCTGGTGCTCAGAGTTATACAACAAGCACACTACCAACTGAACCATCTCTCCAGCCCTAACTAGGTGATTATACACATTGAATTTTGCTTAATGTGAACAAGAAAAGGAGTAGCCATATAAAAATATATGAGAAAAGTTCCTTGGTAAAGATAGATAATGGGCAAGATTAAAAAAAGGTACTATGGCAATTGAAGCTTATTGCTCACTTTTTATGTCTCTATAGGCTTTTAAAGACAAAAGAATAAAAAATATAAATCAGGGTTGGAGAGATGGCTCAGCAGTTAAGAGCACTGGCTGCTCTTGCAGAAGACCTGGGTTTGATTCCCAGCACCCACATGGCAGTGAACAATTACCCATAACCCCAGTTCTAAGGCAGTCCGACACCCTCTTCTGACCTCCAGGGGCATTGCACAACACAGGTAGGTACACTTATATACATGTAAACAATATACTCATACACATAAAATAAAAATAATAAATAAAATATTTTTTAAAATTATAAATCTATGCTACTGGCTACACCATATAACAACGTAATTTGTGGCATCAGAACATACAGAGGGGGTTGGCTTTGATGGTAGAGAGCCTGTGTTTGCAACTGAAGTTGGCATCAGTTTAAAATAGCTACTGTTCTACAAGTCTATATGGAGTCCCCATAGTAACCACAAGAAAATATCCATAGAACATGCAGAAAAGGAAACAAGAAAAGAATAAAAATGCTTCACCACGAAATTCTAAACACAAAGGAAAACAGAGAGAAAATAGGACAAAAATTATAAGACACAAGAGACAAAAGGCAAAGGAAAGTCCTCCATGAGCGTAGTCACACTGTTAAAAGATGCATTGAATGGAATATTATTCATCTGTAAAAAGAAAGGAGATGGTGATAAATATGTTTTATGTTTCCACACAAACCAAGTTTGAGGATGTTAAGCTAAACAAAATAAGCCAACCACAAAAAGACACACACTGTATGATTTGACTTATTTAAGATTCTTGGAACGATTAAATTCACAGAGACAGGAAGAGGAGTAATGGTTGTTTACTGAAGACTTAAGAGAGGAGGAATGGAGAATCATTTAATGGGAATGGAGTTTGGTATTGTGAGATGAATAGAGTGTTGGAAGAGCTGGGTGTGATGGCTACCTTCTGTAATCCCTGCTCTCAGGAGGCTGAATCAGGAGGATACTGAGAGTTCAAGGTCAGCCTAAGTGATTACACAGGGAATTTCAGGTCATTAGGGCTACAAAATGAGACTTTGTCTCTAAAAAAACAATGGTGCTATTGACCATAAAATATTATAAATTTTTTCATGGGCCCAGTTTGCAGTTGTATAGATCCAGAGTGCTTCAGTGGCAAACGACACAATATAATCTAGGGCCAGTGCTTAGGAAGACTGCCAAAATCTCCATAAGGTGGACTTCTACAAATTAGCGAGGAAACCACCATAGTCCAGAAATCCATCTGCATGAAACACAATCATTCCTTAGCCCAGTGGCTTTTAGGTAAGAACCTTTTTTAGGGAAATGAGCTTTAAAACTTAGAAAATCAACAAGTGTCTTAGCAGGTCAACCAGAAAGACCAAAAGGAAAACTCTTGAGTTTCAAATGTTGAGTGATAGAATAAATAGATGTTAAAGACTATGGGTACTTTTGGTCTGGAAATGAATGTATTTTGTGTTACAAAATGGCCATGAGCCCATGGGGCCAAGGGGTAGAAGGTTATGGCTTTAAAATGATATATTTAAGTGTCATGTTGACAAGGGGTAGACTTGGAATAGTTGATATTGATTGACAACTTGACAGGATCTAGAAGATAAACTTCTGGATATGTCCAGGAGGGAGTTTCTAGATTTCTAATTTCTGCATGAATTGAGGTAGAAAGACTCATCCTAAATATAGGCAGCACCATCCCATGGGCTGGGCTCTTAGACTGAAGAAAAAGGAGAAAGCAAGCTGAGAACAGATTTTCATCCCTCTCTGCTTCCTGGTTGTAGATGCAGTGTGGTCAGTCACCTCACGCACTTACTGACATGACTTCTTCTGACGACGGATGTATCCCCTCAAAATATAAGCCTAATAATAAGTAATAAGCCCTTCTTCCTTTAAGTTGCTTCTGGTCACGTAATTTCATCACAGAAACAAGAAAAATAAGAAAAATAATTATGGACAAATTCCATGCATATATGGACAGCATTAATTGGACTTGGTGGGTCATTAATAACAATATAAAATGAGATTATGAAGTGGGGAGACAGGGTGAAGGACACAAGGGGGCGTTGGGGGGCATTGGTGGATGAATATGGCAATAACACATTGTATAATATGTGAAATTATTTTTAGCTTATTATTTTTTATTTTACGTATATGAGTATATTGCCTGCATGTGTGTAAGTGCACCTGTGTGCAATACTCTGGAGGTCAGAAAAGGACGTCGGATCCCCTGAAACTGGAGTTACACACATGCAGGCAATACACTCATACATATAAAATAAAAAAATAAAAATAAAACATAATAAAAAATTTAAAAATAAAATAAAAAATAAAAATAAAAAGAACAAAAATACTATAAGAAGAAAGATTTATACCAAATTCTATTTGCTATTAAGAATATTGCATAAAACCTCATTGTGTAAATGTACCACAGATTTGTTAACCACTAGTCAGTTGAGGGACATTTAGGCTGCTTCCATCTCTTAGCAATTGTGAAAAGAGCAGCAACAAACATGACTGTACAAGTGTCTCTACAATACGATGAGTCATTTGGGTATATGCCAAGGAGTGGTATAACCGGGTTATATGGTAGGTTCATTTTTAGTTTTTTAAGAGTTCTCCACACTGTTTTCCATAGAGGCTGCATGAGTTTGCAATCCCACCAGCAGTGAATGAGCGTTCCCCTTTCTCCACATCCTTGCCAGCATTTGGTATCATTTGTTCTCTTGATTCTATTCAACAGTAAAAAAAGATGAAATAATGAAATTTGCAGGTAAATGGATGGATCTAGAAACTGTTATGCTAAGTGAAGTAACACAGACCTAGACTCAGGAAAACAAACAATGTATGTTCTCCCTCATATGTGGCTCCTAGCACCAAATTCTTTTAAATCCCAGGTCCTTTTAATAAGATAATGCTATACAGCAGTCCCTTCTACATGAAATAATTACCATCATCATGACTTTGGCTGAGCCTGATTGCTAAACATCTTCACAATTAGGTTTGTTGATGGTTGTGCTCTTTCATTAAAGGAGTGTCAATCAGGGTCACTGGACCCTCACCTGAGTATCTAGCCACTCTTCCCAGACAACTAGTCCAGCCTTGGAAGACAAAAGAAAAATGAAGACGAACCCAATAGAGGGATGCTTTTGGAAGCCCTTGTCAAGAAACTCCAATGGATTCTCAAATGAACATTTGAAAATTGCCCTGTTCTGACTTTGTTTCTAGTTCCCTGTCTAGAACTTGTAATACTAATTACTCTTGTCTTTACTTCTCCTTCACATCTCCTACTCACCAGTCAGTCAAGGACTTTCTTCTCCCCTTAGAGATCAGAGTTATGTAATTTTGGAGTCTTTTAGATAGACCCACTGAAGGGGTACTCTAATTGCCTCAACCTGTGTCCCTGTTCAGCATGGAAGAAGCCAGAGTGGTCTGTGTCCCTATTGGCCCCTATTGGCAATTTGGGTAACCCCTTCAGAGGATGGCCTGATAAGAATAGGAGGTAGGACCTGGCTAGGCAGTTAAAGACCCCAAAGAAATGTAGCCAGTTTCTTTGTTAAAAGTCAAAATGCGTTTGGGCCTGTTAGCAGCATAGACTGTTCCAAGGCCAAAAATGTCAAAAGTATTTAGGACCTGTATCTAATCCTTAAAAGATTTTAGGGTTACCTCTTCAGAGGGGAGAATGTTGGAGGGGAGGGAGTGGGCATGGATTACATAAGGGCTGAAGCAGTTAGAAGCACTGGCTATTCTAGCAGAGTACCTGAGTTCATTTCCAAGCACCCACATGGTGGCTAACAACCTTCTGTAACTCCAATTCCAGGGGGTCCGATGCCCTCTTCTGGCTTCCATAGGCATTTCGTGACATATGCACATTTACATACACAGAGGCAAAACATTGAGACATACAAAATAAAAATAGTATATAATTATTAATATCCATTTATAGAACACTGGGTAATTATCAAGTACCTTTAAAAATACTAGGTCACTTGAGACCAACCAAGGCAAAGAAAGACATCTGAACTTGATCTTGAATAGGGCTTATAAAGTCATAACCAACAGCTCTGATCTCAACAGATGGCCAGAGAGTACCAAGTTCTGGCCTCCCTCTGACCTCCCTCTGGCAGAGGGCCTGTCTGAGAGCCCCTGAATTCTGCCTCCACATGGTGGGTGGTGAGCTTCCCTTAATTGCACCATACCTATCCCCCTACCTGGGATTTTGTGAGGCCCCTCCCAAGGCTCCAGGGCAGATCTGGCTTTGGTCCTAGCAGACAACCTGAAAGGGTGGCCTGTCTGAGAGTGCCTAGATCCTGCCTCCTCCACCTGGTGAAGGAAGCCCGAGTGTACCTGACTGGAACCTGAATTGGGCTTCTATGAGTACTCCTGAATAGCTGATCTGAAGCCATCAGTTCCCTCCAAATTAAACCTGAGGGAACTTGAACCCTGTACCAACCATCTTTACATAGTCAATAAAGAAAGGGTCTAGGTACCCCAATAATAAAAACAGAAGCATACTTCAACTTAATTCTCATATCAGAATCATAAACAACAAAAGAAATTCACATGCCAAAATCACATAGAAAGAATAATAAAATGGAAAGTCAAAACACTATGTCCCCACCAAACTCCACCAGTCCTGTAGAAGAGTTCTACAAGGATAACCACCTAGAGATAACCCAAGACACTGAATTTAAAAGAACAATCATAAACATGATCAAGGAATTCAATAAATTTAAAGAACACACGAAAAAACAAATCAAAGAACTGAAAGAAGATAGGGAAAAACTTTTGAATGAATTCACAAAAGAAATGGAAACACTGAGGAAAACTCAGGCAGAAATGAAGAAGGAAGTGCAAAATTCAATAAGCCAACTTAAAACAACAGGGGAAAGCCTCACCGCTAGAATGAATGAAATGGAAAACAGAATATCAACACTAGAGGATAAAGTTGAAGAATTGGACCACTCAAGCAAAGAGTATGGAAAATTTTTTAAAAACACAGGAATGGAATATGCAAGAGATGTGGGACACCATGAAAAGACCAAACCTATGCATCATAGGAATAGAGGAAGGAGAAGAATTTCAGGTTAATAGTATTGACCAGATCTTAAACAGGATTGTAGAAGAGAATTTCCTGGAATTAAGGAAAGACATCCCCATACAAATATAGGAAGCACATAGAACATGAAATAGTATCAGAAAAGAAACTCCCCACAACATATCATAGTAAAACCACAAAATGTACAGAACAAAGAGAGAATGCTGAAAGCAGCAAAAGAAAAACAAGTCACATACAAAGGAAAGCCCATCAGAATACAGCTGACTTATCAACACAAACTATGAGAGTCAGAAGAGCCTGGACCAAGGTATTCCGAGTTCTACATGACAATAAATGCCAGCCCAGAATACTTTACCCAGCAAAAATGTTTATTAGAGTTGAGGGGGAAATAAAAATCTTCCATGACATGAAAAGCCTGAAAGAATACATGTCCACAAAACCAGCCCTTCAAAGAAAACTTGAAGTAATGTAGAGAGCAGGGATTTTCTTTCAAACCCCAGGGGCAATGAAAGAAAATAAATAAAGGTATCATCAAGGAAACACAAAATTAGACAGAGAACAAAAACAGCAATCAAAATGATGGTAATCAATACACATTTTTCAATAATAACCTTATATATCAATGGATTGAACTTCCCATTCAAAAGACACAGACTAAGTGAATGGATTAAGAAACAAAAACCATGTCACCTTCAAGGACAAGCAATACCTTAAGGTAAAAGGATGGGAAAGAATATTCCAAGTAAACGACACTAAGAAACAAGCAGGGGTTGCAATTCTAAAATCTGACAAAATAGACTTCAAAGTAAAACTAATCAGAAGAGATAAGGAGGGTCACTTCATTCTGACCAAAGAACAGTTCACCAAGAAGATATTACATCCCTAACATACATGCACCAAACTTTGGTGCACCCAAATTCATAAAAACAACACTACAGGACTTTAAGACATAGAATAACTCCAACTCAGTAAGAGTAGAGGACTTCAGTACCCCACTGTCTCCATTACACTGGTCAACTGGACAAAGAAGAGTATAGGACTTCAGTACCCCACTGTCTCCATTACACTGGTCAACTGGACAAAGAATAAACAGAGAGACGTCTGAATTAAATGATACCATACATCAAATGGACCTAACCAGACATATTTCAAATATTCCACCCAGCAACAAAGAATACACTGTCTACTCAGCAACCCATGGGACTCTGAAAAACTGATTACATGCTGGGCCACAAAACAAACCACAACAAACACAAAAAATGAAAAAATCCCATGCATTCTATCAAACCACAGTGCTATAAAGCTCAAAATCAACACTGGACAAAGCCCTAGTCACTGCATGAACTCATGGCAATTGAACAACATACTGCTAAACAATGAGTGGGTCAAAGGAAAATTAAAAAAATAAATAAATAATTCCTGGAATTCAACGAACAGGACAACACAACACAAAACAATCTCTGGGACACTTTAAAAGCAGTCCTAAGAAGGAAGTTTATAGCTTTAAGTGCCTACATTTAAAAATTAGAAAGAGCCCAAATAAATGACCTAACGCTGCAATTCAAGACACTGGAAAGGCAAGAAAAAATGAAATCTAACCCAGCAGAAGAGAAGAAATAACAAAATCAGATCAGAAATTAGTGAAACAGAATCAAAGAAAACAATACAAAGGATCAGTAAATCTAAGAGCTGATTCTTTGAAAAGCTAAAAAGATAGACAGACCCTTAGCCCAGTTAAACAAAAGAAAGAAAGAGCAAATCCAAATCAACAAAATCAGAGATGAAAGAGGAAACATCACAACAGACACCCAAAAGATCAAGACCATTATAAGAGAATATTTTAAAAACCTATACGCTACCAAATTTGAAAATTTAAAAGAAATAGAGGGATATCTAAAATCATGGGAACCACCAAAGTTAAACCAAGACAAGATCAACAGTTTCAGACCCATAACATATAAGGAAATTGAAACAGTAATACACAGCATCCCAAATGAAAAAAGCCCAGTCCCAGATGGATTTATAGCAGAATTCTACCAGACATTTAAAGACTTCCAACCACCAACACTACTTAAATTATTAAATACCAAAAGTACGTAGTGATGGTTGTTCTTCTATGAAGCCAGCATCACTGTAATACCTAAACCAGGTAAAGATAAAACCAAAAAAGAAAAACTACAGACCCATGTCCTTAATGAACATAGATGCAAAAATTCTCAACAAAATACTTGCAAACTGCATACAGACACACGACAAAAGGATAATTAACCATGATCAAGTAGGCTTTATCCCAGAGATGCAGGGATGGTTCAATATATGCAAATCAATAAACGTCAATAATCACATAAATGGACTCAAAGACAAAAACCAACTTGTCATTTCAATAGATTCAGAAAAGGCTTCTGACAAAATTTAGCATGCATTTATGTTCAAAGTCCTAGAGGGACTTGGACTGGTGGGAACATACCTCAACATAATTAAAGCTATATACAACAAACCCACAGCCAATATCATTCTAAATGGAGAAACCTGGAATCATTCCCATTAAAATCAGGAACCAGACAATAATGTACACTATCTCCACTCCTTTTCAATGTAGTGCTTAAAACTCTTGCTAGAACAACAAGAAAAGAGAAGGAAATTAAAGGAGTACTAATTGGAAAAGAAGAGGTCAAGTTATCACTTCTTGCAGATGATATGATACTATACCTAAGAGATCCCAAAAATTCCACCAGAAAAGTCCTAGAACTGATCAACACTTTCAGTATAGTGGCAGGTTATAAAATCAATCTACAAAAATAAGTAGCCTTTAAATACCCAATAACAAGCAATTGGAGAAAGAACACAGGGAATTGCTCCCATTCACAATAGCTGCAAAAAAAAAAAAAATCTTGGAATAAATCTGACCAAAGGCACCAAAGATTTCTACAATGAAAAATTTAAATCATTAAAGAAAGAGATTGAGGAAGACACCAGGAGATGGAAGGACCTCCCATACTCATGAATTGGAAGAATTAATATTGTTAAAATGATCACCCTACACAAAGCAATATATAGATTCAATACAATCCCAATCAAAATCCCCATGACATAACTTCACAGAATTAGAAAAAAAAATCCTTAAATTAATATGGAAGCACCAAAGACCCCAGATAGCCAAAGCAACCCTGAGCACAAAAAGCAACCCTGGGGGGATTACTATACCAGATCTCAAAGTATAGTACAGAGCTATAGTCTTAGAAACAGTCTTGGCACAAAAATAGACACATATATCAATGGAACGTCATTGAAAATCCAAACCCGAGTACATGCAATTTCAGCCACCTGATATTTGACAAAGATGCCAACAACACACAACGGAGGAAAGACGGCATCTTCAGCAAATGGTGCTGGCAAAACTGGATCCCATCTGTAAAAGAATGAAACTAGATCTTTATCTTTTGCCTTGCACAAAAGTCAATTCCAAATAGATCAAAGACCTCAATGTGAAACTGGAAACCATGAAACTGTTAGAAGAAAATATTGGCAGTAATTTACAAGATATAGGTGTAGGAAAAGATTTTCTAAATCAGACAGAAGTTGCGCAGGAATTAAGGTCAGCAATCAATAAGTGGGACTTCATTAAACTAAAAAGCTTCTGTACAGCAAAAGAAACAATCAAAAAAGTGAAGAGAAAACCCACAGAATTG
>NW_008352891.1:3242879-3284315 GCF_000622305.1 Nannospalax galili
AGTGTTCAACATCATTAGTAATTAGGGAAATGCAAATTAAAAACACCCTAAGGTATCACCTTACTCCAATCAGACTAGCTAGGATCAAGAGAACAAATGATACCAAATGCTGGTGAGGATGTGGAGAAAGGCGAATGTTCCTTCACTGCTGGTGGGATTGCAAATTCATGCAACCTTTATGGAAAACAGTATGGACAACTCTTAAAAACTAAAAAACACCCAGTTATACCACTCCTTGGCATATACCCATAGGACTCATCCTATTGTAGAGATAGTTGTACAACCATATTTGTTGCTGCTCTTTTCACAATAGCTGAGAGATGGAAGCTACCTAAGTGCCTCGCAACTGATGAGTGGTTAACAAAAATGTGGTATATTTACACAGTGGAGTTCTATTCAGCAGTAAAGAAAGATGGAATAATGAAATTTGCAGGTAAATGGATGGATCTAGAAACCGTTACACTAAGTGAAGTAACACAGACTCAGAAAAACAAAAAGGTGCATGTTCTTCCTCATACTTGGATCTTAGGACCAAATCCTTTTAAATTCCAGGTCCTTTTAATAAGATGACGCTGTACAGCAGTCCCTTCTTCGTGAAATAACTACTGTCATCATGACTTGAGCTGAACCTGATGGCTAAAAATCTTCACAATTGGGATTGTTGATGGTTGTGCTCATTCATTAAAGGAGGGCTAAGCAGGGTCATGAGGCCCTCACCACAGAATCCAGTCATTCTTCCCAGCCAACTGTATGCAATTTGACCCTAATCACACATGGCCTCCTGGATTTGGGCGCTAAAGTATACAATCTGGGGAAGGCTAGGAAGAGAAGGCATTACCGATGCTGGGTAAAGGCTTTCCAGTGTGCATACCCTCAGGTCACACATACACCTCAGCTACCCCTCAGTTATCTGGGTAAGTAAGCTCAATAAATTCATTAGTTCCTTAGTAAAACTTTAATCAAACTTTGGCTCCACACTAGAACCTTGAAAGGGAATAAGCATTGCTTAACATCTCCAGAAAAAATAGTCTCACAATAGATGGAAAATTTATTTGTTAATGCTATTATGTCTCATAATTATTTTAAAAAAAAAGAAAATGAGAATGTAAAAGATGTTAAAAGGATATGGGAAATGTAGATTTTTTCCAAAATAAAAAAAAATGAGAAAGCCTTTCTATGGTCAAGTTTAGTCAACTAGTTTAAGGAACAAAATATGTATCTAGTCAAAGTTTATCTGATAATATTTGATTTTTTACCCAAGCCTTATCTACACAGCACATGATAATTAGTTCCAGACTGGTGGAACTAACCTTATTGGCTGTTTATCAGCCATAGTTTGAGGCCTATACTAATCTGGTCAGAGGGACTTAAAGGACAGTTTTTTCCTCTTTCCCTCCAAGGTCGACTAAATTCTAGGGGACTGGAACATTTCTCAAAATGTCCTTTATCTGTGGTGAGTCACCTGTCCTCTTGTTCAGGGAGGGCATGGAGACCCCAGGAGATAGACTTGAATCAGTGTCCAGTCTATAAACAGGAGGGTCGACTCAGAGGAAACATCTCATTCATGCTTCCAACTGAAGCTAGACATGGTCGAGCAGGATCTTTGACTTATCTTCACATAGATGGAAATGGTAGTTTTTTTTTAAAAAAAAAAAAAAGAGCCAGGAAGTCCTCCCAAGCCCATTTGACCCCTGGGAACAGATCCTCAAATGACCTTAAGTGTAAAAATAATTATTTGGGCCAACTGTATGGTCTTAAACACCCAAAAGGAAAGTAAAACAAAGAGTTAAAGTCATCATTATATTTCTTTAAGAGTCACGGAATTACACTTCCCAGACATTAGGGTTAATTTTTTATAAAAAGTTATTTAGGCAATTATTTCTCATTGATGATTTTGTTCCTAACCAGAAACTGCTCTTGGTCTCCAATACTGTAGTGCCCACCTGTAGCTAAGGGAGATAACCAGCTATTGTTCTAAAATGATAAATAAATCTGTTTTCTCCTGCATCTAGAAGCCTTTGAGAGGGAACTGACACTGATTCTAATCACTCCAACAGCTATCAAAATACCTGAAAACAAATCCTGAAACTATCACTCTAGAGTCCAGCCTTGGAAGACAACAGAAAAAGAGGAGGAACTCAATAGAGGGATGCTTTTGGAAGCCCTTGTCAAGAAATTCCAATGGACTCTCATATGAACATTTGAAAATTGCCCTGTTGTGACTTTTTTCTAGTTCCCTATCTAGAACATGTAATGCTAATACACCTTCTTCATATCTCCTAGTCGCAATTCAAGGACTTTCTTTTCCTCCTAAAGATAAGAGTTATGCAATTTGGGAGTCTTTTAGATAGACCCACTGAAGGGATACTCCCGTTGCCTCACTCTGCATCCCTGTTCAACATGGAAGAAGCCAGAGCGGTCTGCATCATGACTCCATACTGGCAATTTGGATAACATCTTCAGAGGATGGTGTGATAAGAATAGAAAGTAGGAATTGTCTAGGCAGTTAGGGTAAAAAGACACCCCTAAAAAAGTAGCCAGCTTCTTGGCTAAAACTCACAATGTCCTTGGGCCTCCTAGCAATCTACTCCATTCCAAAGGCCAAAATTGTCGAAAATATTTGAGAACTTTAATCCTTAAAAGATTTTAGAGCTACCTCTTCAGAGGGGGGAATGTTAGAGTATCCAAAAGCCCCCCCAAAAAATAAATAAGTCAAAAAAGAAGAAAGAGTACATGAAGTTATCAGAAAAATGTGATGGGGAGATATGGGAGGAGTTGGAGGGGAGGGCGTGGGCATGGATTTGATCAAAACACCTTGTATATATGTATGAAATTCTCAATAAATTATTTATTTTAAAAAACGTCATAATCAACAGAAGATGATGGAGCTGGGCCAGTGTTGGAAGCGAATTCTTGAAGGGACCATGCCCTATGGAAAGAAGAGGTAACAGAATGTATGTTCATTTCCAAGGTAGCTCCAGCTCATATCTACACTTTGTACTTGTTGATTGACCAACAACAGCTGTTACTAGAAGCACTAATAAGCATGGCTTTGAATATGAAATATTTCTGAATATCCTTCAGTTCACGAAAAAGAGACAATTATGAATCACCCAAAAACTTATATGTAGTGAGTACTTGTTTTACTTGATTCTCTAAAGTCTAGTTCATACTTTTGGTAGTGAAGCCTGATTTTTTACTTATAAATCATCTCTTCAATACCTGGATAGAATCGGAGAAGCAGCAATGTGGCCTAGCCAGGAGGCAAGCCCACAAGCCAGGCTAGAATAGTCCCCTTTCTAGACCTTGAGTGAATAAAGACAGGGCAAGTGTGGTCCTTCTGACTCAGCAGGTGTACCCAGGAAACTTGGCAAGTGTTCTGAGGTCTCTGAAGTTACCGGCTTCTATCTTTTCAGGATTTTTTTTTTTTTTTTTTTTTTTTTTTTTTTTTTTGTTTTTTTGAGACGGGGTCTCCTTGTGGCTCCAGCTGTCCGGGACCTCACTATGTAGACCAGGCTGGCCTCGAACTCACAAAGACCCCCCTGCCTCTGCCTCCCAAGTGCTGGGATTAAAGGCATGCACCACCACGCCCAACTTCAGGATGTTTTTTATGTTTCTTTGCATCCTATATGAGCTCTCTTAGGTTCCTGGTAACTTCTCTTTTTGGCCTGGTGAACTGGGTTTCGGATGCTCACAACCAATGCATTCTAGTGATGAGAGCAAGGGATAGAAACTGTTCTGGCAGCTTTAGGGACAGGGACTCAAAAATGAGCAATATTGTCATTAGCCAGAAGCTGGAAATATCCTTGGTTGGGTCATGGTCAGAAGCCAGAAGTAACAGAAAGGTTTGGGGCTATGGTTCCTGCTCTCATTTCCTGTTATCCTTTTGTTTCTTCTACATAGCTGCCAGAAAATTATATGTAAGGGTATAGCCAAAGCTCCAGTCTAGACGCCTGGAATGGAGCGATGCATAGAGAACTTGTGTTGGAGTCAACTAGACTGACCAGCTCACCCCCATCCCCAGTGCCTCAAACCAGAAAATCTTATTGATCCCTGGACAACCACCCTAAGTGG
Source organism: Nannospalax galili (assembly GCF_000622305.1). Classification (NCBI taxonomy): domain Eukaryota; kingdom Metazoa; phylum Chordata; class Mammalia; order Rodentia; family Spalacidae; genus Nannospalax; species Nannospalax galili. Next base: position 3,246,954 of record NW_008352891.1, read on the forward strand.
GGACTCTTTCCTTGGGGCCTGCTCTTGCTAAGCAAGAGCACTCACTGCTTGCTTCTTATTTCTTAGGTTCATCACCTATGAACCTGCAATAAACTCCTTTCTATAAACTCACCCTCCCTGTTGTCTGTGAAATTCATTATTCTTCAGTTTCACAAGACAAAGGGCCCAAAGGCTCCTGCTCAGGGTGGCTTTGGAGGCCATTGTTTTTCCAGGTCCCAAAGTCCTCTGAGCTACTGGTTATCTGATACAGGGACCCCTGCTTCCCTCCATATTACTGACTGACACACAGGGCTGGTTCCATTCCACATTGCTCATTTATTGACTCTTTCCTGCATCTATCTTTGTCTTTCAGATAAGTTGTCACTGTGCATAAAGAGTGTAAAGTGATGTTTTGATCAATGAATATATTACAGGAGGATTCAATCAAGGTAATTAACATATCCATCTTCTCACCAGATTTTTGTAGTTATAATGTTAAAAATACATTTTTAGCAATTCCGAAATCCATAATATATCACTAACTCCCACAACATGCCGTACACTAGATCACTGAAAACAATTCTCTTTTAATTGGAACTTTGTAGTCTTTGATCAGCACCTTTCCCTGATCCTCCCCTTCTCTGCTCTGCCTCTGGCAGCCACCTTTCTCCCATAATTGTATGTGCTGGACGTTTTTCTTGATTTCACACGTAAATGAGACCACATAGTGTTTGCTTTTCTCTTCCTGGACCACTTCACATAGCACAGTATTCTTTAGTCTCAACCATGTTGTTGAAAGCAAAAGGATTTATTCTTTTTAAAGACTGCATAGGAGACTGAAGAGACAGCTCAGAGGTTCAGAGCACTGGTTCAGAGGATCCAGATTTGGTTCCCAGCACCCACGTGGTAACTAACAACCATTTGTTATTCCAGTTCCAGAGGATCTGACATCCTCTTCTGGCCTCTGTAGGCACTGCATGCCTGAGTGCCCTTACATACATGTAGGCAAAACAGTCATACACAATTAAAATAAAAATTAAAGGCTACATATACACAGTGTTCCATTGTGTATATGTACCACCTGTTCTTTATCCATTCATCTCTTGATGAACACTTTTGATGTTTCCACATATTGGCTGTTGTGAATATTGTGAAAGCAGCACTATTTATTCTTTCTGTAATCACTCATTTAGCCAATATGTGGACAGGCCCCAAAATTAAGTCAGGTATGAAAACTTTTCCCAAGAATAATCTTTGGGCAAACTACAAGCACACTCTGCTGTTTCCCACCGTGTCGGGGTTTCTACTCTACCTGCAGTAGCCTATTTGTCTTTGTATTTCTTTCCACTCGATCAGATATCACATCAACTTCTCCGAGAAGCAGTTCTGACTCTGGCACACTTAAACACTTTGACACAATTCTACGGTTCACATTACTATAATCTCATTCTCTATGGAGTTAACTCCCTCAAAGGCAAGGCCTTATACCTTCTTCCTTGATCCCCAGATCCTGGGCCAGCAGGATGCCCTTCCTGGGGAATCATGAATGATCTGAAGAAATGGAGTGTTGTGATGGTTGGAACAGAGACATATAACACTAGTGGGAGAACAGAAGGAAGGGACTCAATAGAAGTCCAAACATAGGCCTGTGGATGTTTCAAAGAGGTGGTAAGTCAATTTTTAAAGGATGATCAAAGGACTTAGGTAATAAGGGAATAAAATTGTTGATAAGACAGAAGAGTGATCACAAAAGTGATAAAATAGTCAGAAAGCAAGGAAGGGAAGCAAAATACCTCAATGTCTAGAAAATGTAAGGTTTGATGGCAATGATGAGGAAAGGTGGATGGTCCAGAGTCTTGGAGGATTTGGCTTTGCTGAAGAGGTTCTTAGGCAGTGAAAAGCAACCTAAATACCAGAGTCCACTGGGCTTGTGGCATGCAGATCCAGTAGCTTGAACAACAGATATTTTCTCACAGGGGAGGCCGGAGGTCCTTACTTTCTCCTGAGACATCTTTCCTAGACCCACAGATGGTTATCTTCTGCTATCCTCTCTTGTGGCCTTCCCTCCGTGCATGTGCATGCCCTATCCAAAGTTCCCCTTCTGTTAGGGACCTAGTTATATTGGGTCGAGACCCATCCTAGAGATTCTACTTTAACCTCCATCTTGAAAGAATAATCTCCTACGTTTCCTAATATCATCGCAAGTAGAGGGGCTAGGGCTTAGGCCTTCATCATAAACGGTTGAAAGGTAGAAGAGACACACCTCAGTCTTAGCAATGACTGAGGGGCTGAGAGTAGATTCAAGCACAGACATACTATATTTGGACCCATGCTTCCTCACCTTGCAGACGTGCCACTTTAGAAAAGTTACTTAAACTCTCTGGTTTTCAGTTTCTCTGTCACAGCCTACTTTATGTTATCATAAAAGAATACCTAAGACCATGTAATTTATAAAGGAAAGATATTTAGTTCTCATACTTCTAGGGGCTAGAAGGTCCAAGGTTGGAAATTTACATCTGTCGAAGACCTTGTTGCATTGCATTGTAAAATGGCAAAGTGTATCACAGAGAAACAGAACAAGCTGCCAGTCAGGACTCTTCTTCTAAAGTCACTAATCCCATCATGGGACCCCATCCTCATGACTTCACCTTAACCTAGTTACCTTTCAAATCCTACTTTCCAAATATTACTGATATATTACTTTAGGGGTGAAATTTCCCCAAACCAGGTAGGCAACTATTCAAGCTACTCCTGGTATTTATAACTATTTTGGGAGCGGTTATCAAGGAGAATATTGCTTAACAAGATAATAAACATCTTTTGCAAGGATACGGAGGGGTTGGGCCTATAGTCCATGGCAACCATGTTCCCAAACTATGCCTTGAGTTTCAAAGTTATAGAGAAATTTTTTGTCCCATGTACATATACAGCAACTAATTTTTCACTTGCAATTTCAACTTGCAAAAGGCTGTTCTGTCCATCAAGTCCTCACAACAGAAGGGCAATTCAAGGCTTGAATGTGGCCAGTTCATCAGCCTCCAGTTTCCAGGAACAAGCACTTCAGAAGTCACAGCAGTGTAGAGAACCCAGAATTCCATGTTCTTTTAGCTATATCCTGCTGTGTTGTGATCAAATAAAATTTAAATGTCAAAATTATCATTGGTTTAGTTCCTGGTTGGTTTTGTTGTCTTAGATCCAGCAGATAAAAATGCCATTAAATCAACCTCCTTCCTCAGAAGGCAGCATCATCATATATATGGTGGGACTTGGGGCACAGAGGCAGGTCACTGTGGACCAATAGTCTTTTCTGAAAAATCATAAACTCACACTAGCCTTGCCTCTTGTATCAGCGTGAGGACATATAGCACAAGAGTAGTTTATAAACGTCATGCCTTTTGTAGTGCTGTTGTCATTATTAAGCTTTGACATGACCCATGTCAAAGGTTTTCTGACTAATATAATAGACTTCAATGGACATCTTCATCTGCAGCCTTTGAATTGTACTACTAACCACGTTCACTGTTAATGCCTGATGTTTTTGTTTTGTGTCTGCAAAGCAACCATGTCCAGAAAACTCTATTTCATCATGAACCACATGAAAAGTCATTAGAGAAAGATATTTCTACCCCAAGCATTCTGTGATGAGGGATAACATTCATTTCAGAACTATTCGGTCATGGGACATAGCAGCAGGGTAGGAAGTGGAACCAGACTTGCAGAAAGTTGATTCAGTCTCCACGCCATCTGCAGATGAGCACTCATCATTTGTCAAAAAAGAAATACCTCAGGCAGTTGAAACAATGAGAGGTAGCCTGGTTAACGGAAGTCCACCAGGCATGGGATAAGGTCTTGGTCCCCAAGCACAAATGAATCATGAAAAAGATGTGTTTCTTGTCAAGTTAATTCCTCCTCTGCAGTGAGGGGTTTGAACTAGATTCTCACTTCAGGAAAGGAACTCTTCCCTAATGGACATCTAACATTGACAGTACTCTGTGTACACGGCTGAGAATTCATGTATCATTATCAAAGGAAAGATTCATACCTTGTTGCACAGGTGAAGATATTAATACTCAGGTGAACGCTTTTCAGCTCTAGCATCCCTCCATTCATCACCTTTGTTATTCTTCACTGTTCTGATCAAGAACAGGTCCATGACTGCTCAACTGAGCACAGACTTTGTGGTTTTGTTAATGCTTTACTGCTGAGTATTAAAATTCTTGGTAAGTTTTGAAGAAAGATCTCAAAATTTCTGTTTTTACAGGGCCCTATGTGTTGTGGAGCTGATTCTGCCATGCTGTTACGGTCTTTAGCATTCAAGCTCACGGTGATAAGTGTTCTGAGGAGCAGGTGTCCTCAAGGTGCTCATTTCTTTTTCCACACAACCACAATGGCAGGGAGAAGATGAAGAGAATAGAATATGGAGTAATTAGGGTAGATTATGTCAAGTTCAAGGTACAGAATCAGTAGCCATGTGAAAAGGAAAGAAAATCTAAGAAAGAAAACCTAAGGACAACTAGGTACTAGCTCCTTGCCTGAATTTACTCTGAAGCCATTCTTGGAAAAAAATTCTTTATTATTGATTCAAGAAGAAAGTTTTGTATATGCTCAGTGTGGGGTGTGCACACTGAATGGTAAAATTACTTAAAGCTTTGGATTTTTCTGGGCCCCTGAGCTTGTAATTACAAGAGTCAAATAGCAGTTAGAAAAGGAAGATGAATACGTAGTCCAAATGACAACAAACACCAGGATCTAAATCTCACCAGAGCTCTTCCAGGGTTGGTGTTGAGTTTGGGGCCTGGGGTCTCAGTATAGCACCTCAAGCCTCTGCTTGGTAGATGGCAGGGACACTCAGCACTGTCACTTCTGGGAGCCAGACTCAGCTGTCCTTTTCTGTCAGAATCTCAGCAAGTTTCTTGCCTCCCAGTCCCAGTGAGGCAGTCCTATGGCAGCGGCCTCTGAGGTAATGTACAAAAGAGAACATGGATCTCTAAGGAGAAAGGATTATGAATACAGAGGCTGGACTAAAGATCTTGTCTGCCTCATGTCTCAGGAACTCTCTCTCTCTCCCTCCCTCACTTCCTCCCTCCTTTCCTTTCTCCCTCCCTCCCACCTTCCCTTCTTTCTTCCCCCCCTCTCCCTTTGTCTGTCTGCCTCTCTCTCTGAGTTTGGACAGCAGAAGCAATTCAAAAGATGGAATGTGGAAGTTAGAGTTAAGTAATTCTGTGTTCTGATCCTGGCTCCTCTTCACCTGTAGCTATATCATGGGCAGGCTACTTCGCTTTTCAAAGTTGTGTTTTTCTATTTAACACCTATTAATGGTTTTTCCATAAACTACCATGCAAGGTAACTGGAATACTGAAAGGAATTATGGATGTTCATGTCTCATACATGTAGGCTTTCAGACTTGGAGAACTTACTATTCATGGAAGTTTTGTGGGTTTTGACAGACTGGTACCAGTACAGATCTGATCTCTCTCTCTCTCTCTCTCTCTCTCTCTCTCTCTCTCTCTCAACTCTCTCTCTCTCTGTGTGTGTGTGTGTGTGTGTGTGTGTGTGTGTGTGTGTGTGTATGTGTCTGGGAAATGGTCACCTAGTCCAGAGCACATTTAGACTTGGACACAAAGCAGTGCAGGGGACAAAGATCTCTACAGTTTGTAGAAAGTCTCCCATGACATCTCTTCAGTCCCAATTGTTTAGTTGCATACCCTCCAGTCAGCCAGGAGTGAGTGGGCCTGGATCACAGTGTTCAGTACCTCACAGGTCCAATCTGTGCTCCGTCTAGACAGACAGCTGGAGACTGGCAGCAGGGTATGCCAAGCACTACGGGGTAGATGGGGGTGCTGTGACAAGAATGTTCTCTTCTTGCCTCCGCTGACTGCTGCCTCCCAGAAGACTGTCAGGAGCAGCCGAGTGCCAGTGCTACTCTAAGAAGCCAGAGTCAAAGTCCATAAATCAGGGACTGTCTGGCTATTGGTGATTTCTCTCTTCTGCCCCTCAGCCTCCTAGGTGTCAGGAGGTCAGACAGCCCTAGTAACACATGGACTGCCAGGACAGGGCTCTGGTCTCTCAACTTGCCCCTTCCCTTCACAAGTCCACTCCTATCTTAGATAGGAGGGAACCATGGAACTCAGTTCCTGCTGGATTTCAGCTTCTTCATAGCCTCAGTATCTACTAAGAAAACTCTTCATGACCTGGCCTCTCCTGGCCTGTCTGCTCTGTCTTTCCTTCCACTTCCCACCTCTTGTCTTGCACTTTGGAAATACCACATCCCATGTAGGTTCCTGCTTGCTCCTAGAAAACCATGTTTCTTCACTGTCACAGCATCCCCACTTGTCACCAAATGAACAGAATCCTTAATTCCCCACCCCCACCCCCAGACTACATCTCCAAGTTATTGTGAGTACCTGAGTGTGCCACTGTGGTGGTGCTTGTCAAAATTCATCACTTTAAGTTCCTGTAGATTTGTAGATAGGACATGAGCTTTCTTTATCATCTCATTGAATGCATAGTTGAAGTTTAGAGTATATATTTAAAAGAAAACAAAACCTGAACCTCTACCATTACTGTTCATTCTCCAGTGAAGAGACAAGTTGATCTGTCAATAGCACAAAACTAATTGTGCTTCATGCTTAAAACATCTTAGTACCTTCACATACTCTGTAAGAAATTCCAAATCCACATCATACCTACAAACTCACACTCACAAATTCGATATCCTACATTCTTCCCTCCTAAAACAGTAGTTTCTGCAAAACAGGCCACTCCAGATTCAGTGGTTTAATTAATATTATTGTTCTTATGATTATTGTTTTAAGCCATTGGTGTCTAGACATACAGATGCATTTGTGGCTAGCAGCTCTCATGATCTTGGCTGCACTCAAATGTCAGAGACTGACTTGCTAGGGTTTGGTCTAGGATGCTCTCAGGGGGACATCTGAGTTCTCCTCTTTGTGGCCACATTCTTTATACAGTGTCAGTAGTTTCTCAGAAAGAGCACAGAACACACTGTCTTTGAGTCTTGAGGCATAACTGGCTTGAGAACAAGTCTCCCTTATCCTACTGGATAAAGAGAGTGCTCTAGTTTCATTTCACTTGCTGTGAGAAAGCAGTCTGACTAAAAACAACTTAAGAGAGGAAAGGGCATATTTAACCTACAATTCCAGGTTTCAGTCCACCATGGAGGGGAAGTTGAGGCAGGAACTCAAAAAGGCACCTAGTCATATAACATCTACAGTCAAGAGCAAACAGAAATGAATGCACCCATCCTGCTTCCTTGTTTGCTCAATTTTTCTTCTGTCCTATGTAGTTCAGGTCTCCCTGCCTAGGGAATAGTGCTGCCTACAGTGGGCTGGGCCCTCCTACATCAATTAACAATCAAGATACTCTCCAGCAGATATGCCCATAGACAAATATGACCTAGGCAATTCCTCAGCTGAGATTCACTCCCCAGATAACTCCAGGTTAAAGCAAACAGGACAGAGGGTAATAAGACCAGCCCAGATCCAAAGAATTTGGAAAGAAATACCATCTATTAATGGAAGAGCTGCAGAGGCACATTATAAAGGTCATAGGCTACATAAATGGTGGGGGAAAGACAGCCATTTTTCCAGTCTATCAAAGTACCCATCCCTGGTGGCTGTAATTCAATAGTTACAGGTGAGATTGAGCCACTTAGCACTCACACCAGATGACTCTGCTAACAGCAGTCAAGGGCCAGTCTTTGAAAACACTGTTTTTCCCCAAGCCAGACCCTCTTCTTTCTGACCCCTGAGCATGTCCTGCTATTTCCAGTGACATGGGGCTTGACACTCATGGTTTTGCTCCCCAGTGCTCTGGTCCCCGCTTCTAGCTTAGTCACTTCCTCCTCATGTTCCAGGTCTTAGCCTTTCCTGGTTCTTCTGACTAGGTTTGCCACACCCACTCACCCTGTTTTCTTTCTACAACTCTCTTCACTTTTCTTCTAATGCTCTTCATGAGTTGATTGCTTGATGTCTTCCCTGACAAGATGGCATAGATCACAAAGACCTCACACATGTTTACCTTGCTCATCACTGCGTCCATTCACAACACCTATTGAGTTCCAGCAACTTAAAGAGACTCAATGAATGTTTACACAGAGCAGAAGGAAGCTGCTTTGACTCCTATGTCAGACACAGTATCCACTGACACACTGCAGGAATTGTTTAGGAATTGTCATTTTGGACCACCAGGAAGGCATTAGCTTTTCTAGGCCAAGAGAGGACATGACTAAGGACATTTTGACATTTGCAAGAATGTCTGCAGGGTGAATGTGGTGTAGGCTCACTAAAGGAGTCAGGGAACCCTCAGGAAGAGATGGTGGGGAGTGTTGCCTATAAGAGGATGCCAGGATATGAGGGTTTGAAGGATGTTTGTCGAAAAAGGCTTAACTAAGAAGAAAGCCCAAATGGTGAATAAGTGTTTCCACAGGCAAAGGATTAAAAAAGGGAGGAAAATGAAAGGGTGTAGATAGATAGGGCATAGGTAGACATAGAGGGGACATTTGTGAGCTAGGAAGGGTTAGTAAGTGTGGCTGGATTAAATGAACTGTTAAAATCAGCAGTCAGAGGGGTAGGAGCAGGGAGGCAGAGGCAGGAAGCACAAAGGAGGCAAATGCAGCGGGGGCGGAGCCTCTTTCTGTTCTGCTGTGAAGCTGACAGGACGCCTAGAAGATAGGCCGGGTGGAGGCTGCAGTGAGTGCCTGCGAGGGAGCAGAGCAGCAGATTTTTGCCTGTTCATGGTCTGTGGATCTCATCTGTTCTCTTTCCACTCTTACTTCTTCCTCATGTCCCTTGGGAGTTCATTGATGTTGGAGGAACACAGGTCAAATCCACATCTGACATGTCTCAGAAAAATCAGTGGGCCTTCTCCTGTGTGCCATCTCATCCCCAGCTGAAGCTGCTCTACAGTCTTCTGCAAGTAATGGGGAGAGGATACATGCCATCACCACATGGTGGGGGAACCCTCTAACAGCTGTTTGTCTTCACAGGACAACCACTGAGATGTTTAGAGGCGGGCTTGGGGGAATCAGCATTCCCAACCCCAGAGCTTGCACTTGAAACCTGTTTCCTCTTAGCAACAATGAATGCAAATCCCTGCAGCCCAGCCCTAAACCACAATCTGTATATCCAGGAAGCAAAGAGCTGCTGACATTTGCACCCAGCACCTGGCTCTTCCAGCCCTGAGACTTGAAAGATCAGGACGTGTTTGATTTTTAGTGTAGCCGTATGAAGGGAAATCTTCACTTCCTATCACACTCACTCAGCAGGAATACTGTCCACATGTCCCTCCTTTTCAAGCTATCTTTCATCTCCAAAAATAACCACATCAATGAGGAATTCTTCCTGTATGTTTTCTTCAGTCAGCTCACATCTCACTGAGTTCTCTTTACCTGAGCAGAGGCTGACTCATGTGGCGGCTACATGTCTCTATTTTGGGTCTCCTTGTATTCAAGCCTACAGCTAGCATGCTCAGTGCTGCCAGCCTCCCAAGATCAGACACTGTGGAGAACAGAAAAGTCAAGGCTAGCTCAGAGTCAGCTACCTTTGTGTCCTGAATTTAGGGGCAGGAAGCATTCTCTTCTCAGTTCCCATTGTCCTCATTTGAAAGAAAGGATTTTAATAGCTGGTGTTTGAGTTATGCACAGGACATGGAAGCTGGGGCTAAGATGTCACTAAAAACATAATGCTAGCAGAGAACAAGTCACCACATAAACTGTTACCCCCCAAAATGGGATGAAATGATCATTTCCCCAAATTGTCATGATCAAGTAGATCTCCCATCTAATCTAAAGGACAAAGTAGCCTGAGACCCTGGATCAGGACATAGATAATCTTTGTTCAGGTCTGGCTCTATCACGTCTTCCCTTCGTCTTTGACCAGAGAGCTTCACCTTTCTCAGCCTCAGTTTTTTTCACTTGGAAAATGGGGATAATCTTTAACACAATGAATTAGTGTCGAGGGCAAATGACGTCATACATATAAAGCCTCTGGCCTGGAGTCTGTTCAATAAAGCTTAATTGAATGTGGCTGTAAGTGGAGCTGGGAAATGAACAAGGAGGGAGTGAATGGCCCCCAAGCATGCCTGCGGCAGATGCTGCCAGAAGTTAAAAGAATGGACACGCCTTGAAAATTTCTGAAATTAAACTTTTAGTATCCGGGATGATGAAGCAATTCAATGCTTGAGTTCATTTGTGCCCGAGGAAGAAGAGAATAATAAAACTCAAGAAGATGAGAGAATTAATGGTAAATCCTGAAGGAGTAGGATGGATCGGCTCACTGTAATGTACACAGTGCATTCTGGGAACGAAGACTCCGCGTGCTGGGATTTTAAGGATTTAATCATCATAAATGAGCTCCTGCTGGAATAACCTAACTAAGACACTTAGCAAAAAGGTTTAACAGAGTGCTTTCGTATTAAACTTGGAAGCGTGCACGTGAAATATGAAAAAGTCATTATCTGAGAAACAGGAGGTCGGAGTTCCAGTTCTAAATCATTGTAGTGTCTTAAAACAGCCCTTCCCCCAGTGTCTTGTTCGCCTCCTTTACAAATGGCAGGGTTGCAATGGTATCTGTAAAGGATCCTTTCAGAGTGACCTTCTAAAGCCCTTCCCATGCAATTGTAGTGAGCTGACCGCGGAGCTCTCTTGAGGTGGCACCGCCAGCCCAGCAGGCATCCTTTAAGGAAACACACTGAGAAGCAAAGCATCCTGTCTAGCAAGGGTGCAGGGCCAACGTAGGGAGAAAAGCTGAAGATCTGACGAAACGGGATCCTGAGCTCAGAAGCTTAGGCACGGTCTGAGCTTTTCTTCAGACAAGAGCAAAAAGAGATAGCTGAGCCATGGTTAGCACCATGAAACTTTTGGAAGGCACTTTGCCGGGGACTCTGGGTGTAGTCCATATCTGTGGAACAGGCTCATCTCTAAAAGTAAGAGGCTAAAGGGCTTTGAAATAGCAGATTAATTGATAAAGAACTTTTTGAAGAATGAGAGACTAGGCAATTTTAATACAGGGACTGAATTTCTTGCAAACATACTTTTCTGACAACCACCCAGCATCTGCAATGTGCTTGGCTGCAGACTATAAAACCAAAACGAGAGAAGGCCACTCAAACAGAAGCAGTTTACAGTTGAGATGGACGTCAAGGACAGTCATCTGTGCAAAGGTCTGTCTCATGCTTTGTGTTGAGTAGCATTTTTCAACATGTCCTGTAGAAAGCCATTCTGAATGCAGCACTTGAACTTGACCCTTTTCCTCCATGATCCTCATGGTCATCTGTTTGTTGACACCTTCTTTCTTTATGCTTTGGTTTGGTTTTGTAGAGTTGGTATCTCACTATGTAGCCCAGGTTAGCTTCCTCCTGCCTCTACCTACCTAGTGCTAAAATTATAGACATCTGATGCCACACTCAGCAGCCCAAACATTCATTTCCTTTTTATCCTGCAGTCAGGACTTACACATTTCCAATTAAGGTACAGCTCAAAAGTCACTCACAGTCTTAAATCTTATCAATGACATTGACCTGTTAAATAGCACATTCGTTCATCATGACAAAAAGTATTCACCCTGACCTCTTCATATTGATAAGACCATGTCTGTGAACTTGTAGAAAAATACCTTTCTTTATCCACCTGAAGCTCATTGGCCTTCCATTTTCCAGACAGACATGACTTCAAGGAATGCAGAAATCACCTCATCCCTGGAGGTGAGCAGCCTTCACCTCTCAGTCATCACGCTCACTACTGACATGTTGAGTTGGACATGGTGAGGTGTGACCTGATGGGAGCACCAGGAAAGATCGTCCTTATGGGTGGAAAGAATGGCAGGTAATGATTCCCTACCTGTATTTTTTCTTGAATGTAAGTGTGGAACTGTTGCAGGTACCATGTGACCCTGGAGAGTCATCAGCCTACATGCAGAAATGGTGGAGGAGAGATCTGGAAAGACTCTGAGTCCTTGATAATGCATCAAGAAAGTAAATCGATTGATCCCAGAGATTGGAACAATGTTTTCCCAATGTCTTCTGCATAGTACAGCTGAGTCAGCATTTCCAGTTCCTTAAATGAAGACTTGCTAACCTAAGTACATAGGCTATGTCCTATCTATCTACAGCACTGATTACCTGGATAAAGCATAAAAAGATGATCAATAAACACTTGTTGAATTGATATATGAATGATATTTCCTGAGGGACCACTATCTATCAGGTCTTGGATGAGAAATAAATAGAAGAGATGCTTTAGAATAAAGTACTTCCCTGAAAGTTATGTTAGGTGGGGGGAATAAAATGAGTAGAGCATAAAGATGTATGAAAGATAGTCTGCGTTGCTCAGAGTGAGTTAGAGCTTCATAAGGGGGCTGAGTGTAGAGCAGGGAGCAGAAACTGGGTGGAGGGAACTGAGTACAATACCTGGCTTCAGATGGATTGTCATGGCATGAAACAAAGATGGAGGAGCTGAGGTCAGACGGGAAGGTTGGGGAAGGCCACCCAACTTCAGGAGTTAGGTTTCCAGTTTAAGGGGCCCATGTGATATTCTAAAGAAGTTTGCCTCTCCAAAGAATTAAGAAAACAATGGTGCGGGCATAACGCATTGGGTGGAAACTAGCTAGGAAGTCACTAAAGGAACAGTTGGATAGATAATATCCTAGAGTCGTGCCTTTTAAGTGACTGAATTTGCCTCCATTATTGACCACTTGTGTGAATTGGCACTTTTATGGCACAGCATCCTTGTCTATGAAATATAACACTGTTGTTACAACCTATCCTAAGGGTTAGGCATCCTGGAAGCTGGTCTGACCAGTGATGAGAACTTTGGCTTGGGATGAGAAGATGGCTCAGCAGGTAAAGTACTTGTCATGCTAGTATGACCAGAGCTAGCATCCCCAGAACCCATGTAAAAGTCAGGTGGACCTGTGATCTCAGTACCTGCTGAGGCAGAAACCAGGAATCCCTGAAACAAGCTGACTAGCCAGACTAGGCAAAACAGGGAGTTCTGAGTTCACCCAGAGACCCTGCCTCAATATAGAAAGTGGAGAGCAACCAAGGAAGATATTCAGCATCAACTTTGGTCGTCCATATGCACATACATTTGTTTACACACATGCAAACATGCATACACATACAATCACATATATGTTTACAAAATCAAAACCAAACAAAAATATTGACTTGGGTTTTATAATCCAGTTTTTCTACCCAATTATTTTAATATAGATTCCCTGTGAAAAAGGGATGAAACAGACTCTGCCATTGCCTGTTAAAATGATGGAGGGAAACACTTCAAATAGAATCAAATAGAACAGCAACCATTGATGACCAGAATCATTTCATGGACCTGATGAGCTCCCAGGTGATCAGGGAAGCCAAACTCCTAAGCAAGTGTTCTGAATTCAACCTGGCATATGATGAACTGAATGTGTAATTTAGTTTCCAGAAGGAGGCCTGGCTTGGTCTTACTGCAGGGCTGAGATCGTTTCTGTGAGACTTGAAGGCCTGTCAGTGTTCTCTATGCAAACAAGACAGGATGCAAATGAGAGGAGAGAGAATTCATCAGCCCTGAGACACACAGTGGTTCCAGATTGTAATCCAGGGAGGAGGGTGACCAGGGACCAGTGAGGCCAGCACTGGTCTAGGCATCGCTGTGGTAATCTTGCCTATAATTTCAAGGAGTTTGAAGTTTTCTTTAAAATTATGGATATCTACAGAAATCTGAACTCTCACTTCAAATCCACCATAACTTTTCACACTTGGTATCATATTCATGTTTTTGTGAGATTAAAGCATCTCACTTTTATCTGGGATTTAGTTTCTTAAAGGGGATCTTTATTTATTATTGAGGATCTCTATCATAGTTTTTTGCTGAACAGATGCTTGCTCTACTCCACACATGACTTCAAGCAGTGTGGTTGGTAAAAACAATAGTGTATGCATTATGTATTGTCCAGAGTTCCTGAGAATCAGCTCTGGGACAGGGAATGGCACCCTTCCCTTGATCCACCCCCATGTACCTCTCCAGGTTCATTTATCACCACCATTCTATCACTAGCTTGAGAGGTTACCACATGGCAACCATGCCATGAAACCAGACACTCTTACTCATATGCTCACTCAATTTTCAGCTTTCCACCGCCCTTTCCTTCTGCTTGGAACCTAATCTTCCTCTAACACCTGCAGTCTATTCTTTTACTTCAACCCACTTTTCTGACCCTCTAGGCCTGAATCAGCTGCCTTTGCCCAAGCTTACTTCCATAGTGTCCTCTGTTTTTGTTGTCGTGTTAAATATACCTGACAACTGTTCTACATGGTGAAGCTAGCAACCATGTCTCTCTCTGACTCTTTCACATCAAGCATAATGCCTGGGGCATATTTGCCCTCCAGGTCATGTCATAGGCCTGTATATGCATGTGTGTACATATGTATGTATATGCACACATACACGTGCATGCATACATGTGTGTGCTTGTGTGTATGCATATGTGCACATACACACAAGAAACAAGACCTTGGCTTAAACCCTGGTGGTCACTTGCCTGCTCCCAAGTTCCTGTTCCCCCATTTCCCTCTATCATTCTCCATGAGCAAATTCCCTGGTCACATCTTTATTTTTTGAGTCAGTTGTTACTAGACTCTTCTTTGAGTCTGCTCTTTCTCTTCCCAATGTTGCCATCTATGGTTTTCAGGAAATTTTTGTCAAAAACTAGTCAATGTTTCTTGTAATGACATTAGAATTTATAGGAAAAGGTCCAATTCCTGGGGCTAAGTTTCAAGGCTCTTAAACTTCTAATCTCAGCCACTGTCCAGCCCCCTCCTCTCATGAAGCCAGTAACTCACCAGCATCAGATCCTCCACTGCTCCTTAGGCTCCATCAGCTGTGTGGGGGCAGAGTCCATAAGACAGCTCTCCATCCTGTCCAGGATGCCCTTCCCTGTTCCTTCTCCGCCTTGGAAAAGTCTTTGCCTCACCTGGATCTTGTTCCCTGTCCCACAAGCAATTATCTTGTTTATATGATGGTAACAATTAGAACCCTTTCACCAATCGACAACAATGGCTTTGTTAACAGCAGCATGTCTCTTTTGCCTTTGTCTGTCCTCTGGGCCTGGCTGGAATGCTCGGATATAGCATCTCATGAAAACTTCTCTAGAAAACATTATGACAGGAATATGTATCCCAGTGCATGGATGACCCCACACTCTCAAACCAGGCAAGATCCGCAGATAAACTTCAGCTTTTAAGGTGACTTTCTCATGAACTTTCACTAGAAGACTTGAACAAACATGGAACTAGTTCAATGGCTATTCTCAATTGCTCCACAAAGTCTATGAATCCTTGACACCCAATCTGTCTTTTTTTGTTTTGATTTTGATAACACCTTACCAAGTAAAGAAATATCCCTGGTGCTAGAAACTGGACATAGGATTTTTAAAATAGTTTATTTATTATTTTTATTTAATGTGTATGAGTGTATTGCCCACATGTGTGTATGTGCACCCATGTCATACACTGCCTGCGGATGTCAGAAGAAGGCATCAGATCCCCTGGAACTGGAGTTACAGGTTGTTGTTAGTTGCCATGTGGCTGCTGGGATTTGATCCAGGGTCCTCTGCAAAAGCAGTCAGTGTTCTTAAATGCTGAGCCATCTCTCCAACCCCAATACATAGGTATTTTTAAAGCTTCTTGGGAAATTAGAATGTATAGGCAAACAGAACCAGAAAAAAAGTCCAGAGGAAGAAACTAGCTCACCAAGGCAAGGAGAAGAAAGAATCTGAATACTAGAGCATAATATATTAAACACGGTTCTCTTGCAAGAGCGTCTTGGCTCTAAAAACTCTGTTTCCAGATGGACGATCCTCAATCCTTACTGAATGCAGAAATCACCAGGAGTGTCACAGCTTGATAGTTGGGCTAAGCCATCATTTCTAGTTTTGCACCAAACATTGGTCTGGAAATTTTTGTGATGGTGTTTTTAGATGAGATTACCATGTTGGTCAGTGAACTTTGAGTGAAGCTGATTCACCACCATCATGTGGTTGAATCTTCTCCAATCAAATGAAGATCTTGACTTTTCCTCAGGATGAGCATTCAGCCTTCTAATGGCCTTCAGAATCAAAATGGAGCATCAGGCCTCCAACCTGCTGGCCTTCCTGAAGACTTGGAACCTTCCAGGCACCTCTCCACAATCATGAGAGCTAATGACTTAAAATCTTCTTTCCATCCATTTACAGGCACACACACTCACACACACACACACACACACACACACACACACACACACATTTCTTTCCATCCATTTACAGGCACACACACACACACACACACACACACACACACACACACAACCACAGTTGGTTCTGATCTCTGGAGAGCTCTGATTAACATCAGTACTGAAGGTTCTTATCATTCTGAGTTGGGAATCAGACATTGGTACTTTCAGAAACCTCCATTGTTCATGTAGAATTAAGAATTACTGGTCTAGGGCTGGCAAGAGGGCTCAGTGGCAAAAGGCACTTGCCACCAAGCCTGGTCACTTGAGCTCCATGCCCAGGACTCACATGTTGGAAAGAGAAAAACTACTCCTTCAAGTAGTCCTCCGACCTCCATGTGTACAATGGCAAAGGTGTGGCTGCACACAGAAACACAAGCATACACACAGCAAATACATGAACAAAAACTTAAAAAGAATTTCAAAGTATTTCTAAATGGTATCTCTTTGCAAACTGGTCTCCTGATTTTTCCACTTAGATATGTTTGCAATGAAAATTATTCCACTGTAATAATACTCCTTCCTTTCTGTAATGGACTGAACCATTGCCCCCCAGCATTTGTACCTTGGAGCCCTCACAACCAAAGTGAGTGTATTTGGAGATCAAGCATTGAAGAATTAGGGTTAAATGAGGTTAAACATGAGCCCAGTCCAATCTTTCTGGTATCCTTGAAAGAAGAGGCAGTAAGTGTGTGCAGGATGGGGACCATGGGCAGGTCAAGCAGAGAGGCCCTGCAGAAGTCAAGCCTCCTAACATCAAGAGCTGGGACTTCTAGCCTCAAACTGTAAGAGTAATTTCCCCTACTTGTGGGAAGTGGGCTGATGTGTCAGCCTCCCTATCTGTGGTGTTTTGTTCTCCTAACATAAGCTGAGACCTGCATTTCCTGTGTGAGTGGCATCTCAGATAAACTGGCCAAGTAGTGCTCCTATGAGCTCCTGTTTGTCAGACTGCATCTGATCTAGCCACATGACTTTCTCTCACATGCTCTTCCTCCAAGTAGATTTAAATTGGAGAAGGTTTCTGGGTGCCCGGGGGAGGGAGGTTGTTACTGAGTGTGTGGAAACACAGCAGCCTCACTGACATTGATGTAGAGGCTCTGGAGTGGTAAGAGGCACCTACTGCAAGTGAGCTTAGTTCTCTGGTTACCACTATCTTCCTCCCAGCGTGCCTGGAGCTGCATGCTGCAGGAAACTCTCAATCATGGCAGCTATGATGCCACACTCTGTGTAATGCCACACTTCCATGCAGGGATTAGAAACCAGTCTCTGATTTTCCAATTGTGTCCCTTTTTCCATTGATGACTCTGGAGAGTAAATCACTCTGTTACTGTTAGAGTAGCAAAAAGTTCCACAAGATGAATCGGTCAATACTATAAAATCTCTAGTCTGGATGAAGACCCACCTTTCCAATTTCACTGGTTAGTCACCTGGTCATAGGACCACCCGAGGAAGGCAGATTCACCTGAAGTCATGCTAAATAGATGGGGGGCTATCTAATGTGTTAATGAGATCGTGAACTTTTCCTGCCTGGAATTCCACTTCCCAGCATGGTGCTCTGGGTCCAGTAGCTCTTTGTAAGTCTGCCCACTTTTCTGAATTCTTCAGAAAAACGTGTTCTCTCTCCTTTACTTCTTCATATCCCTTTTCTAACATGTTTTCTTTAATGCTTTGGGCTGCCCTGGCATCTCGCATTTCTTTGCTTTTCCTCTGAAACTTCCTTCTCCCAGCCATGTGGCTGCCAGTTTGCCCTGTGTCTAACCTCCACGCAGGCTCTAAACCTGCATGACCTCGTGGCTTTTCTCCTTCTCCCCTCCGTTCTCCTCCTCAAGGCAGCTGCAGAGATTATTAGCTTGCCTGTTGTGATAATTTTTTTCTTTAAAATTCTAATAAAATTGTCCTAAAGCTTCTGTTTGGTTCTATTCTTAAATTCTTCTATGAATGAGACTAGGCACCCTCTAGGGGACGCTCTTTCTTTCCTGTATCATTGCTTCACTCCAGGGCACGTCATAAACATTTTTTTTTCAGGACAATAGATCATAATAAAAAGAGCAGGGACTTTGTACCTGCACTGACCTGCTATCAAATGTTGTCTCTCCTGGAGGAGGAGTTATGGGAGTTAGAGAAACTTTCCCCAGCTTTAGCCCAAGCATATGTAAAATGGGAATGAAAGTAACTTTCCTGTAACTGATGGAAGAATTAGTTGACAACTTGACACCACCATATCCTGCTGAGCACATTTTAGGTAAGAGTCCTCCTTTCTTAATGGTGTCTTGAACCTACACAAGTCTATGTAATTCATTTAGAGTTTGAGCATGTGCTTATGTAGAGACACTGCAAGTTTTGGGCAGAAATGTTCTTTGACTCTCTCATAAGCCAACTCATTTTACTTTCTGTGAATGCTATTTGTCCACAATTACACAGCAAGTTCTCAAGTTGGAACAAAATGCCAGCCCTCCTGACCCCAGCTCTTCATGTTCCCTAGAAGGAGAACATACAATACTGAATTCTGGAGGGCAGAATCACCAGCCCTGGTTTTGTTCTTTCCTGGACAGTCACTAATTCAACATGGGCTTCTTATCTCTCCACTGCCTCATTCTTCACCAATCCAAAGAGGATCTACTAAAGTGCCCTTTGCTTTTTCCCTGATTAGACATTGTCTTAGTTACTTTCCCTGCTATTGAGATAAAACACCCCAACAAAAGCAGCCTCAAGGAGGAAGGGTTCATTGTAGCTCACAGGTCCAGGGCACAGTCCATCACGGTGAGGAAGTCATGGCAGCAGGACCTTGGGGAAGCTGATCGCTTTGTGTGATAGTCAGGAAGCAGGAGATGAACACTGCTGCTCAGCTCAGTCTCTCCCCGTCTGTGCGGTCCAGGACCCCAGCCCAGAGAGTGTTGCCACCACTTTTAAAGGTGGGTCTTCCTACCTCAATTACCCTAACCAAGATAATCCTTCACAAGCAAGGCCCTCAGAGCTTTGTCTCCTCTATGATCCTAGATCTTATCAAGTTGCTAATGATAACCATCACGGAGGAGGAGTCTACTGTATCTTTCCAAGTCCAAATGTACTTTGGGGTGAATGCTCCAAAACACCTGAGGTCATGCTTTCTTGTCATCATGGGTTATCATTGTACAGAAAGTGGATTCTGTGATTTTGAACAAATGCAATTAGAAAACAGTTCACCATGCGATGTATGAAGAAGGTGCATTGGGATAAACATCACGGACTTCAACTCAGAGAAAGTGTTTTTCCATACTTTAATACTTACCTACAGCTCACATCAGCAGTGAAGCATGGGAGACTATCAAGCTCTGTTCAGCAGCCTCTCTTCCCAGTGTCACACAGGAAGAGCTTTCTTCCTACAGCCTTAGTGTTTCTGCACAAACTTTCTTTTGCTTATAATGTGCATCCCCAAATCTTCTCTCTAGAACACTTAATCTGCCAAGACCTCCTGAGGTCCCCCATCTCTCCAGAATGGTCCTTCTCCTCCTCTATCTTCCTCTTCCTCTAGTTGTACATCATGCATTATCCTTTACTATTATATGTATCTCATAAAAGGGCAAGTCGGGCTCTTTGCACTTAGCTATTACTTCCTGAAGCTTCTGTGGAAAATAGTCCTGGGGTGAAGGGGAAGAGGTGGGGGCAGGGCCTGCTGAGTCAAAGCAGAGTAACACGTGCATGGAGCAGCACTAACTGAAAACCATTAGATGGCGAGGTCCAAAACCTAAGGCCAGGAGGAAGATCTGGGGGTGGGGAGCAGGGTGATCTGAGCACTTCCCTCTTTCCAAGAATTGACTAATTCTCCTCAGCACCAGGCAGGATGCTCAGCAGCAGCTCCCCTCCAGTGCCGCCCCCCACTGCTGACTCACCGACTCACAGCCTGCTCCCAGTGCCTCCCCCAGGAGAAAAAATGCCGAATGTTTTGGCTGGAACTCAACAGCCAGCAATCTTGCCACCTGCCACACTTTTTTTTTTTTCAGAGTGCTATTAATTTGACAATAGTTCTTGCTTTATTTTTTTGTCCCTGAACAGACTGTCAGGGTAGGAGGAGGCCCCAGCAGAAGGAAGTGGGGCTCTTAACACGGTTCCTGTTCTCAGCCTAGCGCCTCAGACTTGACGATGTCTCTAAGTATCCCAAATAGGCTTTGAATGCAGTGTTTGCAGATTGCCCTCTTTGTTCCGAAGGCCAACTGGAAGCCCTTGAACCTATCTCTGGGGTTGGGACTGGCACACGTCCTCCTCCACAGAAATGCTGTCTTCCCTGTTTCATTTAGCCAAGCTCTTAGGGGAATCTACTAGGGACACAGTAGCTCTGTGATTTGGGCAAGTCTATGGATCACTTAGATATTCAGGTTTCATACTAACCCAATTATATTTCCCAGAGATGTGTCCCTTCAATATTAAAACTCCTATACTTCATGGGAAATTCAACGGATACCCTTCCAGCCTGTTTAACCTTAATATACTCAATTGACAGGCTGTAAAAAACATGATTTCAGGAAAATATGGTGAGCCTTTTCCTTGAGTCAAAAATAATCAATACTTTTTTGTAGTGTCTTACAAATTTCCTTTACAAAGAAGTCAGGAAGATTTGATTCCAAGCCCTCAGCCCAGAAAGGATATCTCAGCTGATTTCTAAAGTTGTCATCCTTCCTGCCATCCATATTTGCAACACTAAATGGAAGCCACAGACAAGTCACTCAGGCAAAAGATCTAAATGCATGTTGAAAACGAGATGCCTGCACTGGTGATGAGGAAGCACTCCATACCCGAGTCTGCTTTAGCCTTGTTCTGGTCAGATACCTATCATTGCACTGCTATTTTTAGTCTCCTTCAGAGAAATGCTGTTTTCTTAACTATAATCTAATTTTATTTCAGACTTTTTGGTTGTTATTATTTGGTTTTGTTTTTGTTTTTGCTTTGTTTTTGAGACAGGGTCCCATGTAGCCCAGGCTGATCACAAACTCACTGTGTAGCTGAGGATGATCATAAACTGATTCTCCTTCCTCCACCTCCTGAGTGCTGTACCACATGCATTACAGGCATGTACTACCGTATCCAGTTTATATAGTGTTTAGGATAAAACTCGGGGTTTCATTCATGTTAGGCAAGCATTCTATTCACTGAGCTATATCCTTAGCCCCTAATTAGGTTTGTATTTGAAACTGTGAGCATATTTAAGAGATGCAGAGATTCATGATTATATACCTTCCTATTGTAGCACCGAACACAAGCCCACCATGTGAATTCCTGGGGGAAGCCACACACATGACATGCAGTCATTGATTTAAGACACATGGGCAAATGGGGGCTGAGCTTCTAAAAAGCAGTCAGGAATGTACAACTAGCAATTGGTGAAAAGATTAGATGTATATCCAGATCATTGTATAATGATTAACTTGTATGTATATATGGTGTATGTGTGTGTGCGTGTGTGTTTCTGCACATGGACATGTGTATACATGTGTAGAGGCCAGAGGTGAAGATAGGATGTCTTCCTCAGTTGTTCTCCACCTTAGTTTGAGACAAAAACCTGGAGATCACTGATTGTCTAGAGTGGCTGGCCATTGAGCGCCAAGGATCCACCTGCCTGTTTCTGCTTCCCCAGGTCTGGTGTTACAGGTATGCACCATGGTGCCCAGCTTTTACATGGATGCTGGAGATGCAAACTCAGGTTCTTATGCTTGTGCTCATACTGACTGAGTTATTGCCTTAACCCCTTAAGTGACTTCTTAAAAATCAAAATCAGCAAAGAGTAACAGATCTGTAACAGGCACAGCAAAGACAAATGCAATACAGTCACACTCTTTCTAATCAGCTGCAGGAAGAGTTAGCCAGGGTCTGATCTGAAAGGCAATACACATGAGTTTGAATTTAAATGACCTGCTTGTTGAATCTTGAAAGATTCCCTTAAACTTCAGGGTTTGTTTCTTTAGAGACAGGGACTCACTGTGTAAACCTGGCTAGCCTAGAATTCACTATATAGATAAGGCTGGCCTCAAATTCACAGAGAGCCACATGCCTCTGCCTCCTGCATACTGGGATTAAAGGCTTTCACTACCATGTCTGGCCCTAAATTTCAGATTTTTGATCCATAAAATCACTTCATAGGATTGAAGTGTGATATAAATGGTAACATATATATGAATGGTATTATGATTTTAGAAGAAACACAATTCTCACAATAATTCATGACCAAAAATACTCGTATAATAAAAAAGAAAATATGTTTTTATTTTATTGTTCACTGTTTTATTGTAGTATTTGCTACTGATTTTTGAGACAAGTTCTATCTCTGTAGTCCTGGCTGGCCTCAAACTGACAATCTTTCTGCCTCCCAAGGGCTAGGATTGTTTGTCTCTACAACTGAAAGTCTAGTTGTAGAGACAAACAACTACTACACAAATGATTTCTATTGCATTCTTAATAAGAAAAACAGTGAAACTTCTTTGATCACTGGAGTCCTGGGCAGGTGTGTAAGAGGTTGAGATGTGGGGACCTGATGGAGCCACAGGATCCCCCAGTTTGCTGTTCCTCCTTCATAGCACAGTGGAGAAACAATCTGAAAAAGAGAAAAGATATGTGCAAATACACTTGAGCAAGTCAGAAACTTTTTTCTCCTGGCTCTGAGGTCAGACTTCCTGACCTGCTAGCAGTAAGCTGTGCCCCCAAAATCCCCTCCATCTTTGTCTCTGAGTCAAGTATTGGTATGGTTCTTCACAGTGCTGACCTCAGTGTATGTGTTACAGGAACTGAGGCAGGGGACCCACCATGCACAGGGAAGGCACCCAAGAGACTCACATGGAGAAATCGGGAAAGTTCACACTGGAGGGCTCAAGCTGACTTTCCTCAAAAATCTTGAGCCCAGAGTTTAGTTTCTTCAGCTTACATAGGTTTCCCCACATCATTCTTTAACTGGTGCAACACTGGTGGGTTTCAGTTATAGCCTACATGATAACCAGCACAGGTGCTTACATGCCCTAACACTGCCAACAGGAAACTCTTTCTGTAGGCACGTTTGCTGAGGCAGATATTTAGGGAAGAAGTTAAGATATTTTTTAACAGAGTTTATTGCAGGTGCCTTAGCAAACAAGGTAGTTGGAAATGGATGTTTCACTAGATAACTGTGGTATTTGTTTCTCAAAAGTGCCATCTCCATTTTACCTGTGATTTCTTTTTCGATACAAATTTCAGTAAGCATTCATAAAACCACTATACGGTAAGTACTATGTCCTAATGTATAAAATTAGTCATAAAACAATACTAGACACACACAAAAGTGGCATTAAATGAATGAGTATGTTTCTTTTCCTCTTCATATGAAGTTCTTGAGATGTAACAAAGCTTTGAACAAATATATGCATGCAGGTGTCTCCCACCCGGAGGGATTCATTCTATGACCCACCTACAGGAGACGCCTGAAACTACAGCTTGTAACAAACTCTGTGTACACTATCTGCTTTCTTTTATATGTGTTCCATGATAGTTTAATCTGCAAATTAGACACAGTGAGAAATTAATCACAAACACTAGCAGTAAAATAAAACACCTATAACAGTATATTTTAATACAAGTTATTTAAAAATGGTGAATTATTTACTTCTGGAAGTTTTCGTTTATTATTGTTGAACTACAGTTGACTATTGGTAACTGCAACTATAGAAAATGACATGAGATGTAAATATTTTCCTCATCCAGATCCTCTAAGTTGAGACAACTAGGTGATTTCCCATGCAGTAACTTTAGCTACAAGAACTGGCTATCCTTAGTTACTCGGGAAAAGACTAGCACTTCTTCAGGAGGTCTGTTAATGACCGTGGCTCCTCTCTTTTCAGCATGGTCATCTTTCCTTCTCAATGCACACTGGTTGGTGTTGGAATTTACATCAGGGTACCAAGGCTTAGGCAAAGCCAGATCCAAATATGGCATCATTCCTGGAATGGTCACTTTTGTTAGAAATCTGGAGAAAATAATTATTCCATGTTAAAGATATATAGAATAAAATACAACTTAAATTCAAATAAAATACGCAACTTACAATTCATTTGTAAACAATAGCTCACACCTACTAAGCCCTTAGATGCAGAAACTGCAGTACAAGCATAGCATGCATCTGCTCCTGGAACCCTTGGAGAATCCCATAAGGAAGACAAAAATCATTGCAGCTGACAAGAATTCAAACTGACAGAGGCCAAGGAAGCTATCTAAGCCGTAAGATTCCTAGATGTATCAGGATTCTAATAGCAGACAACCTACCACCAGAGCTCATAAACTTGACCACTCTGTCTCTTTGCCTCTCCCTCTGACATTTGCTAGAGAAGGCAGGAGAGCTGGGAGTGTTCCTTCACCCTCTCCTGCTGGCTATGAGCACCCACTGGAAAATTTCAAGAAGCCTTAGATTCTAGCTTTCCCCCTTGGCTGCCGGTGGTTGTATAACATGCACATCAGTAAAAGAGCTGAATTGCAAATAGTCTACTAACCTGGAAGGAATGTCTGAACGTCTCCCATACCACACTGGTGCTAATTCAGTCAGGAGAGTTTTGTGGGTTTGCTGTGATTTTATTGAAATAAAGGTTTGGCTATCATAGTAACTTGAGAGGTCTTTTGATCCATGTATCCATCGCTCATCTAAATGACATTTACATGTTATTCTTAACTGCCTGTGGAATCAGATAATCCATTCCCCAGAAGGCTGTCAGCAGCTTCCATCCCTTGTGAAGGTTGAGCATCCGGGACGGAAGAGTGTCAGGCGTGCCTGGAGGCAAGATTTCTGGAATGATGATTCACAAGCTTTTATAGCTTTGCTGTTCACAGGCTTCATTTTTAAAAAGCAGTTTTGATGTATGTGAGCTTCATAATGGTATGTTTAGTTTTGAGGGTTTCATTCCCCATATATGTAGGCTGTCAGAAGGGAACCTGTGGGATGGGAGGTGATATGATTCACAGTGGTGTCCCTGTCCATGTGATAGAGCAGGATAGAATCCAAGAGTGCCAAAGATGAAAGGACCAAGAAAATGTGCTGTATCATAAGCCCAGACCTTGAATTTTCACCGACGATCTCACCAAATGGTGTAGGGCTGAGTGTCAGGGTGTTCTGTGCCGGATGTGAAAGGTCATGGTGGAAGAACTCCAAAACCGATGACTAGCCTATAGTCAGAGGAAAAGTACCGTGCAGGCTCTGACTCATTCTAACTAGAGGAGCTGCTTGCAAAGCCAGTGGACACTGGCAGAGAGAAGATAAATGAGCCGGACCCTGGAGTCCACAGCCAGCAGCAGCAACTATGACAGGAGCAATCGAGCTTGCCAGAGATCTGGCTGGCCCGCAGAAGCATCTTCCTACTGGTGTGGCCCTGAGAGCCCTCACAGCCCAGCGTTCCTCTTTTGTTCAGCATCTTAAATCCACTCCCTAGCTGCCTGTCCTGCCTGCTTGGCATTTCTCAGGCTCAGACTCACCCTCCAACTATTCACAGCGGCTGTTTTTTGTTTGTCTTTTTTTTCTCATCAATGTGACAAATATCCATAGAAGCAACTTAAATGTAGAAATTAATTGGCTCATAGTCTGAGGGAACATGCTGTCAAGGTGACAAGAGCATAAGGCAGCTGGTCACTCTGCACCCCCAGACAGGAGTAAGACAGATGAAGTTTGGTTATAAACAGTTGTTTTCTCCTTTTTCCTTTTTATTGAGTTCAGGACACCAGTCCATAGTGCAAGCATCCAGGCGGGAGTCAATATTCTAAAGACACATTTGAGCTCTGTCCTGTTTGGCTCTCAGACTATTCAAACAGTTCACTCCCAAGAATTAAAATTTCCCCAGGGATTCTATCCTGATGGAAGAGAAAAAGGTCTCAGGGAGAGATTTTTACAAAGTTATGAGGACTCTTTGGGCCACCTTGCATGACAGAATAGAATAGAGACAATGATGGGTCAATGAGTGGACCCACACTCTTGGCCAGGATTGTTCTGGCTTCCTATTTAAACCTATATCTTATGTCAGTACCTCAAAAATGGGGGTCACTTGGCCTCTTTATTTGTCCCTCTTTTCAATGTGGCCACACAGAAACTTTCTGTTTTTCACTCTTACTTGTCTCTTTATAATTGGTGTACTGGGGAAAGGTAGCAGAGCCTAGCATTACAGCTACCAAGGCCCAGGATTTTACCCTAAAAACTCTAGTAATGATGAGATGGTACTGCCATCATTCAGGGTGGCTCTTCCCTTCTCAGCTAAACTCTTCTGGAAACACCCTTACAAACATGCTCAGAAGTGTGTCTCCTAAGTGATTCTAAATCCAATCAAGTTGTCAGCAAAAATTTACATTCACAGAGGTTCCTAGATAACTGGCATGGTATTCCACATGAGTCTCTGAGGACTCTGGTACAAATGTTGTTTTACAGATCATCTTAGAGCCAACAGCCACTGTCATTCTTTATACTGATAGATAGATGGCAGGATAGATAGATAGATAGATAGATAGATAGATAGATAGATAGATAGATAGATAGATAGATAGATGATAGATAGATAGATGATAGACAGATGCTATATGATAGATAGATTTGTGTGTGTGTGTGTGTGTGCACAAATGAATATCAGAGGAAAATTTGCTAGAGCCGGTTCTCTCCTTCCACCACGTGGATTCTGAAGAAGGAACTCAGGCTGTCTGACGTGGAGGGAAATGCCTTTATGGACTGAGCCATCTCACCAGGCTTCTCTCCTACCACCATCATCTTTCTAAACCAAAATTCTGATGTCTCTGCCCTGTCAGTCAAACACCCTTTGGCATCAAATGACAAGGTATATGGAGGGAAATGCCTTTATGGACTGAGCCATCTCACCAGGCTTCTCTCCCACCACCATCATCTTTCTAAACCAAAATTCTGAGGATGTCTCTGCCCTGTCAGTCAAACACCCTTTGGCATCAAATGACAAGGTATTGTACCAATTCCAAGAGTGACACACACAGCTCCTGACTGAAAATCCATGCCTGGCTTCCCTTCTGTGTCTCTTCCCATGGATCCCACACTCTGCTGCACCAATGGTGGTGCTCCCAGGGTTCTACACCTTTGCTAATAATTAATGTGGGTCCCCTCTATCTGGAACATATGTGGTCTTCCCTTATCAGCAGTTTTACTTGCTATGGTTTCAATTACCCGCTAACAACTGTGGATTGAACATATTATTTGGGAAACTCAGAAATAAGCAATTTGTGAGCTTTAAATAGTGTGCTGTTTGATATAGTATGAAGAACTCCTATTCATGCCACTCCATCTCACCCAGGAAGTAAAAGATCCTCAGGTGCTGCATACCCATCACCAGATACCTGTCTTGCTTATCACACCAGCTATTGAAGTTCCACAGTAGTTGCTCTCACATATTATTCATTTTACTTTATAATGATCCTAAAGTACTTAAACAGTGACACACAGGAGGCACTGTCCATGGAGAGGCAGATTGGCACTGGTGCTGTTACAGTAACAAAAAAAGAAAAAATTAAAAAAAAAATAAGAGAGAGAGCTGGTCAAGAAAATAAGGCTCTTTGGCCTGGGTGGATATTCCCGATTTTCCGATTTTAGGACCACTCCTAGGACAGCTTTAAGTCATGCTAAAGAGACTGACAGAATACTCAGTGCATTAATGAGATGGTGAACTGTTCCTGTCCTGAATTCTCAGTCCTCATCCCCTAGTGCAGTGCTTTTGGACCCAGCCACGGGCAAGCAGTTTTTCTATAAGCCTACCCACTGCGGAATTCTTCAGAAAAGCATAATCTTTCCTTTTCTTCTTTCATCTCTTTCTAACCATGCTGTCCATAATGTTTAACTATCCCAACATCTTAGATTTCTTTACTTTTTCTCTAAAGTTCCTTTCCCCTCCCAACTATGTGGCTGCTAATCTGCCACAAGTCTGCCCTACCTCCACGCTGGCTCTACACATGCATAGTTTTAAGGCTTTTTCCTTCTCCTGTCCATTCTCCTCCTCAAGGCAGCTGCTGAGATATACGGTTTGCCTGCCCTGAAGATTTTTCTTGAAATTCTAATAAAATTGTCCTAAAACTTCTGTTTGGGTCCATTCTTAAATTCTTTTATTAATGAAACTAAGGACCCTGAATGGGGATCCGGTTTTCTCCCTGTATCCATACAGTGTGGGACTGCTGCAGAGCATGCAGAGATAACACAGCACCTAACAGGGTGTGGGACAACCTGTGCTTCCAGGCACTCACTAGGGTTCTTGGGCTGTGTCCTCTATGTATAAGGAGGGGCTACTGGGATTGACCCTCCCACTTAGGCTGTGTCAGTGTCCTCATATCTCAGCTGTCACCACTGTACCAGGAAGCCCCTCTGGGTTTTCCCAGAATCTTCATCCAGTCTCGCCTGTAACTATTTTGTCTCTGCCACAAGGTTGTCACTGGCTTCCTCACATTCTCTACATAGTCTCCTTTTGTACTTGACTGTCTCTGTTTCCTTATGGACTCTGAGCTTCTCTATAGCTAAGACAGTATCTTATTCATCCTCGTGTCCCCTTACAGTTCCCATTAAGCCCATTCCCATGTAAGTTCTTGGTAAATCTTGGCTAAATTGAATGGAATTGAATTTACTTTATGTAAAGTTGATAGGCAGGAGGGATTTAAACAGTTTATTTCTTTCTGAACCACATGCCTGTATTATGTAAAGGTAAAGGGATCTATTTTTGTGACTAGTGACAACTCAGCTCTCAAAGGTCATTCCAGGGCCTCAATGGCCTACTTTTCCACCACTGTCCTTTCTAGAAGAAAGTTCTACAGACTCTTGGCTCATAAGCTGCCAACTCTCTGCACTTCTAACTGCATCTGGACTGTTTAGGAGCACAGTGCCATTTGGGACAATGCTGACAGCTGTGCAAACCAAGGCCACTCCTCCTCAAACAGCCAGCACTTAGTCTTCCTTCACCTCCTGCCTTTCATAGGTCTATGTATACAAATATGTGTGCCAGGTTTGGGACTGCATGAAAACAGGGCAGACTCTCTTGACTCATCAGGCTGCTATTTAGATAGTCACAGGAGAATCCAGTTTATTCAAGTTCTCTGTGTGGCAGATTTCAACCTTGAATATTACATCTGGACAAAGCAAGGTCAGACTATTGATTCACTTCTGTTCATTTGATTTAATCTAAGATCAATGGCAACTCCCACTTACATGAAGACTTTATATGAACGAAGAATAGAGGTAGCTTCGAGACAGATGCTAAGGAGAAAAGGAACAAATACCCTGGGCAAGCAAGGACAGGACCCTGAGGTTAGTGACCACCACCAGCTTTGAATGTGGACCATCACTGTGGAAAACACACAGGTAGCACACTAGTGACTCCATAGTGACCTGCAAGTCTTCATCCATTCTTGCTGCTCTAACAAAAACATTCACAGACTAGGTAATTGTATAAATAACAGAAACATTTTTTGTGGGTCTGGAGGTCAGCAAAGCCAAGATCATGATGCCGGCAGGTTTCTTGTCTACTAAGGTACCTCTGCTTGCAGGACGAGGGCTTGTTGCTAAGTCCCCACCTGGCAGGGATGTGAACACTGCATACTTGAATGGTCAAAGGGCAAAGAGCCAAGAGAAGGAAGAGTGTGAGTGGTTTCCTTTGTAAGAGTATCAGTCTCATTCATGGAGATGGAGCCCTCATGATACAATATCTCCTAAGAGTACAACTCTTAGTTGTGAAGTAACTTTCAACACAAGTTTGGAAGTGAGTATAAATTCATATCAAGCAGTCCTGTGATGCAGTCCTTGTAAAACCAGTGTCAAACTCCTTATTTTGCTTCCAGAAAATATTTTTTTAAAAAAGAAAAAGAATTGGTTTCTGTCATGAACTTTTTGGGTCTCCCCCAAAATTCATGTACTGAAGTCCTTACCTGTATATGATGATATTTGGAGGTGGAGCCTGTAGTCGGTAATTAGGCTTACATTAGATGGTCAGGGCTGAATCCTCAATGGAATCAGAAGAGAGACAGAGGCCAGGAGAGACTAAGAGCTGATCATCTTCCAGGAGACCTTGTAAGAGAAAGGTCATGTGAGGACATGGTGAGAAGGCAGCTGCCTACAAAGCCAGAGAGAGTCCTTGTCAAGAATCCAAAAGGCTAATACCTTCACTTTAGAGTTCTTGTTGTTTAGGCCACCCAGTCAGTGCTTAACTGTAATGGCTTTATATTGCCAGTGAGGTGAGCTCACTAAGATAGTTGGATTAACCTTTGATACAGAATAAAGAATTGTAAATTGAAATTGCAAAAAAAAAAAAAAAATTGGTAGAAGCAACATGGAGAATTTCTAACTCCACAGCTGACTGCTTCTCTCCCCTGCTATGCAACTCAGAGAAATTTGTTCATTGCCTGCTTCAGATTATTTTCTACAGTATAGAAGTGGAATCTACCCATTGGATGGAATGTGCTTTCAATATGGTAGTGCAAGCTGTGGGTGAACAGGCTTCTGTTGCAGGCAAGTGTGGACAGGCAGCAGCAGGAAGAAGGAGGCAACAGCCAGAGCAGGGAAAACTCAAAAGCTGCTCTGTCTGTACCTGAGACTGACTGCAAAGAGACAGGACCTGGAAAGAATAGCTTCCCTGTTTTCACCCTACCTAGGGCTCAAGGACAATGTGCTAGGAGCTTCCTGTGCTCTAACCCAGACTGGCAGTAAGAGTAGGGGGCAGGGTTCTCTTGTGGGAATACATTTAAGCTCTGTCCCAACTGACACCAGGGGGACGCTGGGTTGATTCCTTTGCTAGACTCAATAGCTCCTTGTTTTGCCTTCTATAGAGATGAGTGTAAGACTGAAGCCGGATGCTTTATGTAAGGTAAAGGGCCCCCAAGACTATATAATGCAAATGGGTATTCCGTACATAACCACTTCCTCCCTGCAGGAAGCCAAGGGCAGTTGGGCTCCTGAAACACAGAAGAGCTAAACAAAGAACCCCAGCATCCTGTCCTTCTCACTTGTGGGGTTCCAATCTGAATCAGCCTGCCACAAATGTAAAATGACTTCATTTTCCTGTGCCAAGTCCCCTGGGGATTCCAGGCTTGTTTTTGCCTTTCTGCGATGAAGCTCAGCCCAGCCCAAGTGCAAGAAAAAACTTCGATAGGCAGGAGCTGGTTGGAGCCAAAACATGAGCTGAATCTATTCACCCTCCTCTCACATAGCTCATCCCTTCAGAACAAGGGAACCTCAGTCCCTAATGGGCAGGCTTGGCAGCACAGAGGAGCTGGCTCCGAAGCCAGTATTCAGAAATCAAACTTGGTACAGGGAACCCAGAAATGACACCTTCCTCTTATGGGGACATCTGCTCCCAACATAACCCTGACCTAGCTTGGGGTTTATAAACAGTGAGCTGGCAGTCAGGAGCAGCAAGTGGTCTTGTGTTTTGGTTCATTGGACATGTCTCCTACCTTGATTGCTCTATTAATCATTGTTCTTATTGTTCTGTTCTAACACCGATTGAAAGCAACTTGAGAGAGGATGGTTTATTTTGGCTCCTTGTTCGAGGGTACAGTGCATCATGGTGGGGAACTCATAGCAGCAGGAGACTGAGGGAGACAAATGATTACAACATTTATAGCTTTCTATTTTTATGCAGTTTGGGACTCCACCCCATGCCATGATATTGCCTACATTTAGAGTGGTTCTTCCTACTTCATTTAACCTAATTTAGAAAATCTTTCACAGACACACCCAGAGATGAGTTTCCATGGTGATTCTAAATCTAGTCAAATTGACAAAAAAAAAAAAAAAAAAAGCTAACCATCATAGCTCCTTTAGGACTAGAAATATACATTGAAAATATATTTATTAACCACCTGCCATGTGGTAACAGAGAAGTCTTATTGAGCCTTTGGAGGATTTCATGCTGTAGGTTTGAAACCATGTCCTGCCTGCCCTGTCTCTCTGCTGTTTCCTTATCTACAAACCAGCCTGCAGGGTTGCTGTCTCAAAACATCCCTTGGAGAGTCACCTCACTCCACTCTGGTCTCATCGACATTTGGTTAGCTTTGTGAGGTGGGCACTACATAACATGTACCTTCCAAGTGAGTGTCCTTAAGGGCTGAGCTGAAGACGGTATAGGTGAGCTATGAAATTCTGAGCCAGGCTGAGAAAAATTAAGTGGTTTGCACTCCTCAGAGCTAATTAAGCAAAGTTGGCATGAAGCAGGTTGACATAGTGAATATTCCAAACTAGAAATAAAGACACTGTGCATGTGGCATGTGGCATGTGGAATGTGCCTTATACAGAGGAATAATTGTTTTGATACTTTTATCTAAACAATGGAAATACCTCACTCCAAGATTCTTTTAAACGTAAAACCTGTGTTCATTTTCTACACTGGAGACTTCATGATAAAGCAACAGAAACACAATAGGCAAATTTGGGGCTATTAGATGGGCTGCGTAGAACAAATTGCCAACTGTCCCTGGGCAGTGACGAAATTAAAGGAGAATTTTAGAAGTGACCAAGAGAATTTATTTCATCAGACTTATAATAAAAAGTCAAGGCCATTCCACCTCTATATTCCAGCATATCAGCTTGCACTTACCATAATGAGACTTCGGAGTTCATGACCTACATTTGCCTCATATCATGCAGCTGGCTGAAATCTATTTCTTTAATCTTTGTGTAAGAAATGTAAGCAAAAAAGAATGCATTTGCAAACAATGGTGCCTGGTTTGCATTCCTAGGCCATATCTGACTGAGTATCCTTGCAAGAGAGACTTATCAGGGAGGAATTCCTGTGGCTGGTGTTCCAGTCCTGTGCTGAGCATGTCCAGGTGAGTGTGGGAGAGGGGAAGTCAGGGCAAAGGCAGCAAGGAAAGGATCAGGAGAGGGCTTGGGCCTAGGGAATCTTGGATTCCAACATCAAGCCTAGTATTTAGTCACTGGTGGACTTTCTCCAGGACATAGAGGAGATGGTTCCCCTTGTATCCACTCATAAAAGGTTTGTGACTTGCGATTAATAACTTCATTCTGTAAATAAGGACTAGACCAGAGACATGAAGCTACTTTCCAAAGTTCATACAGGATGTGTGAGTCCAGGTTTGTAGCCAATGCCTCTGTAGCCCCATCTTCTGTGAAGCCCTAGGTTTTCACAGCAAAGTGATGAGTGTTGTGAACTCCCACCTCTAACTCTTTCAGTTCTGAAAGAAGCTAAGTATGAGGATTTTCAGTAGCTGAATAGTTCCATAGAAAGGAGCAGAGAAGACACAAAATGGTGTTCAAGTTTTAGTAAAATACAAAGAACATGAATATCAAACATACCAGGTAAGAAAGCAATTAACTGAGTATCTTTACTAATTATAAATTTGAATAATAGACTGCATATCATTCATTTGTCTATGTGTAAGCTAAACATGGGGTAGAGAGGGGAGGCAGAAACTAAAAGAAAAAAGGACACCAAACCTGGCTCTCAGGTCTGTTTTTTAACTTGCACTGCCCCAAGGTCTAGGGAAAAATATGTAAATACTAGATATTTAAGCAGCTATCAAATCTATGCAACCTTCTTTGAGAGCAAAAGAAGATCTGGCAGGAATTTACCATTACCTCTATTTAATCTGGCACTGAGAGTTTACTAGTAAAGTTCACATCTCTTCTGTTCTCCGCAAGCATTGCACAACATGGGTGCACTTACCTACATGCAGGCAATACACTCATACACACAAAATAAAAATAATAAATAGGATATTTTTAAATTTTTTTTTATTTATTTATTTTTATTCTATGTGCATGAGTGTTTTGCCTACATATATGCAAGTGTACGCAAAGCCCACGGGGTGGGGGTGGGGGTAGAGGAGAGCATTGGATACTCTGGAACTGGAGTTACAGATGGTTGTTAGCCATCATGTGGATGCTGGGAACCAAACCCAGGGCCTCTGCAAGAGCAGCCAGTGCTCTTAGCTATTGAGCCATTGCTCCAGTCCCGAGTTGTACTTGCCTTTTCACATAGATGGAAGACCATCTACATGATAGCTTCACTGGAAAGCAAGGTCAAGGTTGCTTAGGAAAGAATAGTCTCTTAACTGAATCTGCCATCAGTGATGACTAATAAACCCTCTCTTCTCTGTGTCCATGGAAGATAAAAGGAAGTTGCCAGCAGATAGGTTCCATAATCTGTACACAATCTTGTAAACAC
The DNA here is from genome assembly GCF_000622305.1 of Nannospalax galili. Lineage (NCBI taxonomy): Eukaryota > Metazoa > Chordata > Mammalia > Rodentia > Spalacidae > Nannospalax > Nannospalax galili. The sequence continues at coordinate 3,281,349 of NW_008352891.1, forward strand.
ACTGAAAATTTCTCCATAATTCACAAACACAATATACAGTTACTATATACTAAGTCCTTGACTGGTGACAAGAACATTTTGGTAATTAAAACCCGGTTGCTTCCACAGGAAGTCCCAGTCTGAGGATGGAGACCAGGCAGTGACAAAGTGATGTGCACTAACAGTGCTGCTAGAAAGGTGGGAAGACCATTGGTCCAGATCTGAGTAAGGAACCAGAGCGAGGGGCTCTAGATCTGTGTGCAAAGGTAAGGCAGTGTCCATAACAACTTTGGGGCCCCGGTTAGAGTACTCTGTAGGACCTGGTCTTTTTAAAGCTGAATGTGACATTGAGATCAATCTTGACTGACTCTCACCTATCTAAAGAATCAGAAAAGTTCTGGAAGAGGCACTGACATGCACAAGATCATACAAAGGCTGCCATCAGTTGCAGATGAAAGAGCCCCTGAGAATAACACCAGCATCAATTCTCAGCCCACAAGAGCGGAGCTGAGCATGGTGGCACTTGCCTTTAATCCCCTTAGGAAACAGAGGCAGGCAGATCTTTGTGAGATCTAGGCCAGTCTGGTTTACATAACAAGTTTCTGGCCAGCTGGGGTTATAGCAAGACCCTGTCTCAAAAAGACAAAAAAAAAAAGAGTGAGATGGGCAGTCCCCTCATCCTCACAAAGTCTGTATTAGCACTGCTATCTCGTATAAAGGAGACATACGCTACCACTGAGGGAGGTGCCCAGGATTTGAACCTATCAGGCACAGGAGGAAGCTGAAGGTTACTGGAGAACCTCAGCTTTCCACGGTCTTTGGCAGGTGGAAACCACACTGTAGACTCAGAGACTTACAGAGACTTACAGAGCTCAAAGCCTCCCTTCTCAGGCCAGTGAGGTCATCTGCTACCATACTCAGGACTTACCACATGCTTGGATGTGATTTGGTCCACAGGACTTGAAGGGCATGGCAATTTGCAGGTCATTTTACAGAAAATAATAGAAATGATCAGTGTGTTCTGGTCCCTCAGAGCTATTAACTGCCCTCAGCAAACAATGATTTCATTATCATTCCCCTCTCAAGGAAAGGGAGAGATGAGCTGACCTTTCCTGGCTCTTCCATTCAGGGGCCCGGAGGGGTTGTCTCTATTGATTTGAAGAGTTGGGAACTGAGCTGTATCTCTCCTCTGGGGTATTTTGTTTTGTGTATCTTTCAAGACTCGTGGAACAGATTGTTAGAACAGATTTTTTATTTTCCTTTTTGTTATGTTTTAATACTATAGTGTGTGTAATGGCATAGAAAGAACTGTTTGAAATCTGCTGTATTCTCTCTTATTTTAAACTGCCTCCCATCTACACATACCTACATATGGTGCTTGAAGGGAGTGACATGAGAAAAGCAGGAAGCATCAACTTGCAGGAAGGAGACTTCCCTGTCCAGTATGGCCAAATATCCAGTGCTCTCATGTCACCAGGGCATGTTGATGAGAGTATTCTAAGCCCTATGCTCATAACTTAGGGCCAAAATCAAACTTCTCTCATGGAAAAGGTGGAGAATTCAGTAAATCTGGCTCTCCTGCTGTAGTCAATAGCTTTAAGTTGTTAGGTTAGGAAAGCCAGCAGTCATAGGGCTACTGATATGTGTTAACAATTGAGTCAGTCAACTCAACTCATTTTTAAAAATAACTTTCTATGTCCACACTCCTGGGAAAAAACACTGTGGAAGGATGGTAAACACATCTCTGTCCTACAAAACACAGGCTGGTGGCAAAGGAAAGTCCAAACGGATGGAAGGCCGAACATAAGTAGATATCTATCTTCCTTTGGTTTTGGTTTCTTTTGTGCTGCAGTGCCAAAATATCTAAGGCTAGATAATTCTAATGGATAGAAATGTGTTTGCTCACAGTTCTGAAGTCTGTGAAGTCCAAGATCAAAAGACTAGAACTTGATGATGGTCTTCTTACTGTGTATCCCAGTGCAGGACTTAGAAAAACACAACAGGACGAAGGATGAATTCCTCTCTTTGTAAGTCAATACTCACAGGCACCCACCTACTCTCCTAATAATGAGAAGTCTCTTAGAATAGCTCCTGAGATAACACTCTGTCCCCTTCATGAGGACTTACACTGTCTTCATAGCCCCACTTCCCATCTCTCTTGCATTTGGGATTAAGTTTTCAACACACACTATCCAGGATATACCTTCAAACCCATGGCAACACCAAAAGCCAAAAGCCCACAAGTCATGATCTTCACATCAAGTGGTAGGGTTACGCACCTCAAATGAGACCTAATTAGAGAAAAAAATGTGCCCTAAATTTCACAGTGATGATCAGTTCCATTCTGCAACTGATGTCCTGGTTTTCTTCCCATCCTGAGAGGACTACTCGAGGGTTTAAGGCACCACACCCAGCCCTCCAGCCCACATTGGTCCACCCCCACAATTTCTGCTGTTAGCCATCCCAGCTACCACCAGCTCCAGTTAAGAGAGAACTTAGAGAAAAAGAAAAGACAGTATAAGGCCAATGCAAAATGTATGTCAACAGATTTTAAAAAATGAAAGGGTTCAAATTATGAGTATTCCTTGGGAGTAAAATCGATAATTTCCAGAGAATAGGAATAAAATTTAGATGATGATTGTTCTTTATTTTCAAGACAATTAAAGAGAATATAAAGGTTAAAAAGATCAGATCAGATCAGATCAGATCAGATCAGAGTCACGGAATGACGAATGACTTATTGTTATCAGTGATGAAGAAAATAATGAGGGGAAAACAGCATCACTGATGAATTTGAAAAGGGCATCAGAAACATCAGAAAGCAGAACTGATCTGAACCATTCTGAATGATTAAATCTCAGAGTAGTGTCACTCACATTTCCCTGATGACTAAGGATGCTGACTGTCCCAGTAGGTTATCTGCCCCTAAGTGGTCAGCCCTAAACACATGTACATAGGAGCAACACTAAATGCAATGACACAGTAGGT
>NW_008352891.1:3284337-3311513 GCF_000622305.1 Nannospalax galili
GTGTATGCATTATGTAATAATAATAAAGAAGAAGTCATGAGTTCAAGGGGGTCATAGAAGGAATTGGAAGGGGGAAATGTAGGGATAGAGTTGATGTAAATACAATATTCATGCTTAAAATTCTCAAAAAACTAAAAAAAAATAATTAAAAAAGAATTGATCTGACACTACAAAAAAAAAAAAAAAATCTAAGACAGGGCTATAGAAGAAAGAATAAAAAACCCATAGGTAAAAAGACAAAGAACTTTTCAAAATCAGAATGAGTGCCTCTGGGTAATAAACAAGGCACCAGTCACTTTTAGATCATTTTTCTTTGTAACGCAGCAAACAAAACATATGAAACGAAAAATACAAAAGTGCAAGAGAAAAAAACTCTGGAAATGGAGGCACAGCCTGCCATACAATAAATCTAGTGGGTGCCAGAAAGAATTTGTGCAGAGACAAGTATTACACCATGTTTGGATAAACATTACTTAACCTAAGGGATAAAGACCTCAGCAATATGATCAAAGTACACTGTGTGAAGTTCTCAAAGAATTAATAAAAATACTTTTGAAAAGAAAGACCTAAGCAATTATTTGGACGGAAACAGCTGATTATAGAACCACACAACATGGATGGACTCAGAAATCACTACAACATTAAATAGTAGAAACTAACAAAATGAATGTTTGTGGACTTTTGAGTAAAACAGTTTGTGAGCCCAGAATTCAGTATGCAGTCATATTTAGAAATGTGTAAGTATTGGGTTGGAGAGATGGCTCAGCAATCAAGTGCCCAGGCTGTTCTTCCGAGGAGAGGACCTGGGTTCATTCCTAGCAACCACATGGCAGCTAACAACCATCTGTAACTCTAGCTCCTGTGGATCTGACACCCTCTTCTGGCCTCTGCCAGCATTGTATGCACAGGTACACTTACATACTTATAGGCAAAATACTCATATACATGAAAAAATAAATTTTAAAAAAGAAATTCTCAAATAAAAAATATGTATTAAGGAAAAATCTTATAATACCCTGCCCCTTGAAAATCTTTAAGATGCATTTTACTCAACAGAGAAATCATATTTTTCATGAGAGCCAATGTGACAATCAAATGCCAGCAATGCATTGATAAGGAACATTTAACCCATTAAAAAGGAATTCTAGAGAGATGGCTCATCAGTTAAGAGCACTTGCTGCTCTTGCAGAGGAGCTGGGTTCAGTTTCCTTCACTCACATGGCAGCTCACAACTATCTGTAACTCCAGTTCCAGGTTATCAATACCCTCTTCCGGCTTCCTCAGACACTAGGCATGCATGTGATATACATATATACATGCAGGAAAAACACTCATACACATAAAAATAAAAATTAAGGTGATATTAGAAAAGGAATTCTGTCTATAGCATCTCAGGCCTTTGGTATCTGTTTTTAAACTGTGTTATTTATATTCTACCAATGTCTATTCATACCAGTAGGAGATATACTCTACTCAGTCTTAGAATTTAGTTTTTTGCTAATATATCAAAATGGAAAAAACTACCTTATGGTTTTTTGTTTGATTCTTTCACTCATTAGTATGTGTTTATTTTTTACCTGTGCATTTCTAAAAGGTCCATTTTCTCTTCTTCTACTTCAGTGAAGGATGGTCTATACCATCAAGCCTAGACGGGACAGGATGGAAGAGACATAGGTGGCTCTCCTGTTTGGTGGAGAAAGGTATGTTTACTGAAGACACAGAGGTATAGCTTGGCCCCCAGGTACCAGAGACATGTCCATGTCTTCACTGTGATGTACCTTAACATTAGAGGTTCTGAGTCAGGCCATCCCACCACACTTGCAACCATACTCCTTACCCAAAGCTTTACTGTAGGTCATGGGTGAATATGTTAGTTTCTTTTATGTTGGTTTCACAGAATACACAAGGCCATTTACAAAGGTCATTTACAAAGGAAGTTAGATTCTTTATCTCATGTTAGGAACCTGGAAGTCCAGGAGGATTGCCCTGATACCTTTGAGGCTTCTGGTGAGAGCCCTGAGGTGGAAAGTCAAGTATACATGTGTAGAAGAAGACTCCTTTATAACAACCACCTCCTTGGCAACAAACACAGTCCCCAAAGACAACTGCATGCATACCTGGTAATGACCTAATCACCTCTTAAAAGTTCCCCTCCTGACACTGCCAAGATGGAAGTCAGATTCCCACATGAGTTTCAGAGGGGAAAAACTTATATTGGAGCCATGGTTGTGGGTGATTCAACATACAACAGCAAGTTCTATACCCTAAGCAACATGTCTACAAACCATAGCCAATTCAAAAGACTTCAAGGAAGGCCAAGAACAAAGCAGCCACTCTAAACCAACAACTAAGAGCTAACTTTTATTAGGGACTCATGGTCTACCCATGAAGCTTGTAAATGTCACCATTATACACACAACCTAGTCTCACATGTATAAATGTCAGCAGAGGTAGGGATAGGAAGGCACAGCTCCACTCTGTCACCCACAGCAGCCTGACAAGTTCCCTTAATATTGTATGGAGCTTTCCTTGGATAAAACCAGATCCTTGGCTTCAATGCAGAAAAGAAATTCAGGATGATCCAGTATAAAGCAGAATTGGGGTTTTTAAAAGCAGAAATAAGGATGCTCAGGATAAGAATAAGACATCTGACAGCACAGGTGTGGGCTCCTCAGAAAAGAGTCACAATGTTTTCAAAGGCAGTTTTAACATACACTACAAGCATGAAGGTAAGAGAAAGAGAGCTGATTAAGGAATGACTAAGACAGACCCAAGTGTGGGCATGGGCTTCTCAAGGGAGAGTGGCAATTAAGTTTCTTAGCAGTGGCGTATGTGCCATCTTAGAGGCTTTCACATAACAGCTCAAAATGTTGCTAAGAAACCTTTTTCTGTTGTTACCCTGTTTCCTTTTCTTTCTCTCTGATAAGTGGTATTATGGTTGGGATTATAATCTGATCAAGTAAAACTAGGAACTACCAGGGTTTAAGGCATATCTTTATGTTTTTTTGCCATAAAAAGGATTTCAGGTAAGATTCCTAGAAAATTGTAGGTTTATAGCTAGGAAAGGAGGAAAACTTAAGCAAATGGCAATTGGGTTAGAATTCTTTTTAAAATTTTTTCAAAAATTATTTTATTTTATGCGAATGAGTGTTTTGTTTGTGTGTATGTAAGTACACCTGTGTTGTACAATGCCTGCAGAGATCAGAAGAAGGCATTGGATTCCCTGATAGAAAATTGTTGGCCTCCATGTGGGTGCTGGTAACTGAACCCAGATCCTCCATAAGAGCAGCCAGTGCTCTTAACAGCTGAGCCATCTCTCCAACCCCTAGGTCGGAATTATTGATTCTCTGTTGGCCCAAGGCTTCAGTCAGATGTGGGGGCGAGTGGCTCCTTGTCCCAATAATAACTGTCTTCCTATCCTGTCTCATAAAAATATAGGAGGAATACCACTAAATGTTGTATGAACACTGCAGGAGTATTTTCTGGAGCAATGTGTGGCGACTTCCATGGGCTGCCTTCAAGGTCTAGCATGGTGCTGGCCCGGGAGACATCTGACACTCAGTGAAAGTTGCTTTTCATCCCAAATAGCTCAGGCCTTTTAAAGAGACAGTGTCTCATTCCATGAAAGAGATGCAGCATCTGGCACTGACCACAAATTATTAAGTCTACTTGTTAGAGTCAAGGCCATGCCAATACTGAAAATAGGAAAAACATTCTCCAATCTCTTGCATTTCCTTGCATAATGACAGAATTATATGAAGACAACATGGATTCCTGGTTCTCTATAGCAAGTTGATGAATTCTATGTATTCCACAATTTCTAGCATCTTTCTGTTTCTACTTTTATTAATTTGTTGTTTGTACATGGAGGCCTGAGGTCTGGGTATCTTCTTCGGTCATTTCCCACCTCACTTTATGAAATAGGGTCTCTCACTGAACATGGAGCTCATCACTTTAGCTAGAGTATAGGCCAGTAAGACCTAGAGATCCTTCTGTCTCTGCTTCCCCAATACTGGGATTGCAGGTACATGATGCCATGCTTAGTTTTTTTTTTTCTACATGGATGTTAGGGATTCAAACTCGGGTCCTCAGGCTTGTGTAGTAATCACCTTACTAACTGAACCATCTCTCTAGCCCCAATCTCTAGCATTGTTTTAAGTTAAAAGGACTTGGATAGTTGAGCTTATAGCAACAAGAGGTCTCTATTTACAGAGAGGTGATTAAGGCCTAGAGGAGGAAGGAACTTGTCCACAGGCCCAGTGCTAAGTGGAAACTGTCAATTCTGATCCCTGGTAAAGCAGGTTTTCTCCTAGCTCATGTTATGTTCTGATGTGTAATAAGTACATTTTAGCTTTCATATTTAACTTTAAGGAAAGTAACTTCTCAAGGCCAAGAGCAAGAACAGTATCTATTGGCATTTGTGTCCTCAGTTCCTGGCACAAGGCTGGGCAGTATAGGAAACTGTCACTACTTTGCTGACTGGATGAGCCCCTCAGCAGCTACATGTGACCAAGGGCCTGATCATGTTCTGTGCTCTTCTGCGACACATTGGTGCTTCCTTCCCCTCCAGGAGCTCCACAAACAACAAAAGCAGCAAGAGGAGAGAGACTGACTCTACTGCAGGGCAGACACATCCAGAGACCCCATATCTGTTTGCTTTTGTCTGGCAAAACTTGACAACAGCTTCAGTCTATTCATCTTGAAAACCCTCAAAGATAATACCAACAGTTTGCATGGGGGAGAATTAGTCATAGGCAAACATGTTTTTCCAATATTGCCCCAAGAAAAATACCCCCTTCAAAGTTCTCTGATTTCAGCAGCGCCTAATTATGGAACATTAGGTCAGGACCCTGAGGTTCTGATTACATCAGAAATGCTTCCATGAAAAATTGCTGGGCTGGCAAGATCCTGGCCTTTCCAGGATCCTTGAGAAATCCTCTAGATTTCCATATTATACATACAGAAGTGGAAAGGGTGCTGTTTCTTCCTGTTTTTCATTCCAATTTTGAAAGAAGTATCTGAATAAATTTACAGCAAGGATTTTTGCAACTTTTTTTAGAATGTCATCTAAACAGAAGTCTTTGAATACATACATTCAAATAGTAATTAGATCCTGTATTAGTTACCCTTCCCATGACAAAACACTCAACAAAAGCAACTTAAGGGAGAAAGGCTTATTTCAGCTCACAGTTTGTGTGTGCAGTCCCTCATGATGGGAAGGCATGGTGGTCACAGAGCATCCATAGTGAGAAAGTGGAGAAAGATGAATGCTGGTGCTCGGCTCACTATCTCCTTTCTATGCAAGCCAGGACCCCAGTCCACGGAATGGTACCAACTACAGTTTAGAGTGAGTCTTCCTACCTCAATGAATCCAATCTAAAAACTCCTTCACAGACATACCCAGAAGTTTGTTTTTTGGTTCTAGAGCCTGTCAAGTTATGTTAGGAATCACAGACCCTAAGTGGGAGTTCTTTCTATACTCTGTTGAACAACTATTATTTGCAGGTATTGGAGATTTGGTGATGAATACAATCTCATTTTCATGGAGCAGATTTAATTTAAGCCATAACTATGGCAGAAATCAACCAGCATGTTCTAGCAACTCACACTGGCTCTCATGAGACAAGGAGTCTGACTTGTGTCCAAAGGAATAAAAAGCCTTGGCTGGGAAAACAGAAGGAGACATCTCAGTGTTATTTCCACAGGAATCATGTAGAAATACGTAATCAGAGTCCTTTAGATCTGGAACCACTGCATTTGAACTATCAGAATTATAAGCCTCAAACACTTAGGTGACTTCCCCAATGGCAGTGGCAGATCTGTGGCAGGGCCTGGTTTAGGCATCCTCTCCTAAAGCTCATGTACAGAAAGCAAAGGACATGTTACCATGGCCTCGGCTGCCTGGCATGGAAACCCCATGCTGATATTGTCTGAGAAGTCTACAGGTATAGAAGCAGTGAGGCCTACTGTAGCTTAGCCCCTCACCACCATCTTACCTGTGACAGATGTTTAGGTACCCAGCTCCTGTCCCCAGTGAGGCCAGCACCTTAACTGTATTCATCATTGTACAGTAAGTAGATGAGGTCATCCTCAGGCTGTGGGGTGGGGATGAGTTGAAGTTCACAATGTGGCAGGTGCATGTGTCAGCCACACAATGGGATATGAGCATTAGCTTCTATGATGTCAAAGTTAGCTTTTGTCCCATTCAACCAGGCCCGTCCATGACTAGAGTCAAAACGTTACAGAGAAGACTTTAAAAATTCCCTGAACACAGCTGGCACCTCCATAATGCCAAAACCTTTTGTGTGTGAATATAAGCAACTAACGGTTTTAGTTACAAGTAGCAACTGACAGAGGAGATACCGGACTCCCAAACTTCCAGTGATCTGGATTTGTATGAGTTAACTCATCTTTAAATTTGAGTCTACCCTCTGCCCCTAGTAATATAATTTCTCCAAAAGCAAGAGTACATTGGGCTGGGGAGATGGCTTAATTGGTAAAGTTCTTACCTTGTAAACATGAAGACCTGAGTTTGATCTCTAGAACCCACATAATAAAGCCAGGCGTGGTGTCATGAGATTGTAATCCCAGCAGTGATGACATGGGAGGCAGAGACAGGCAGATCCCTAGAAGCTTGTCAACAGATATCCTAATCTACTGGGCAAAGTTCCAAGCTAATGTACGATCCTATCACAAACAAAAAGTGGAAGGGCCCAGGGGGCTGGAGAGATGGCTCAGCAGTTAAGAAGACTGTTTGTTCTTGCAGAAGACCTTGGTTCGAATCCCAGCACCCACATGGCAGCTAACAACTGTCCATAACTCCAGTTCCAGGGGATCTGACAGCCTCTTCTGTCCTTAATAAATAAAATATTTTTTAAAAAGTGGAAGGGCCTGAAGGTTCACACTCAAGCTCAAGGTTGTCCCTCAGCCCTCATATGCATTTACACACACACACACACACACACACACACACACACACACACACGCATGTACATCTGCACAGGAACAAATACAAATATACGTGCACATATACATCCCTATACAAAGAAGCAAGAGCAGGTCATGTGATCCCAGCACACATGTTAAATAGATGCTTTGTGTGGTTAGGCATTCATCTAACAGGAAACAGGTAGCTCCTGAAGGTTTGGGATACAATTATCTCTGTTCTTATTCTTGCTAAACAGCTCTATGCCTGTGCCTGTTAGCACTGGAGGCAAGAATGCCACCAGGACAAGACAGGAAATGAAGGAGAATTAAAATGAGGCAAAAGCAGAGGGAACATCCTGGAAGGATTTCTCCTCAGAAGCGTACAAGCTTCAAGACAGCAGAAACATATTGCTTGTTTCTCTATTTTTATCATGTGGAATCATGTTTGGAAAACTGCTCAATAAATATAAATTTTCTAGGCATTGCTATGAAGGATTTGAAACATCTTTGAATGTTTTAGTATGGGGTGAGGGAGGAGAGAGGGAGGATAACAGTCAACAGACCGAACGATCATTTTGGAAGAACTATCTTCATTGATTGAATGGTTAGGAGAGATGAAGAACAAAGAGAGGTTCATAATAACAGAACCCACACCCAGCAGGACTAGCCGGTGAGTCATGCTTGGGGAATGGGGGAAAGACTGGGAAAGAAAACAAAAGGAAGGCATGCACATGGAGCACTAATGGGCATCAGGTACTTTCTGTCCCTGCTTGGAGCAACCATCACGGCTGCCTGGCAATCAGAGCTCCAGCAGAGGCAGGCATGAGCCTGCTGTGAATTGTGTAAGAATCTTCTAGTCATCTAGGTAGGAAACTTCACAACAGCCCTGATCTCCCTCACCTCTGGATAACCCACGTTTCACTAATGTCTTCTGATGAAACAGTCCGTCCTCCCCTTCTCCACTGTCACCCTTGTTCAGCTGTCTTTCACCTGGACCGTTAATACAACCCTTCTGGTACCATCCTAAAAGTCATCAATAGCTTATTTTCGTGTGTGTGTGTGTGTGTGTGTGTGTGTGTTCATATGTATGGGGTGTACATATGTGTGCAGAACCATGTGCACCTGTGTGTACTTGCATATGGAGGCCAGAGGTCAACCTCAGAAGTTGTCCACCTTGTTTTTTGAGACATAGTCTCTCACTGGGACCCTGGTTTACCAGTCCAGCTAAGCTGGCTGGACAGCAAGACCCAGAGATCCTCCCATCCCTGCCATCCCAGCTCTGGAATTACAAGCACGTGCCACCATGCACAGATTTTTTTTCATGGGTGCCAGGGATAGAACTCAAGTTCTGGTGCTTGTGCAGCAGGTTATCGCCCTAGCCCTATTTCCCTTACACAGTTTTGATTATGGTTACGTCTCATGCAGAGCTGCCCAAGTCCTTCCTTAGCCTAGCAAAGTGTTAGTTCTTGACTTTCAACGCAGGAAACCCTCTTTATATGTCCCCAGTCTGGCCCTCCACACTCATTTCCTAGGATCAACTTTACAATCCGTGCTTCCTTCGAACCATTCCCTCTATTGCTGTGCATCCTCCCCCTATGTCCGTAAGCAGGAATGTGACTTGCCATCTGCCTCAATGGCCACTTTTTCTGAAAACCATTTCCTTAGCTTCCTCTTTGGCTGCCCAAGGGAACTGACTCAAAACTTATTTACGATAATGATCATCTTCTATCTTAAATAATGGGCATCTATACATACATTTTATTTTTTTTAATAGACTCTTAAGTCTTGCAGGAATAAAATTTATATTCTTTTTAACCCTCTAAAGGTCTAGTCCTTTATTTGACCTCATTTGTAATTCAATAAGGGGAAATGAATAAATGAATGAATATCCGACTTTACTTATTATATGAAAATAGGTCCAACACAAACATTGCCTCAGAGTCACTGGAGGAAGATGAGATGGTAAGGGCTTAAGAGCAGATGATATCTTCTTGTAGCCTCTGGGATGGCTTTCTTCTGTGGGGCTACAGTGAGCAGGCACTGCAGGAGCCTATACCTTCCTGATGTTGCCGGCTCTGATTCACTGCCTGCTCCTCTGCTCACCACGGGTGGCTGGAGCTAGGTGGTTTGTTGCCATCCGTGTGCAACAGAACATGGCCATGTGCAAGCTGCTTCCAGTGCCTGCTCATTCTTCTTCATTTCCAACCCATATGCCCTCACCTGTCCCTTCTAGCTCCGTGCATGTTGCTCAGATTTAAATGCCATCTTCTTTCTAAAAGGAATTACTAAAGGAATCCTAACCACACATTCAGAATCCAGAGCTTGGCAAACCAGCTCATCAAGGTGTTTTTTGTTATTGTTGTTGTTGTTGTTGTTGTTGTTTGTCTTTTGTTTTGGAGACAGGGACTCACATAGTCCAGACTAGCCTAGATCCACTGTGCTGAAGAATGATCTTAAATAGCCAATCCTCCTGCCTTTACCTCCTAAATTCTGGGATTACAGACATACACCACCATGCCACTTTATATGGTGCTGGAGATTGAACCTAGGGCTTTGCACATACTGTGTAAGGACTTCCAAATGACATACATTTCCAGCTTGTATTGCAGTATTTCAATATTTACTTCTTAGAAAAAGATTCCCTGTTTTTCTTTTAAAATTTCTACTGTTTACTTTTCTTAGATCTCCTCCAACAGCATGAAATGAAGGCACGGACTTTGTTTTTGATGTCTGACTCCAGGATCATCCTGTCATCTGAGGATTCACCATTTTGCAAGGCTGCTATCTGACCTCTCTTATGTAGATGAAAGAACAGAGGAATCCTAGGCTGTAATAGGCTACATCTATAATGATGTCAGTAGCCTACAGGGATTTCTTTCCCTCAAATCAATAGAAGCAATTCAAAACTTACAGAGTGATAGCTTTTCAACAGCCAAAATTTGAAACTTTGTAATATAATCTGATTCCTTACTAACATTCACATCTAACTTCTTTGTGATGTTTTGTGATGTGCATGTATCTTTTCCCTACTTTAACTCCAGCTCTCTGAGATAAACTTGGATGCATAAGCATTTTCTCTACATGACTAAGGAAAATGAAATATAAATGTGTCACAGGATTAGCACAAGGTAACAAAGGTAGCAATAGTGCTTGACATTGACCAAATCTTCCCGGTGTTAGAGAGACCTCTTGAGAGTTACAATATGGTGATCTTGGAAAAGTACAGGGGGCAGGGCTTGCTCCCACTGATGAGCTGCTGTAGTCAGAAAGCCTGGGAAGTGGCTTTGTTCCAGAAGAACCCTAAGTAAGCCAGACCCAGGAGTAATTCTTATATTTTCTTTCAACTCAGATCAAGTAGAGGAACTAGCATTGCCCAGGGAAGATGGAGAGGGGAAGGTGTGGCTTTCTATTCATTGTTGTCAGAGATGTGTACCCAACTTTACCACTCTAATTGCCTATACCAATTTGAGCATACAGTCTCCATAGGACTGAGTTATTTTCCTCTATAATAGGCGAATAATGGTTTCCAACCACTATTCAGCATCTGTTTAAGATATTCTGAAGGAAAAGTCAGCTCTGTTTTCTGGGACTGACCAAAATGACAGGGCTAAATAGGTGGTCTAGCCAAGTCCATCTACTCAAGGCTGCCTCTCAACAACTCTGCAAGATATGTTCACATCATCACCCTCAATTGACAAAGAGGAAACTGAATTTCACAGGGGTTAAGAGATCTGAGCACAGTAGTAAAGCTAGTGCATGGAATGGGGATTAAAAACCAAGATGGTGGATTCATAGTGTAGGAGCCCATGTGGTGTTAGACACATGCTCACATTGATAGATCCTCTTCTCCTGGGTGTATCCAGGTGTCATCATGGGTTAAAAGGAAGGAGAGATACCACAATAATGACTAAGCAGCTAAAGAAGAGAGCACAGGGATGCCTACTCTGTTCTCCGTTGGTGGGGCCAGCAGCAGCCCTTGCTACCTCCCCACATTTAGCCTCTATCACTCCATCACCAGAGACCACCTGGATTCATCTCCCCTACTCCATAGGGAGGACTGAACAAATGAACACTATGGATTTCCTTGCTGCTAAGCCAAGGGACACCACCCTCAGCTAGCCCTATCCTCTTCTTCCTGGCCACCTTTCTGCCACCGTTTCAACACTTGTGTCTTCATGTTCCTTCTACTCCCTGAAAGATGTCTTAGGTATCTCCTTTTCTTCATTATCCCCTCAAATGTCATTCTCCTTTATAATTCTTTCCTGATTTCCCAGTATTCTTGCTCTATCAGAGTTCAACTTGAAATTTCATCCATTTCAAGAACTAGAATTGATTTTCCTACTGAAATAACTCTCAAATCTTGTATTCTGACCCAAATCTCTTTCCTGAGTTCCGGTTACCTACAGGAAACCTCTGATTTCATGTCCCAAAGTTATTTTAAACTCAACAGAGCTTCGCTTGGTTGCTAAACTTCTTCAACTCCTGTCCCGTAATGAAGGTGTCACATCAGTAGAGAACTCTAAACCTACAAGTGTCAAGCTGGCAGGCACACTCTTTTTTTTCGGCTCCCACTGCCAATCATACAGGATTCTCTATGGCTTCCACTCAGCTTCTTTTGACTCTCTCCATGCTCACTGCTTCCAAACTAGTTTGTGTCACCATCATCCCTCCCAAGCTTTGCAGCAGCCTCTGGAAGGACTTTGTGCCCCACTCCACTTTGTATCCTGACTTCCCAGCTTTATCTTTGTAGACCCCTCATCCATAACTGTTTTCAGACTTTCCAACCTCTTGCCACTCCTTAATGTCCCAGGCTACCACGACTCTAGGTTGTTGTGTAACAGCCCATTTTTCACCCTTGTCTTCTTCTTATGCAGAGACTGGGTTTCATTCATAATTATAAATGCAGTGCATAAAACAGTGCCCAGAACAATTGAAACAGATTAATAGATACATAAATTCAGCAGCTGTTTACTCACAACCTCGTGATTTCACAGCTATTGCATCCCAGGGTCTTTTATCAAGTCAAGGGTCAACAGGCCAAGATATTTCATAACTTCAGCATCCCAAAAGGCGTGGGAACTGCATGAGTTCCTATCACCCAGTGACTCATATTTACCCTAAGTTTCACTTTGAATTTTCAGGTTCAAAGCAGAAAATGTGCTTAAAACTCAGGAAGATTCAATTACACATATTTGCATCATTCCCTCTCACTATTAAATCCTTTCTCAATCCAAGCACTTCTTTCTCAACCCTGCCGTTTACAGTGACATTTCATGGAAGTGTGATGGTTATAAAGATAACAAACTAATGCCCCAACTTCCTAAAAGGCTCTGATATGGGAACCTTCTAAAGTTACTCACTTCCTTGACCTCTACTCAGGATTCTTTTGAGTCATTTGTAAAGACTGTTGGACTTTGTTTCCCAAATACCCATTTTATATTACTCTGGGAAGAACTACTAGGTAAATAAGAAGTTTACTTTAACTAGTGCTTTCTTCTTCTCTCTTTTTCTAAGAACCATTTTCAACTGTAGAATTTCTGCTAAACAATTCTAGTATAATGACTGCTTTTCATTCATTCTATAAATATCTACTGAGTGTCAACATGCTACAAGTATTGTTGTAAGAACTGAGGTCAGAGGTAATTGAAATTCAGACCTTGACTTCCATGTATAAGTCAGAGAGAGGAGAGTTAACAAACATATTACACTGAAGTGAGATGAACACAGTTCTTCCAGATGATCAGACACATGAGCCTATCAATTCTATCATTGGAATCTACTAATATGTTTACTGGTATATAATTACTACTTTGGAATCTCAATCCTATACCATTATAATGAAAAAGAAATTTTTATAGGTAGAACTCAAGCTTACATCCTCCAATTATTGGTACTCACTGGACTTTGTTATTGTTATTTATTAAAGAAAGATAAAAATAACTTCTCACCCCACACTTGCACTGCATTCTTTATTTGCTGTTTCTCTTTGATCCTTTTGTCTGGGCTAAAAAGAGAATTGATTCAACACCAGAGTTGTATTTTTATTGATAAAGTAAGTCAAAGAAAAGCTGGAAAGTTCTAGAAAAAGTTGCACATCTGATCCTCATTCTGTTTCCAAATCAAGTTGAGAATCAGGAGAATAGAGGTGAAATGATAACTGAGTCATTTTTCCCAGGCTGTTCTTTCTCAGAGAAAGATGCCCAGTGATAGGTGATGTCAAGGCCCAAGCTGTGAAGTGATGTGGGTGAGGGCATTGTGGAGAGTAACTCATGCTTCTGTCCCAATAAAAGTGGTAGGGAGAATAAGGGAGTGATGGAGGGATTATCCAGGCTGAATTATAAAAAAATATATATATATTTTGGAATCTTTATTGAAAACTCTGAAAAATGGATCAAGTTTATTGATTCACAAAAACAGGTTAGGCAAACTTGAACTAACACACTCCTTTTACATCAGCATGTCCTGATCAGAGCACACCACCAGCTCCAGACACCACATTCCACTGCCCCCTCAGGCATTTCAACCTGTAGGCTTCATAAGCAAGTCCTAATCTCAGTCATTATCGCTATATGACATGGCAGACTGGACCACACCTCTTTCAGAAGATGGTACCCTAGCTTGGCTAATGATCCAACTGAGAATCTTTAAGTTATTCCCAACTCTCTCTCTCTCCAGCATCTCTCAGATTAACCCAGTTCCCATAAATTGGTCATTCTGCCTTCAAAGTGAGAACTTCAGTCATACAATGAGTTGGAATTAAGGGAAGAACATAAAATTTGGTTGCCTATATTTCAGGACAGAATACCCTCTACCTATTTTATGTGTCCACCTTTTAATTTACTCGTCTGTAACAACCATTTTTTTTCAAGCAGTTCTGCTGTATGTCTAGTCCAGGTTCATCTTGTATTTCAAAATGCATTAAGATCACAAAACCAAATACACATGGATAATATGTGGGCACCATGATAACAGCCAACCAAAGCAGCAAACAGAATACAAAATAGTGCCAGGAATTGAGACATTAGAACTCATATAATTCATATTTGTTCAAATGTTTGTATGTAAGTTATAATACAATAAAAATCTAAATTATGATTAAGTGATTATAAAAAGATTAAGCATATTTGAAAGATAATCAAATTTTCTAGAAATTATCACTCTAATCATTCAAAGTAAGTTGATCACTGGATTTAAACAAACTGGAGACTGATATAAAGTGATTATGTATAATGCAATAAAACAGAACAAATACATATAAATTGCAAAATAAATGCCAAGGGAGGTGGAGTGAAGAGCTACAACATGATGGAATGGGAGCTCCCAAAGACTGGTGCTGAGAAAAGAGGAGGAGGAAAATTTAAAGTCACAGCAACTGAAAATTTCCAGGACTGATGAAAAAGTTAGTCTTTTAAATTTTTTAGATTAATTTTTTATTTTATGTGTAAGAGTGTTTTGCCTGTGTGTATGTAAGTGTACCCATGCCCTGCAATGCCTGTGGAGGCCAGAAGAGGGCACTGGATCTCCTGGAACTGGAGTTATGGGCAATCATTAGCTGACATGTGGTGCTGAAATCCAAACCCAGATTTTCTGCAAGAACAACCAGTGCTCTTAACTACTGAGCCATTTCTCCAGTCCCTGAAATAGTGAATCTTTGAATTTCGGCAGCCCAACACATCCAAGTAAAATATATTTATGTGATCTAGATCTATTCTAGGCATACTAAAAGCCACTGTGGACAGAAAGCAGAAATTCAGAAAAAAATGAAACAAATTTAAAGGACTGATTTCATACTAAAACAGGACATTACACTGACAATGCCAAGTAGAAGGTGGGAGGGGCCTCAAATCATTGGAACAGCTGGCAACAGCATACCTTTCAAAAATCAAAGCAAATCTAAACCCGACACAAGCCTATGATATCTGCTGCCCTCACAATTCACTACCTAAATTCAACAGACTGTTCTCTAAAAGGATATTCTTGTAGCCTGGTAAGGTGGTCACACCTGTAGTCTTAGCACACCCATGGAGGAAGCAAAGGCCAGGGGATCAGGAGCTCAATGTCATCCTCAGCTGAAGAGCCACTTCAAGGCCAGCCTGAGATATAGGAGACCCAATCTCAAAACAAACAATAAACAACAACGCTCCCCAAGCATATTCTTTAGAGAAAATGAAAATGATCTCAGAAGAAATTGTGATAAAAACCAATAAGTAGGAACAAATCTAGATAATTACTGATGGAAAAATAATGATCATAATAAAAATACCTAATTTATGGAGTTAAAAATACACTAAAATAGTGACAGTAAGTATATTCAAGAGAGAAACGAGGATAATAGACCACTAAAAGCCTAATATTCTGTGGAAGGAAAAGAAACACATAATTAACCTTATATTATGTTGACTTTAATATTTAGAATGGACTATTTACTTTCCAAATCAATAGGAAAAAACTGACGTGAGAAACAGTACTTAAACATGGAAATTAAAGAGATATAAGAATTTTGAAAAGAAAAAGTCTAGAATGTAGAAAAGAAAAACAGATTACAAACAAGTAATGTAATGTAGCCCATGTTCCACACTTGGGAGGGGAACACTGGAGGATTAAAATGCAAAGCTGTTCTGGTTTCATTCTGTTGCTGTGATAAAGCACACTGATTAAAAGTAACTTAGGGAGGAAAGGGTTTATTTGGATTACGCTTCCAGGTCATAATTGAGGGAAGTCAGGGTAGGAACCCAAGGTAGGAGCCTGAAGGCAGGAACCGAGAGTAGAAATCACAGAGGAACAGTGCTTACAGGATGGCTTGCTGGCTCATGCTCAGTTAGCTTTCTTATACAGCCCAGGCTCACCTACCTAGGGACAGTGTCACCCTCAGTAGGCTGGGCCCTCCCACATTAGTCATCACTCAGGACAATCCCTCATATACATTGCCACATGCCAGTCTGATCAAGGACATTTTCCTACTGAGGGTCCCTCTTCCCAGGTGACTCTAGGTCATATCAAATTGTCAGTAAAATCTGAACCAGGACAAAGGCTATCTTCAGCTACATAGTGAATTTGAGGCCAGCCTGGGATACGTGAGACCCTGTCTCAAAAAGGTAAAAAAGACCCAGAATTTACAATATAGCTTGAAGTACATTAGTAATAACATGAAGTATATCAGTAACAACATGAGTCATCTTAGTGATGACAACACAGACATCATACTGAATAGGAACACAAATATGTTCAGAACAAGAGTATGACCCAAGTTGTAGAAATGTAGGAATAGTTCTATGAAGATAGCTTCTAAAGTATATAAGGTTATGCTGAACGTAGACTGTGGGAGTTTTATTATTTGTTGTTTTTAAAGCTCTCACGTACATACATATTGTTATGTTGAGCATATTCCTCCTCACACCCTTCTGCCTCCCCCTTAGTCATCTTTTCCACACCCCATTGCCCTATTGGATAGTTCCACCTCTGCTTTTATGTCAGAGAGAGAGAGAGAGAGAGAGAGAGAGAGAGGGAGGGAGGAGGGAGGCAGGAAGGGAGAGATTTCATGTATCTATATAAAATCTAGAACCCACAAATAGAGAAAATATGTATTTCTCTTTCTGAGATTGGCTTAACTCACTTAATACCTCTAGTTGCCCCCATTTTCTTAGGAACCATGTGACTTCATTATTTATGGCTGAAAAACATTCCATATACACTATTTTCCTTATCTTAGCCCTCTGTTGTTGAGCTCTTGAGCCGTGAATAGTTTTAGTTATGACTAGTATTGCAATGTAATTGATATGCAAGTGTCTCGACTTGGAGTCGGTGGAAGGCCCTTGAAACTTGGATTCAGCAGCTTTTCTGTTCAGTACTTTTCCCCTAAAAAATATTCTCATGGCTCAGAGCTCCATCTTTGTGATGATCTGCTTTCCTTCTCTGATGGCATGGGGTGAGGCCTCCATCTCTTTATCACTGTTACAGCAGATCTCCCTCTGCCGTAAAATACATTGGACATTCATTTCCCCACAAAAGAAATGCCGCAGTGTCTTCCTCCTGTGCCTTTCATACAGAGAGCACTAGGCAGGATTTCTTTCACTATACCCTGGGAAACAAAAGTCTGCTGTGCTGATCAACATTTTAACCAAGACTAACAACTTGCTATCACTGTGCCTGAAGACTTCCTGTTCCCTGAGTCAAAGGCTGTCCATGTCCAAGTTCCAGGTCTTGCCAATGTCACAAGGATTGCACTAGGAACAAGATTGGGGGTAATGAGCCTTTTCCTATCTTGACTTTGTTCTTTCTTACACCTGAACTTTCTTGCCTGAAGATTTCTTGGGACAAAACAACTCAATAATTGCTTTCCTGTTCAATAACTCAAAACTATGAAGTATGGGATTGTTTTTAATCTTCTATTTCCCAAGTTAGGAACTATGGTTTAGTGAGGATAAATCATTTCTCTATGCTCAGAGAAGACAGAGCTGAGATATGAACCCAGACTCTGAAGCCACATCAGGTGCCCCCAATACTGTATCAAAACGCCCTGTTGGAGGAAACCTGTTCAGAAAATGCTCTAAATTGTCATGCACTGGGCAGATGATACTGGTTGTTTTGTCCACAAACATCTTGTTTGTTTGCCACTGCTATAATTTCACCTAGAAGGATCAACCTGCAAGCAAGTACATGTTCACTGCTCCAGGTGGGTTTCAGGTAAATCTTCTGCTCCTGTATTAATATCCTCAAAAGGCATCATCCTGATACTGTAAAGTTCTGTTCAAATGTAGGAAGCCCTGTGGGAAGCTGCCCTTTAAACCTATGCATTCAGCCATCACATTTAGGCCCTTTGATAGGACAGTCACGGTCTGATGAGAGAGAAGAAAGAGAAGCTGTATTCCTAGGGCAGCATAGGGGTTCTGTCAGCAAGGATGGGAAAGGACGAGAATGCAGCTCTTGGAAGCTAGGGTGGTGTTACCTTCTTCAGGGTACCAGGCAAATGGTTTGTGGCTCTGTGAGAAAGGAACCCATTTATGGCTCCTCCAATAATATTATTTTGATTTATTTTTTCCAGAAATCTGTTATTTGATGTATTTAACTGTCTTACCAGACTCAGGGGGCTTTGTGTCTTGAGTGCTAAAAATGTAAGCCCTATAAAAGGAGAAAATCAAAATGGAGAGACATTGATGCAGGGCTTTTAAATGGACTCGGGGATATAGTTTAGTCTGCTGTCAAGCACATCTGTAACTGCACCTTTAATCTGGGTGCAGACAACCCTACCTCCACATTCAGCTAACTTTTAGAGAGTGGGCCAAAGTGAAGTCTCCTGAAATGTCATTTAATCTCACTTGACCTGTACAAGGGACCCATTTCCCCAAACTCTCCGGAGATAGAGAATGCGTCCAACTCCTTCTTACAATAGCTCTGCGTTAGCCAGCATAAAAGCAAGCTATGTAATTTCCAGTCCCCCCTGTGCTTTCAAGCTATAAATACAGCCTTCACTTGTAAAACCTTGGACTGCTTATTCTAAGCAACTAGACTGTCCTTTCCTAGGTGGCCACCCCAAATTTCGTTCCAATAGACTCTTTGTCCTCACTTTTGGAGTGCCTTAACTTGCACTTTAATTTGACAGAATAATCAAGTCAATTGATTTGAAAAGGAGAAAAATTGATCTGAGTGTCACAGAAGCACTTCACAAACAGAAACAGCAGCACTCCAGGGAGCTTCTTAAGCTAGGCATCCTCTCGCTCAGTCAGTTCTTCAGTCTTCACAGTAGCCTTCTGCTGGGTACATACAACCCTAACATGCATTTCATAGACAAGGGAATAAAAGCCCAGAGAAGCTTACAATTTTCTCAAGGTCAGGATTCAAATGCAGAGTTCTTTAATCCAGAACTATGTATGATTCTGACTATTGTATATGAGGTCAAGTGACACTCAGTGGTCACCCAGAGGCAAATCCTTATTGGGGCAAACAATGACTTCCCAAGTTGTCAAGGCTCCTCTACGGCACTATGAGGACACAGAAGAGACTGTGGTGGTTTGCCAGCACACAGGACTTGCTAAAAGTTGTCAGCTAGACACTTTCTAGATGCTACACACCAACAAGGTGGTCCTGGGATTTATAGCTGTTTTTTGTTTCTTTGTTTTGTTCTTTTGTTCTGTAAGGAAGATACAGAAAGTGATTACATCAAAAACTCAGATTATAAAGATGCCTCAGCAATTAAAGTGCTTACTGCTATTGCAGAGGACTCATGTTCAGGTCCCAAAAACTAATGTAGGACAGTTAATAACCAACTGTAACTCCAGCTTCAGGGAACGTAATGCCTTTTTCTGGCCTCTGTAGGTACTGTATACACACACACACACACACACACACACACACACACACACACTCATAATTAAAAATAAAAAGCCAAAAGTTTATGAAAGCCCAATACAAACATTTGGTAGTTTATGAATGAGTAACAAATAACAAAAGCAAGAAGAGAAAGTGGAGGAATAAAAAAGAAATTCCTTAACTGGCAGACAGAACAGATGAGCAAACTGGAGACACTGGAAGGCAAGGTGAGCTGTGTAAGGGAGTATCTTAGGAAAGACCTTCAGCATGGGGAACGTGTATACTCTCATTCCGAGTTGTGAAAGCTCACAGAAGTAGCCTGGGTTCCAAAAATCTCGTCTCTTAAAGGGCAAAAAGTAAATATATTTTAATGTACTTAGTGCCCTTGGTGAGCGGTCTACAGAAGCCCTCCTGGATAGACTTGTGCATAAGTACTCATTAGCAGCATAACAACATCACAATTAGCATTCAGTTAAGACAAGGAGCATTTTGATTTCTCAGAGCACTAATTTTCTAAATTAAAATTATGGGAATGCTTTTATGTGGTTTCTTGTAAGGAGGAAATAAAAGAGTGTATAGAAAAAGGCTGGGTGCAGAAAGTGTCAGTTACAGCAATATCTGTCTCCTTCTATTTGACCTCTTTCTTGAATAGACTAGGAAGTATAAGACACAGGCTAGCAATTAGTTATTGATGTGATTCAACTCTTTAAAAGACACTATCATAAAGATTTCAGATTGTCAACCAATGTGTAGTTAGGAACCCAAAGCATCCTCAATAAATACTGTTTGTTCTCACCCAACAGCAAACAAGGGGTATTAGCCAGAGAAAGTAGGCATTCCTCCTGAAACACTTATCTTTAAAAGAAATTACTTTCAAACCAGGGTCTCCTAAAAGAGGAAGTCAATTCATGCATTATGCACAGCACCAAGTATAAATTGCAGTGTGCAGAGGAAAATGTTACTATGAGATTTGTATTCCATAAAGAAGTATAAAATAGTAACAGAGAAAGGCATGATGGTATAAAACTTTTACTTTATAAATATCTTACTAATTTTAAGACATGAAAAGTATATTCATAACACATGGTTAATGACAATCTTACAAATTACAAAAAATATGTCAGCATGCTAATTTATAGTATAATAAATAATGCTTTATCAATGTAATGTTTTCCTTGATGGTATAGTTTCATGCCTTGCTGGTCTACAAACTCATCTATTGGGCCACCAATACTTACAATTTGGAACTTCATTTTCAATCTATGTAGTGAAAATGACATCAGTCACTACTGGCAAATATAAGATCACAAATGATTTTTGACCATTCTTAATTTTCAGAGGGATCTTTCCGCTGACATAATTGTTACTAGAGCTCTGAAGAATATTTTAAAGAGTCTGACAATTGTGATGCTACTCTAAAAGATCAGATGTACATCTAGATTTAATGGATCTAATAAGGAATTCTTTAAAGATTTAACTTTTCATTCAATAAATTTCATGGAAATTTGCATTTTATTTAAAATATAAGACATTCATTGGCATCTCCTACAGCTCACAGAGGTCATATAAGAAAACATAACTTTGACTGGATGTGGTGTTGCACACCTTAGCACTCAGGAAGCAGAGGCAGGTGGATCTCTGTGAGATCGAGGTCAGTGTGATCTACGTAGAGAGCCCCAGGCCAGCTGGGGCTAAAGGGAGACCCTGTCTCAAAAAGACAAAGAAAACTAACTTGAAGATTGGTGTTGGATTCACCATCTCTGTTTCTGCATCCTATTGCTGTATCTCCAATTGTGATGAAATTAATTTAAAATTGCCTTTCTTATCAAGAGTTGGTTCATCTGAAATTCCCCATGAAGATATTACTCTTTCCTACACAAAAATTATAAAACAAAGGAGTCATTCAATATGTGACCACCAGGTCTGGGTTCTTTTACTTAGTATGTCCTAAAGGTTTCATCCAAATTGAAGAGCCAGCGAGACAGCTCAGAATCAAAGTACTTACTAAACAATCATGACAAGCTGAGTTTGATCCCCAGAACTCATAGTGGAAGGTGAGAACGGACTCTGGAAGTTATCCTCTTACCTCCACATGCATGCTTTGGCATGCGCATACCTCATGTGATAAATATGCTACGAATAGTTATGAAAAACTCAGTACCTGTTTTCAACTTTTTAAGCCATATCTAGGGTAAACGTCTGAGTCATACAGTGAGTCTGTTTTTACTTTTTAACTTCTTTTTCTTTAAGACAGGAAGTCTCAGGGTGAAGAGGGACAGAGTAAGAGAATGGAAGAGTGTTAATATGTGCAAGGCACACTGATATATGCATATGAAGATGTCATAATGAAACCTGCTTGTTAATTTGCATGTTAACTAAAAACATTTTAAAAGAAGAAATGAAGTAATGCAAATGGGGAAAGAAGTAAAATAGACCTAATAATAGAAAATAGACAAATAGACCTCTAATAGAAAATCCAAAAGAATCCATCAAAAACCCTGCTAGAATAACTAAGCATAATTTCAGGATGCTAAATCCCTCTGGGACCTCCAGTGTGTTGTTAAGCAGCAGGGCACAGTATTTTGGCATGTGGAACCTTTTGACTTTGTAATACAAATGCTGTCGTCTGCAAAGTTCACACCTGAAAACCATGTAATCCAGTTTTAAAAAATTCACAACTCTTCTAGACCACCCAGATTGGACTCACCTGCCAATGTTAGTGACTCTCAATCAAAGCAGTCTCTCTGCAGCATTCCTACTTAACCTCTGACTGCCTTTGGCATTGAGAAAGCTCCCTAATGAAGACTTTTGCCAGTTTTTTAGGTTACCTGCTAATGTATATAAAACGCAACATCAGCATCTTCAGGAGAATATGCAATAGCAACTGAAGTTGGCATGGGCTGGCATGTATGAGGCGAATTTCAAAATCAAAAACAGGAAAAAGCAAAATTTACACAATTGCAATTAGGACTTAAATATATATGCCAAGATTCAAATAAAATTCAAGAATGCATTTCTTACATTTTTGTGTATGTACTCTTATAAAACTAAAGTAAGATTTATAAAGGTGCTGGGGATCAAACTCAGGATCTCGCACAAGGTAGGGACATATATACTCTTAACACTGAACTATGAGCCAACCTAAAACAATGTCTTAACAATTAAATAAAGCAAGATCAATTTACATTCCTACCTTTAACTGAACAGAGTTAAACTAAGATTTTAAGTGTAAGCAGCCAATTTTGCTATTCTCACCAAAATAATATTAATACATACTTTTAGTTAAATATTTTACTGAGTCAAATAAACCATTTTTAAATTATATATCTCACTTTCTATTGGATATGTTTACAAAATAAATTAAAATGCCTAAAAATGAAATACGGAACATTGAGATATGAATTCAACTCTGTTTTCCTGAAAGTGTTGAGTGATCAGGTTTTAGAAGCTATTATAAGAGACATTCATGGGTACCATTTATCTTTAGTACCAGATCATAAAATTTAAACAAAATAGTTAACATTCTGGGTATTGGAGTACCTGTGTTATACATGTGCTGTATACACGTGTGTGCATTGTAAATGTGTGTTATATGTATATGTAGCACACGTCTTTGGTATACGTGTGTGTTGTATATGCTTGTGTGTGTGTTGTATATATGTGTGCATGTGTAAGCCAGAGGCTGGCATTAAGATATCTTCTTCTATCATTTTTCACTTTAGTTTTTGAGACAGGGCTGCCTCATTGAACCCAAAACTTGTCATTTCAGCTAGCCTGGTTGTCTAGCATGCCCCTAGATGCACCTGCCTCTGCCCCAGCCCTGCACTGTGGTTATAGGTACACCTTGCCACCCCCAGCTTATGAAATAACAAATCCACATGAACACGCTGTTACCCATCTGCAACTCTTGGGTGACTACTGACATGCTGATTCTTCCCAAGTGGCCATCATTACACTTACCAAAAAGATTCACTGTGAGTCAACTGGGTCAGAGCCCTGTGGTCCTTCCCTTCCCTTCTCTCTTCTCCACCCTACCTGCTGACTTGTCTTCAGTATTCACTGTCTCTAGCAGGTGCTTCCTGAACATGCTAATTTAATCCAGAGGTACATCCATAATCATGAGACATGATTTAAATATGTCACAGGAGACAAAAACAAAAATTAAATGAATATGCTAAGAAAATGAGAAAGAACAGACGGAGGTATTATCTTCTGCCTTTCAGTTAAAAATCTTGTCAGTCTCAGCCTTTTAGGTTTTTGAGCATTGGGAAAAAAATGTTCCAAACCAGCAGCCCTCACTCTGGACCTGCTGAGATGCAAGTGAGAAAGGCACACACTGGGGCATGGCTTGCTCTAGGAAGTAACTCACTGGAGCATTGTCAGGCCTTGGGCTCCTGCTGGATGGAAGATTTTTCTTTTATTTTCAGAACAGATAAATGAGCAAATCGGGTCACTTCTCCCATGTTTCTACTCATGATGCCTTTTTTGTTTGTTTGTTTGTTTGTTGAGACAGGGTATCAAATTGGCCATGAATATACTATATAGTCCTCACCCCCAGATGCTAGAGTTCCAGGCCTGAGTCCACATGCCAAGCCTAGGCATCACTCTTAAAGAGAATGAGGCAGTGAAGAATTTTGATAAAAATCCCATATTTCCATTGTTGAAATCCTGGGGACAGGGCTTCCGTGCTCAGTCATGTCAGGATAGAGGTTTTGAACTAACTCTTCAATACAGACAACCTGAAAATTGGAAAAGATTCTTAAAAATAAAAAGACACCCCAAAGTGACAAGTGACGTCATGAACACAATGGAAACAGTCCTGGTGCTGTGTCCACAAATCTGCAGTGTTGATCCCATGCTGGCAAAAACCTCTAGCTTTTGTTCTTAAAACTTAGACAGTGACTTGTTCTAATATACAAAGCCACCCAAGACCTTCCCCTGTATACTTTCCAGGAAACTCTGTTTCCCTTGAGATAATGAACATATTCCTTTAAATGGTTTTCCTAGCCTGGCTTCTGCCCCCTCTGTCAGTTGAGCCTCACAGCCCTGTCTGTCATCAGAAGTGGCACCTCCAGGACTTTGAAGATGCAGTTTCTCCTGGAGCATCTTCATTGTCCCTCCTTGCCTGAGACCTCCCTTCTTATCAGCTCGGGGTCTCTCTAGAGAGGCTCAGCAGCCTTTCCTCTCACACCTACCATCCTTGGCCTCCACCCATCTACACTGCACTTATGTTCTGTGCTGTCAACACTGGTTACTGTTCTGTTTCTGTGGTGATTCATTTTCATTGTCACCTTGATTTAGAATCACCATGGAAATACCTCTCTGGGTAGGTGTGTCTACGGGGGTACTTCCAAAGAGGTTTGACTGATGAGCAAAGTCTCACCCTAAATGTAGGCAGTGCCATCCCGTGAACTGAATAAAATGGTGAAAGTGGCTAAGCACCTGCATTCCTCACTCTCTAACGCGGATGTGAGGTGGCCAGCTCTTCGTGCTTCCGCTGCCATGGGGTCCCCACCAGGATGCACTGTTTCCTCCAGCTGTGAGCCAAAATTACCCTTCCTTCCTTAAAACAATAAGAAAGCAACTACTACAGTCCTTTATATTTGACAGTGGGTTGTCTTTGTCCAGCTGGCATAGAGGTGCCATATAGCATGTAGAAAATAGTCACTGAAAGGTCAATGAATGAACAAGTAATCGAATCCGAGTAGAAACAGCATGTGAGGTTTTTAAAATATCAAATACAGATGCCAACCTGACAGAGAAATAAAGATGCACTTTCTCCACAAGGCTTATTGCTTCACCCTTTTAAGGTGTTAATCAGGTAAATGTATCCACCCAGTAAATATTTATTTACCTGATAAGTTCTACATGTGTTATTAAATTAAAACCTTATGAAATTGGCAACGTTCTTCAGAAGGTTCAAAGTCCCTTAACCACTGTGGGGGAAAAGAGCTTCTCCGCTTATATACACTCTTGTTGGAAACTGAAGTGTGTGCACTGACAATGCTGATATACGGTAAGTACCCCTAGAATGATTCTCTTTACCAAACTACGGCAAAGAAAATGCCAACTCTTCTTTTGCCTGAGATGCATCTAATCAATTCTTCTTCAAAAGCTGGTCATTAAAAAACTGGCTTTATCCAGAGTACACAGTAGAAAAATTGTGATTCTTAGAAAGCCATGTAAAAAGCAGATGCATGGACTAGTCTGATGGACAAAAAAAATGGGGCATGCTTCACAGCAGAAAGAGTACAGTGTGCTATTTTGGGAAAGATACAATGAACAGTGGCATTAATACATATATTTGATGTTGACATAGAACAGCCCTGTCACACCTGAATGAGTCTGTACTCCCAGTTCTTCAGAAAGTGAAAACACAGACAGGAAAGGTGGGCGGCTGTGATGGATCAATCCTGGCTGGGCCCTCAGGACCCTCAGTGCTGCTTTCTATATAAAGGCAGTAGCAATGGACTGAAAAGGAAGGTTTTCTTTGTTAAAGTTATGAAAGAATATTTCTCTGAATTTCTTCCCAGCCTGCTACCTTACAGACACAGTCAGGTGCCTTGGATACAGGTCCTTGTGCCCTGTTTGTCCCCTCCATTCCCCATCAAAATGCTATGGAAATTGAATTTTAGATTTAAGAAGGTTAGTGAGATGACTCAGTGGGTAAGATACTTTCTGCCAAACCTGACAGCCAGAATTAGATCTCAGAACCTACATGGTGAAAGGAGAGAACTGAACCAACCCCTTCAAGTTATCCTCTAACATCACATGCCCACAGTGTCATGCATACCCAAAACACACACACACACACACACACACAAACACACACACACACACACAGAAAATAAAATACAATTAGAAAACAAAAAAAGGGCTTGTGACAGCATGCACAAGACCTTTGCACACTGAAGCCAGACAGGGGCCCAGCTTGAATGGGGGAGGTGGGCAGGAAGTCTCAGCCCTAGTTGAGGATTTATTGGCAACTGATAGATGTTAGAGAGGGAGAGTCCTTACTGGTGTGACACCTGGTAAATTGACCAGACTCCACAGGATAGATCCACACCCAAGAACACTTGGTAAACACAGATTAGACTTAACAGGCCTTTAAAAAAGAAACCTACAATTGGCCAACGTGCAGAGAATAAAAGACGACAGAGTGATTGTCCCTGACACTTATATCAAACTTCTACTTCCAATGGCTCAGAGACCATTGCAGAAAAGATTATAAGAGCCAGAGGAGGTAGATAATCAGAAAGAAACAGAGTTTTCCAGACAGCTGGTCAATTACACATATGAACTGACAGCAACCGTGACAAAATGCACAAGTCCCATGTAAGCTCCAGCCAGACAAAATTCCAGCATAGAGATTTGGGGCTTATTAACAGAGCATATGATGGCAGTGAGGGGGTACTTACAAAGGTATGGGCACCCTTGAGCTTTTGTTTTTTCCTACATTTTGGAACTATTTCCAAGGAACTATTGGAAACCAATGGCTGCTGAGAAGGAGAAACTCGGTCTCTTTTAAGGGTGTGAATCTTGGTAGGTTAATCAGGTTCCAGCGGAAGGACCCGCACTGAAGGACACTTGTAGACACAAATTAGACTGTATAGATCTTGTGCTAAATAGCTTTAGTTGTCAACTTGGCACACCTGATTAGAGGGAGCCTCAATTGAGGAATTGTCTCTATTGAACTGTCCTGTGCCCATGTCTGTGGGCATTTCCGCTGCGAGTGGTGTCACCCCTGGGAGGGTGGTCCTGTATTGTATAAGAAATAGGCTGAACACAGGTCAGGGGAGCAAGCCAGTAAGCAGCATTCCTCTACAGTCTGTCCTGTCCTGAGTTCCTGCCCTGAGTTCCTGCCTTGACTTCCCTTGATGATGAACTGTACTGTAAGACAAATAAACTCTTTCCTCCTCAGGTTAGTTTTGGTCAGTGTTTTT
>NW_008352891.1:3311546-3330475 GCF_000622305.1 Nannospalax galili
CAAAATATAGTCTATGAAATTAACAAAAGTTCAATTGAATGGGAGGAAAACAAATAATAAAGAGCATACAGTTGGGGGAGGAATAGAAAGATGGGGTGGAGATGAGGGAGAGGATCTGAAAATGATCAAAATCTACTGTATGAAATTCTTGAATTAATAAAAATAATTTTGAAGAAGTCAAAATCAATTAAACTTGGGAAACAAAAAGCAACATAAACAAAACAACAGAAAACAAGACTGGTTTTCTTCCAGTCTGAGAAGTGAGTTTAGCCAGATTGTCCCTTGAGACTCTACAAAAAGCATGGAAAGAAAATGTCCTCATGTGTTGGATAAGCTTGTCCTCCAGGTGACCAGCAATGCCTTCCTCCAGCTTTTCACTACTTGCTTCAATCACCTCAAACTAATTGGACTATGAGACTCTCCACAGGAGGGGAGGGGCAGAGGGAGACAGTCACCTCCTCCCACCTTGACGGCATGAGGGGGAAGGACTAAGGATAGACACAAGGAAAACCAGAGAGTAGGAGGGCGCTTTGCCATCTTGGACTGGTGGCAGCAGGTCTGGAAGCTGCAGTCGAAATGTAAAAAAAAAAAAAAAAAACCATCCTAAGTGCCCATACCTTTCTAAGTACCCCCTCACTGCCATCATATGCTCTGTTAGTAAGCCCAATAAATACTTTTATTCCCTAAACTGTAGTTTGGAAGAATATTGTGTCAGTTTGTCATAGGATGGCTGGAGGAGGGGGCCGCAGTGGGCCTGGAAGCTGAGAGCACATGCCTCCCAGGAGTAAGTTCAACTTACATTACTTGTGCACTGGAGTCCTTTGTACACATGCCAGGTACCCACAAGCACTCAATACACCGTCTTGTAGCTAAAATATCAGGAGTAGAAAAGCACCAAGTTTGCATTCATGGTGCTTCCTATGGTCTTTACATGAAATGACCCCACAGGTCATTGTGAGTTAGAACACTTGCTCTCTAGCTGGTGATGCTGTTTTGGGAGGTTGTGGGACTTTTTGGATATATGGATTAGACTACTGCATGCTGACCTTATAGGTTATAGCCTGACCCCACTTCCTGCATGAGCGCTCTGCTTCCCAGCTGTTATTGAGATGTGACCAAGCCACCTCATGTTCCCACAACCATGGACAGGAAACAGTCCTGCCACCATGCCCTCCTCTCCATGAGGGACTGTACCCTCTCAAACTGTGAGATGACATAAGCCCTTCCTCCCTGAAGTTGTTTCTGTCAGGTGTTTTGTGTCAGTGATGAGAAAAGTTGCCATAACAACACATGGTGTTGAATTGTGAGCTCTGGATTTAGACATTTATTCTGCTGCTTCATTGTTCTCGTGCCCATACCTCACAGGGCTTCAATCTCTTTATCTGAAAGCTGGGTAGAATATTATCTACCCACAAGTAGTTGTGAGTACAAAATAAGATTGCTTCTCTGTAACACTGGAGCCCCATATCTATTGTGTGGTATTCAGATTACACCCATCTGTGAGCTGAATTCAAATTTACCAGTTGGGGCTGGAGACATGGCTCAGCAGTTATGATCACCTGTTGCTCCTACAGAGGTTCTGAGTTCAGTTCCAGTACCCAGGCTAGGTGACTCACAACTGCCTGTAACTCCATCAAGGCAATCCAATGCCCTCTTCTGGCCTCTTCAAGCACTGCATATTCAGGGTGCACATACACACATGCAGGCAAACACTAATACACATAAAGAAAAATAAATCTTCATTTTAATCTAAAAGTGAAATACCCCCCCAATCATTATTTGTCTTCTCTGCAGCTTTCTGATGTTCAGTGAACTTGAGCTCTCTGAACCTGAAGATCAATGAGATGTGACGGGGGTGACAACCACAATTTAAAGACATCACTTGTTTTAGGTGAGTCCCCTCATAATTGGGGAGCATCTTCAAGCTCCATGATGCAACCTAGTGTTAACAGGTTTGCCTGAAGATCAGGGAGTGCTTAGAAGTGCTCTCTGACTCTATCTTTATCATTTGGACCTTGTTATACAGTTCTTTAAATCAAATTTTGTAACTGGAGACTGATGTTGCAATACTTGGTACATGGATAATAAGAACCCTGAACTCTTGCTTTATAATTTTTCTTTTTCAAAATGATTTTATGTATATTTTATTGATTTTTTTGTGCATTTCATATAATAAATCTTAATCAAATTTAGAACCCCTCCCCCATCTATCCCCTCATAGCTCCCTGACCACCAAATTTCATGCATTCTGTCATAGATGTTAAGGTCTATCTGGTCAAGCCTTTCTACCCATATATCCCTTTGTGCAAGTTCATCCACTGGAATCTAGTCAGCCTATCTAAAGCACTCCCTGAAAGAATACCAACTATCCCTCACCCTGAAGTCATTGGTTACCAATAGTTCCTTAGCTAAGGTTGCCCATTTCCCCAGTTTTATGCTGGGCTTTGTCTGATTGAGTCAGCATGGATCTTATGCACACTGTCACCATTGTTTCAAGTTCATTTGAGCAAGTTCCCAGAGGCCTACAAGCCTCTGTTTCCTATGTTCATGTACCAACCCTGGCACTTACAATCTTTCTACTCTATAGCCAAGGATGACTTTGAACTTCTGATCCTCCCGTCCATACCTGGGATTGCGTGCCTGGTTTACGTGGTGGTGGGGATGTGAGTTGGTTTGAATGAGAAATGCATTCATGTATTTGAACACCTGGTCCCCAGTTGGTGACACTATTTAGGAGGTTAAGGAAACCTAAGGAGGGGGAACCTTGTTGGAGGAAGTACATTACTGAACTCTGAGAGTTCAGAGCCTTGTCCCATTTCTAGTATGTTCTCTACTTCCTATTTGAAGATGTGATCTCTCAGCTTCCTGTTCCAGTTTCTGGCTGCCATAATCCCCTGCCATTATGGACTCTCCCTCTGCATTCTTAAGCCAAAATAAACTCTTCCATAAGTTACTTTTGGTCATGGTATTTATTCATAGTAACAGAAAAGTAACTAATGCAGGATGGACCCTAGGATTTTATGGGTTCTAGACAAGCATTGCATCAACTGAGCAAATCCTCAGTCCACCTGTGGAACTTTGTGATCAAGAAAAATTATAATCCCACCAGCAGTGGGTGAGCATTCCCATTTCTCCACATCCTCCAAAGCATTTGGTGTCTTTTGTCCTCTTGATCTGAGCCAGTCTGACTGGGGTAAATGGAATCTTAAAGTGGTTTTAATCTGCATTTCCCTAATTACTAAGGTTGTTGAGCACCTTCTAAGGTGTTTCTTAGCCATTTTTATTTCTTCATTTGAGAACTCTGTTTAATTCCTTAGCCCATCAGTTCACACTTGGCTCTGCCTCTCCCCTATTCTTCAAGCTCCCAAAGTTTGGCTCCAGGTTGGAAAATCACATTAAGTTCTGACAGTTTAAGGAGCATGCCCAGAGAAATAACCAGAGCAGGAAGGAAATGAAGAAGCATTCCACGGGCGCAGATGGGTTTTGCAGCTGGGTAAGAGAAATGTCTGCTGCAGAGCCCAAGTTTCCTTCACACAAAAGTCACCATCCTTCAGTGTGAATAAAATCACGCTGAAGGTATGATGTTGCCGTTGCACTTTATCGTTCCCCCATCTTGAAAGGTTCTCAGCTTGGCAGCGTTTTCCCCTCCACTAATCCAATTCTCCTTGGAAAATGTCATTCTGTTTGAATTTTCATAACTCTACCCCTCACGTGGGCACCTGGGATTTCCGGATCAAAGCTGCCGATCTGGTGAGACTAGGAACAGGTGGGAGGAGGAAAGTAATTCATTACTCTGGGTGCCCAAGTGCGTGAAGCCGTGAAGAAATGCCAGGCAGTTCTTTGCTGCCTCTTTCCGTTGTTTTGTTTTTCTCCACCTAGCCGTCTCTATCGATTAAGCAGACGGTCAGCTCAAGGTGCCGCCAATCACCTCACCGGAAGTGAAGGAGACCCGGTGGGACACACACGGGGCCCTGTGCGCCATCCCGGAGAAAGAACAACCGGATCAGCCCTGGGAGGAGACACTTCTTCCTAAACTTCCGTGCCACACTGAGCTCTGCAAAGACATGGGAAGTTAAACTGCCTAAAGGTAATAGAAAATGAAGAGAGGCCTGAACAAGCTCACCCCGAATCTTACTGTCTTTTCACTTGTACAGGGTCAGAGCCATGCAGGGACACAGGGACCTTAGGCGGTCACGGTTTCCTGGCAGAAGAAACTCGATTCGCAACGCAGTAGATTCGGTTATTTTGTGGCGTTAGGGATGTGGACTTAGTAGGCTCTATAAAACCTCCTTAGAGTAGAGCCCATGTACCACAGTGGCAATAACTTCATACATTTTTGGAAACTAATTCTGAGACTCTCACACAGCCTCGTTAATTTTCTGGAACTGCATGTAGCTTGACGCAGGTAAGAAATTGGGCACTGGGACATAAAGCAAGAACAAGCCAACTTCAAAAGATTAAAAATCACTGTGAACAAACACTCCCAGAAAGAACTGCACCTTACACTGAACCTTTGATAGTAGTTAACTGATTAGAAATTCAGTGACTGGGGGAGAGACTGAACTACTGTGGGTCCAGACCCCAATTGCAATTTATCTTGAGCTATCTTAGCTCCTGTTTTCTGTTGCTGTGATAAAAACATTGACCAAAAAAACCTGGGAAGACAGGATTTATTTGGTTTACACTTGCAAGTCACAGTCTATCACTGAGGGAAGACAAGGCAGGGACTCAAGGCAGGAACCTGGAGGCCGGAACTGAAGCAGAGACCATGGAGGAGTGCTGCTTACTGGCTTGCTTCCTCTGGGTTGCTCAGCTACCTTTCTTACACAGCCAAGGCCTACCTGCCCAGGCATGGCACTGCCCACAGTCAGCTGGGCCCTCTTACATCAAATAGCAGTCAAGAAAATGCCTCATAGACATGGCAACAGGCCAGTCTGGTGGACTGTGGTATTTGGGGTAAACAGAATCGATGTTCCTGAGCCATGGTCACTTATATTTGGCTGAAGCATAAACTACCTCATATCCCATTTGAGATGAGAGTTATAATTTTGCATTGACAATACACTATATATTCTTTGACCATAGTGAAATTAGTCCAGAAATAACAAAAAGATGAGAAAAAAAATCCACGTATTTACAGATTAGACAATCAGTAAATAAAATATGAGTCAAAATGGGAAATCACAAGGTGATTTGGGAACTACCTTCAACTTAGTGACAGTAATGTCAGAAGGGAATTTATAGTGAATTGGACAGAGAAATTAAAAAATGAGGTAATGAAATATTATAGAACAGCAACAAAAGTAAAACGGAGTACAAATGAAAGTGGAGCAACAGATCTCCAAACACTGATTCCTGAAAAATGTTAGAGATAGGAGACGGGGAAAACTTTGTGCTTTGTAGGGACAGTAGGACAAGTATCCTGAGGGCAAGTCCTGAACACCAAAGTCTCTGATTTGTGAGAACAGGAGCGCCTGAACTAACAGGGCCACCTCAGGGATTTGCTTCTGCTAAATGGCTGCCTCCAGAAGTGTTGCCCTTGCGTCAGCCTGGAAGGCACACAGGGACTGGTGTGGTCCAAGAGGGCCAGACAACTTTGGAGTTGACAGCTGGATTTGGGAGTGTTGTCTTTGTAGTGCTATTTGTGGTATGAAAGATACAAGAGTGAGGAGTTTGTGGAGGATTGCACCAAGGTTCCAGAAAGCTTGTGAGGCCAGGCCATGTGTGACAGGGTCAGATACCCTGAAAAGAGGTTCTGAGAGGCCACTGCATCAATTTCTGTGTATGTGTGTATTTATGTGTCTATGTGTGTATGTGTGTGTATGCATGTGTGTCTATGTGTTGTCTGAGTGTGTATATATATATGTGTATGTATTTGTGTGTGTCTGGCCTTTAGGTTTCTTTACATTTTACATGCTTAGAGAAATGGCCCTTAGACTTGGCCTTCTGCTGTAGACTCATTGCTCACAGAGGTCACACATGGAATTTCAGAGCTAAGGAGTGATACAAGGAGCACCTACCCTCTGGTTAACATTCCAAACTTGCAAGACCTGGGTGTACTGATACTTATTTATGCATTTGGTATAACAGGAACTCATGACTTAGAAGAGCAAGAGAAACCAAGGGGCTTAATAGAGATCATTTGATAAAATGCCTAGCATATAATGTGACCAGATATCATTAGGTGAATTTAATAAGCTAATACTTCCTGACATCCACAAATAGGTGACTAAAATACATAAGTGAGGTGAGCCAGGCTTGGTAGTGCATACCTCTTACCACAGCACCCCAGAAAGCTGAGGTAGGAGGCTCACTTGAGCTCAGGAGTTGGAGACCAACCTGGGCAACAGAACAATGCCCCACTGAAACCAAACCAAACAGAGCGGAGAGGAAAAAGCCTTGTTAAAAAAAAGTTCTTTTATTTTGTACTTTTCCAGCATCTAGGAATTCATTAGTCCACAATTCTGCTAAGAACTATATTCAGTCAGTGTGTTTGCAGTTCAGAAAACAGAAAATATGGGTAGAAAAAAGAATTCTTCACAGCAAAGAAAAAAGATTCTAGAGTTTTCTCAAGATCATGAGAAAATACAGTTCAACAGTTTTCAAAACATCCTGAGAGTAGGTATGGTGGCACAAGCCTTTAATCCCAGCACTTAGAGGTAGAGGCAGGCAGATCTCTGTGAGATTGAGGCCAGCCTGGTCAACATAGTGAGTTTCAGGCTAGGTGTGGCAACAGAGAGAACTTATATAAAAAAAAAAATTACTCTGGGGGGATGAGTTCCCTGGGCTCTTTCAGGGGCCAAAGTCAAAACCACTGCCACAGTTACAAAAATGGACAGATTTCTTCCTCTCTGGTGATTTCTCCTCCTCCTGCTCCTGCTCCACTACCTTCTCCTCCTCTTCCTCCTCCTTCGTTCTTCTAAAAATTTTTATTTGTTTTTATTCTATGTGTGTGAGTGTTTTGCCTGCATGTATGCAAGTACACCATGTGAGTCCCTGGTGTCTAGGAAAGCCAGAAGAGGACATCAGATCCCCTAAAACTGGAGATTAAGGATGTGGTTCAGCTGCCATGTGGATGCTTGGAACTGAACCTGGGTCATCTAGAAGAGAAGCCAGTGCTCTTAAACTGAGCCATCTTTTCAGCCCCACTCTCTCATGATTTTCTTGTGACATGCTCTAAAGGATCTATGGCTTGTGATATGCCACTGCAGTATCACCATTGCACAGGCCATGTGCTTTGTACATTCTTGCATTTAAACAACAATAACAACAAAAACTACCTTCAATTTCTAGCATGGTAGATAGCAATGCCTTCAGATCACATAAACAAATGCACCTTGAATCAGTATCATTTCAACATTTATGTATGTATGTATTTATTTAGTGTGTTTGTGGTGTGTGTGTATATGTATGTGTGTATGTGTGTGTCTGTGTGTGTGTGCATGTACCATGAACCATTTGTAGGGGTCAAAAGACAACTTGAGGAAGTCAGTTCTCTCCTTCTACCATATAGGTCCCATAGAGATCAAATTTGGGTCATCAAGTTTGGTGGCAAATTCTCTGACCCATCTTGTCAATAGGAATCAATCATTTTAAAAAATAAAGCAAAGAATTATAATAATTGATTCAGCTCCTTAAATAAAATCTTTAATAATGTACAGAATCTATAGTCAAACAAGCCTCCCTCAATTCATTCTGTGTCCCTGGGACACTGTCCTGCCTGTACATGGTAACACCTGGGGAATATTTTTTAATTTTTAAATTGATTTTTTTTCAAATTTAGTATAATACACTCTAATCATATTTAAATCCCCTCCTGTATCTGCACTGCCCTTACTAGCCCTTTACCACATTTCTGTACTCTAATGTATACAGAAAGTCCTATAGAGTCAGGTTTGTGCCCCAAATACCCTTTGGTATGGGTTCATCCACTGGAGCCTTGTCAGCTGAACCTACTAAGAGTCTCATCCCTAAAAGAGACAGAATCTCCCCTTCCCAGAAGTGGTTCATTTCCAATAGCTCCTCAGGTAAGGCAGTACTTTCTTACCTACTTCCCCACATGTATGCTGGGATTTTTCCTGGCTTGAGCTTATGTGGGACTTGTCTACGCTGTCACCATTGCTCTGAGTTCTTATGTATAATTGAATAGCTGTCTGGAAAACTTTGATTCCTCTGGCTCTTAGAATCTTTCTGTCCCCTTTACCACAATGACCCCTGAGCCTTGGGAGGCAGAAGTTTGACAGGTGTCCTATTCAGGGATTAGCACTCTGCTGCCGCTTACTCTCTGCACGTTGGCCAGTTGTGGGTCTCTGTGTTAATCACCATTTGCTGTATAAGAATGCTTCTCTGCTGAGAATTGAGAAATGCAGTCATCAGGCAGGTCTGGGAAAGCTCCCAGATCTGGGGGTGCACAAGGATCCTAATAGAGCAATGATGGCCCCCTGGGGAACTAAAATTCCACAATGCCCTGATTTTGTGGCCCTGGACAGACACTCTTATTTAATGAAGATGGGATTTCACCAGACCATCGGGAGCATCCTGAGATGACTGCCTTATGTAAGAAAATGTGAGAACACCCATTCTAGGGTGAATGATTGTCTGATCACGCCCTGGAGGGCACCAGATCATACCCTGGAGGGCACCAGATCACACCCTGGAGGGCAGCAGAGGGAAACGGTAATCTCCCACCTACCGGAATCCTAGCACTCAGCTGAAGTACACATGGGCTATGCAGTTTGGCAGTAGGAGTAGATCCTGTGCCTCCCTCCTCCAGCATTGTCTCAGAACCTGTGGCCTTACAGGAGAATGAGAACCCAGCACACTGAAAGGCCAAGTCTGGTTTCTAGGATTCGACATGCTTCAGAAGATACCCCTTGCTCACTCTTCTTCAACCTTCATGCAGCCCCAAGGAAACCCAGCACAGCATTTACCCTAGCCAACCTCCCCATGCCTCTTCTCACCCAAATGATAAATTAAGGATTACATGGAACAGAAACTTCTTGTAGTCAATTATGTCAGGCACCCTGCAGAGACAAGTAGGGCACTGCCTAAGTGCCACTCCTCAGAACCACAGCCTGGCCTGAAAACTTGCTGTCTGTATGTCAAGAGATAGAAGACACCTGGGCCAAATCCCATGGTTGTCATGACAGCCAAGACAGAAATAGATTTCAGACACAAGAGCTGTTTGGCTGACTCTGACCTACATGTAAGCATAAATATTGTTCATGTTGGAAAGAAAGCAATCTTCTATTTTGCTCAGAGAGATATTTGGAAATACAGACTGTGACTGTTTCCTTGAAGATATTAGAAAGGTTGAAAAGAGTTCCTAAATTCTGAGGATAAGCATATCCCTTACAATAACATCATTGCACTACTACTGGTTACTGGCATTCTTTAACTGCATCCTGGTTGCAGGATGTATCTTTAAGCAGAGAAATCTGAAGCTGGTAAGGCTTTAGTGCACAGGTGAACATGAGTATAAATATTATTATCCAATCAACCAGTTTTTACCTCTTCTATTCTTTCACCACAGGAAGAGGAAGTAGAGTGCTGAGGAGAGAGAGAGGAAGTAGCTGGAGGGCCTGGAAAGAGCTGGCAACTGAATCCATAATTCCTTCTCTTCATTCTAGCTCAACTCTAAATTCTGTTGGGTTTCCTGTATCTGATACAATTCTGCAATCATCTGTGACATTTTTATTAGTGACAGTCCTTGGCTCTAGAACGTCCCGTCAGTAAGAAGGACAGACACTGGACCTGTGCTGGGCAGTATGACAACCACAAGCCCTTGAGGTTACTGAGTGCTGGAAAGGCAGATTTGAGAGGTGCTGTAGTGCACACTACATTCTCCAGTTTGAAGATTTTGTATGAAAAATAACATACAGCACTGAATTTGTAACTTTTTATATTTTATACTGATAAAAATATGTTTTATATTGTATATTTTGCACATGTAATATTGAAAATGTTTTGGATATATTTGGATAAATAGTTACTTAAAATTATTTCTCTCTCTTTCTCTCCCCATTGAGTCTCACTATGTAGACAAAGCTGACCTCAAACTCACAAGTCTATCTCAGTCTCCAGAGTGTTGGGATATTACAGTTGTATACTAGCTTCCTTTTCACATTGGTTAATGAGATTGCTTAATTACATATGTGGTTTATGTTATGAATGTATGACTTCAAGATAGGGAAATGGTAGATGATAAAGGCTGAAATGGAAAAAGAAGGAGGAAGGAGAAGGGGGTGAAATCAGTCTGAAAGAGAAAGCACACAGTGGTCTGGGCTCTTGTGGGCTTGGTCCTTGAGCCCCTGGCTTTTGCTGTTATATTTGTTTAATATGACATTGACCAGGTTAATACATTTGCCATGCTTCATTCCTTTATCTATGAGGATGAAAATATAAATGTCATTTTAGAATTACAATAATGATTAAACATCCAAAACTAATGCTTATCGTTATTACAAAGTAAAGCTCTAACTTCTTTTCCTGGCACTAAAATCTCTGTAATTTTGTGTCTAATTATCTCTTCATCCACATACATTCACCTCTCTTCATGTTTTTATTCATTCTTCATTCAGATTTGGTAAATTCCATGGAATTAATCACAAGCTAGCATAATGATCCGTCCTCCTGCCCGTGCCCCAAACCTCTTTGCAAATTCCTTTCCACTGTTAAGATGCTAAGTCATCAGCTGACGAACAAGCACCCAAGAACTGTCAAGGGCCCTTCTCTTATCATCTTCTCCAGGTTCCAGCCTAATTCTTAAATTCATCCTGACTTCTCTTCTCTCCATCCTTGTCACTTGCCTGGGTTACTCAACAGCCTCCTCAGTGCATCCCCCTGCCTCAAGCCTGTCCCGTCCTCATCTGCAAAGGTGATCTTCTAAAAACCTAAGTCACATACTTTCTTTC
Organism: Nannospalax galili; assembly: GCF_000622305.1. NCBI lineage: Eukaryota > Metazoa > Chordata > Mammalia > Rodentia > Spalacidae > Nannospalax > Nannospalax galili. The sequence continues at coordinate 3,322,460 of NW_008352891.1, forward strand.
CTCTTCTTTCAATGGCTTCTCATCACACTGAAAATGAAAAATTCAAGTTCTTTGTTATTGATTGCTCAATCTGGCTTTAGCCTATGAGTTGGTTACCTTTCTCATTGCTGAGACAGAACATGTAACAGAAACAATTAAAGGAGGAAGGGTTTATTTTGGCTCATGTTCCATCATGTTGGGGAAAGCATCGTGGGCCTCAGCAGTTCAGTCTGCGTTGATGGGTACATGAGGTGGTTGGTTATATCATGGCAACGCATGAGGAAGCAAAGAGATTGGTCCTAGAAGGGAGACCAGGCTACGACCCTCATGACCCACCCCCAGTGGCCCACTTCCTCCAGCAAGACTCCACCTCCTAAAGGTTCCACAATTTCCCCAAACAGCACAACTATCTGGGGCTCAGGTGTTCAACACATGATCCTACTGAGACATTTCACATTCAAACCATAACATGCACATTTTAAATGTCATCTGTGATTAATTTCCTATTGCTTTCTCCCTTGAAGACAAGCTAGCAACTCTTACCCTTGAGTGGAACAGGCTTAGGCCAGCCTTTGCCCCCTCCTGCTTCATTGCCTTGGACTCTCTCCCACTCACCTTTTCTTGCTACACATCTCCCGATTCAGATTTCTACTCGAATGTCCCCTCCTCAGAGACCTGACCTGGCTGATAAAGTGCTGCTGTGACTGACCGCTTGCTCTAGTCACTGTCATCCCCTTTCTTATTTCCTCATAGAGTGTTTTAAGTATAACATTTGCTATCATAAAGTCATCTGATTCTCCCTCCCTGGGACAAGACAACAAAGCCACAGATCTTGTCTGACTTGAACATCACTGTAGCCCCAGAGCTCAATTAACTCTGCTAGATGTATCCAGTCATTCTTTCTGAGTCTTTGGGGAAAACTGATTCTTCTCTCAAGATCTTGCTTTCTTCTTCTCTTTGTAATGTGATAAATCCCTGTCTCCTTCCAACACACAACTCAAGCACTCATCTCTTCCCAGCATTCGACTCATGGGTGATCCCACAGAACCTGCATTTTAGACCTGTCAATTCTACTTCCATGTAACTGTAATTTTTCTGTCTCCACTCATCCAAAGTGAGTTCATCCAGGGTGAGAACATGCCTCTTATTTCTGAATTCCCGTTGCTCACCTGAATACCTAGCATCCTAGGTACAGAGAAAATTAAAATTAGTGTCAGTTGACTTAAATTTAAATATCTTTGTTAATGGTTAAGCATGAAGGGAATGCAGAACATTTTTTATTTGTTATTTTTATTTCATGTATATGAGTGTATTGCCTGCATGTAAGTGTACCTATGTTGTGCAATGTCTGCAGAGGCCAGAAGAGTGGTTGAATCCCCTGGAACTGGAGTCACAGATGGTTGTTAGTCACCATGTGTGTGCTGGGAATCAAACCTTAGTCCTCTGCAAGAGCAGCCAGTGCTCTTAGCCACTGATCATCTCTCCAGCACTATGCAGAACATTTTTGATCTTCCACTTCCTTATTTGTAAAATGGGAGCCTCCAGTGGATTTTCTTTGGTAATCATTTTCCTTTCTTTAAGTACGTATGATTAATCTTTTTTCATTTTTTATTTATTCTGAAATTTTCATTCATGTATACAATGTATCTTAATCATATTCAACATTCTTACCCTGAACTGCCCCCAGGGCACTCCAAAACATCTCTCTCCAAATTCATATCCTTTTCTTCTTTTCTGTTTTATAAATAACTCATAGAGTTCAAATTCCTCATACTTGCATGAATGGAGTCATTCACTGGGGCAAGGACAATCTATCAGTACTCATTCCCTCAAAGAAAAGTGACTCTACCTCCATCATCAGCCATCAACACCATCAACAGTCAGTAGCTCCTCAGTTAGGGGTGGGACTTTGGAGCCCACCTCCATGCTGGATCTTTAACTGGTTTCATTTGTTACAGGTTATCTACAGCTGCTGTGAGTTTGTGTGTACAGCAGCCATGTCCTGTCCAGAGGACAGCATTTCACAGCATTTCTCTCAACATTCCAACTCTTACATTCTTCCTGCGCTCCTCTTCAGAGACCATTTTTGAACCTCAGCAGGGTGGATTGATAGAAATGTCCCATCTATGACTGAGCACTGGCAGTTGCTTATTCTCAACACTTTGAACAGTCATCAGCCTCTGTATTAACCACTACCCTGGTCAATAAGGAGTTTCTTTCCCCAAGGCTGAGAGCAGTACAAATCAATGGATAGAAACATAAATATTTAGAAGGCGGTTTGAAAGCATGACCATTTAGCAAAAGAGCATTGGTAGGATTTCCCCTTGGCCTAAGGCTTCCATAGGTCCCATGACTTTAGGTCACATTTACAGTATAAGCCATGAATTCCCTTTTATAGAGAAGGCCTCTTGTCTGGATATAGAATTAACATAGAAAAATCCCTCTGGATATGTCTATAAGGATGTTGTTTCCAGAAAGGTTTAACTGAGCAGAGAAGACACACCTTGAATGTGGGTGGTACCTTCCCATGGGCCAGTGTCCTGGACTGAATAAAAACGAAACGAGGAAGTGAGCTGAGCTAGTGCATGCATCTCTGTTTCCTGACTGTGGATGCAATGTGACCAGCCACCTCACACTGCTACTGCCACAGCTAGCACTGCTGTTTCTGCTATGCTTTCCCCGCCACGATGGACTGTTTCCTAATGCTAAAAGTCCAAATAAACTCTTCTTTCCTTTTTTTAGCAGGTATTTTGTCATAGGAACATGAAGGACAATCAGCATGTGCTTATACATTTTCTTACTTTTGCACAAACAGGAACAGAAAGCACATTACCTGGATCCCTGCTTCTTTCTTTCAACAAATTGCTGTAATTTAACAGAGACTTCCCCATAACTGCCATGTAAACTCTCATTATTTATTATAGTTGTATGTTATGATATTATGAATGACCATAGTATTACCTGGTTCTCTATTGATAGACATTTAGCTTACTCATAGCCTTCTATAGTTCCAAAATAGCAGAGCTGAAATTACGAGTCTTGAATGGCTGGTCTGTGGAAAATCCATCAGTAAGATATATTCCATAAGAGAAATTGATTATTGAATCAAAAGTATATGAATTTTCACTTTAATACAATGATCTTCTCTTTGATTTGGGGGATTTTATTTGCTACATTTTCCTCAATGAGTAATATGCTTAAACTACCACCAATAATCCATGGGTGTATATTACTTCATACACTCATTAACAAATTGTCAAATATTTTGATATTTAACACATCATAATGTCAATTTCATTTCTCTTATCAAGAAAGATAAATGTACTTCTGTGTTTGAGAGCCATCCACAATTTTTTCCTGTAAATCAGTCTATCATATAAGTTTGCCAATAATCTGCATTTATTGCTTATTCTTATCAATATGTATAAATTATTTATATATTAAGGACACTTTGTGATACCTATGTATATGTTTTCTCCATTGTTTTTGTTTGTAAAATAAAATTATTGACTTGTAGATTTTTGGATACAAAGTCCTTTCTCTCCAGTACTTTATCTATCTATCTATCTATCTATCTATCTATCTATCTATCTATCTATCTATCTACCTACCTATCATCTATCTATCTATGTATTATCTATCTATCTATCATCTATCTATCTATCTATCTATCTATCTATCTATCTATCTATTTATTGTTTTGAGACAGAGTCTCCCTGTATCCCCAACTGGACTGGAACTCACTATATAAACAGGTCTGGCTTCAACCTCATAGAGACATGCCAACATCTGCCTCCCAAGTGCTGAGATTAAAGGTGTCCACCACCATACTAGGCTCCCAATATTTGTTTTTAATTGCCTGTTTTCTTCTAGTATATACTTTTGTTTTCTATGTCAAAATCTTGTCTCCATCTGTACTTTGTTTTGTTGTAAGTTGTGAAAAAACTACCAAGATTACCTTTTCCAGATGGTCACCCAATTGTCCTTCACTGTTTATGAAGTAATTACCGTTGTTCTGCAATCATAAGTCTCAAATTTATTGTAGTCTTAGTTATACAGTAACATGAATTCAATAATTTCTGAGATTTGTTACAGTTTGTCCTCTCACTGTTTGCAGAATTGCTTTGAGGGTAAAGCTATCATCAATTAACCTAGCATGGACAAGGTACTCATTGAATCTTGTCTCTATTGCTATTGAAATCCTCATTGAATTATTTCATTTATTCCAATATATAGTTATGCTTCCTCTTCATTTAATAAAGAACTATTACAGTATCACAAGGGAATAATTTCATCAGCTTTTATTAGGCAACTGTTTAATTACACAAGCTTTGGAGGATTTGCATAGGTAATTATCCATGCTGGTCATGTGGAGGATTCTAAAATGGATAAAGCAGAAGAAGCTCCCTCTGCAAAGATCTTGCTAGGCCATTTCACGGATATTCATTCAAGAGAGAACTTCAGTGGAGTGGATAGGGAAGAAGGAAGCTGTGTGAGGAAGAAGAGGAAGACTTGTTTGTACTGCATGAACAGGGCAGGACTAACAAAGGCGATGGCTCAGTTCTTTAGTCTGAACCTTTAGGATCATAAGTGCTACAATTTCTGGACTCCAAGAGGAGGAGTGTGCCAGAAAGAGCCAGTGCCAAAGCTAAGGCACAGAGCTGTGAGTCTGCCAAGAATGGAAAGTATGAGATATGAGCCAATTAATCAGATTTCTATGTGTATGTTCTTGCAAGGGATTTCACACCAGGGTCACCTTTGCATAGGCTCCTTTTCCAAGGCCTGGCCAGCAGGACCTCCAACCTGACTCCTTAGACTCTGCTGACCTTTGAGTTTCACAGGATTCTGGACGTACCAAAATCTCCAACTGTGTGAAATTAGAATGTTTAGCATCTTTGTGTTAGTCAGCTTTCTATCACTGTAACAAAATACCTGAAATAAACTACTTACAAATTAGAAGAGGTTTATTTTGGTTCATAGTATTGCATTTCAGTCATGGTCAATTGGTCCCACTGCTTTAGACCCAAGGACAAGGAGCACATCACTGCAGGAGCATGTGGCTTCAGAAGGCCTCACCTCATGGGAGCCAGAAGGCAAAAAGAGAAGTGGTGGGGCCAGGGTCCCAATATCTCTTTCAAGAGCATGCTTCCAGAGACCTACCTGCCTTATACAAGTCCCCAGGTCCCACCACTTCCCAGCAGTACCACAGAGTAAGGAAACTAAGAAGGAACTAAGCCTTCAACACTTGGAAGACACCTGAAATCATCTTAGTAACATCGGCAAGTCCCCCTTTAGTTTCAATTTTCTCATTTGTTTCACAGTGGAGATAAGACAAATGCAAATAGACATTGTGATATGGTAAATATCAAAATATCTGATAATATATGCTGTTCTTGAGTGTGTGAAGCAATGTACACTCATGAATTTTTGGTGGCTGAATAAGCATATAACTCAGTAGGGAAAATTTGACAAATCCAGTTGCAACAATGAAAATGAAAAGCATAATGTCCAAGTGGAAAGGATCTCGCTTTTGGTTCAATAATCAATTTCTCTCATGAAATTTTATCTTAATGATATATTTTCAAGCTTCTTAATTACAGCATCATTATCTTGGAACGATAGAAGATTATGAATAAGCTGAACATCCATCAATAGAGAACCAGTTACTATTATGATCATCTTTAATATTGATAACATGTAGCCATACTGAATAATGAAGCAGTGTTATATGATAGTACAGGGAAAATTACTAAATTAATACATAAATAATTTTTTATTTTTATTTCATGTGTATGAGTGCTTTGCCTGCATATATGTGTATGTGCACCCATGTCATGCAATGCCAGCAGAGGTCAGAAGAAGGCGGGCAGATCCCCTGGAACTGGAGTTACAGACAATTTTTATTTACCATATGGATGCTGGGAATCAAACCAAGGTTCTCTGCAAGAGCAGCCCATGCTCTTAGCCACTGAGCGATCAATCGCTCCAGCCTCTACATAAATACTTTTTGAATGAAGGAAGCAAAGGTCAAGCTAACATGTTTCATGCATCTGTTTGTGTAAAACTAAGATAATATATAAGTACATGATGTATTAGATTCTTTCTTATTGCTATAACAAAATACTTAACAGAAACGTATTAGATTCTTTCTAATACATCATGTTTCATGATGTATTAGATTCTTTCTTATTGCTATAACAAAATACTTAACAGAAACAGTGTAAGGAAAGAAAAGTTTATCTTGGCTCACAGTTTAGAGATATAGTCCATCGTGGTGGGGGAGTCACGGCAACAAGAAGCATCAAGTGCTTGGTCACAATGCATTCACAGTGCCACCTCACAGGTGTGTGAAAAAGTGAGTATGACAGTATTTCAAAGACAATTTGAATGCTCTGATGGAGTTACCTGGATAGAAGACAGATTTGGAGCTCATGAAAGTTGAGGATTAAATATCAAGATCTTGGTATCAATGACATTTTAGCTGATGTTGGAAGGGATACAAAGGGTTACACAAGAAAGATGGCTCAGCAGTTAAGAGGACTGCCTGTTCTAGCAGAAGGCTTCAAATCTCAGCACCTATATGGTAGTTAACAATGATCTGTAACTCCAGTTCCAGGGAATCTGATGCCCTCTTCTGTCCTCTGTGGGTGCTGCACGAATGGGTGCACTTACATACATGCAGGCAATACACTCATACATATAAAATTTCAAAAAAGAAAATAATTCTAGAGACAGGAAAAGGAAGCCAAAGAACAACAAAATATATGGTCTATGCATGTGTTACTCATGGGGTGTACTAAGCTTGGAGGGCAGTTACCAAAAACTAAATTGGAACATCTAGAAAAATAAGATGAAGGGAACAGAAGTCAACTATAATTTATCTTGTACTTTGAATATTTTATTTAACTTCCAGTCTTTTCTTCATGTTCACTTATGTATAATTACCTTAAAATATCAGCAAGCAGACAACAATCTTCATTTATTTGTAAGAACTTGGAATTCTGTTTAAAAATGGTCAGCCTTTATCCAGGAGACATTCAATGAGCACTTAGCTTGATATGGGTGTGTGTCAAAAAGGCCGACTATGAAGACATATCTGGAGTTTTGGTTCTAGTGGGAAAGAAAGACACTGAGTAAACAGGTAAGAAGAGACGTGATGACTGAAAGAGAAGTGCTATGGAATAAAAGAAAGGGAAGTGAGGGTGGGAGCGGAAGAGGAGTGCTGGCTCTGCGGTAGATGGTGGTCAGAGAAGAACAGGAACCCATTCTGCACATGCCACACAGAAAACACAGCACACACAGGCACACACTACTGTTGTCTGGATGGTTTGGTTACTAGTGGTATATTGACGTTTTTGGATGTTTAACTTGTGTTTTTTTTTTTCATTCTAAATAAATATTTTCCTTTATCAAATATATTCTTAAAAATACATAGTTTTAAATCGTCAAGGCATCAGAAGAGTTGGACAAATGAATAGGTGATCCTGTATATCTATTATAGATAAAAAGACAGCACCATGGGAGCTGAACTGAGGAAAAAATATCTAATTTAGTAGAATCTGGGAAAAAGTCTGGGTTACCTCAAAATCAAGTCTTAATCCACCAAGTAAGAAGGACTATTAGAAACAGAGGAAACATGCATGTCTGTGTCTGTATGTCTCTGTACGTGTGTGTGTGTGGTGTGTGTGTGTGTGTGTGTGTGTGTGTGTATGTGTGTGCCTGTTTGTCTTAGGAAATTGAGTCATTTAAGTAATAATTAATCTAACAGCAAGATTGATAAACTATGTATATGTGTGTTCCTGTCTCTGTCTGTACATCTGTGGGGGGGGTTGTGGGTGTGGGTGTGGGTGTGTGTCTACCTGTTTGTCTTAGGTATTGAGTCATTTAAGTAATAATTAATCTAATAGCAAGATTGATAAACAGAGATGAGACATACCTGGAAAAGTGGAACTTCAAGGAAGAGACAATGTCTAATATTCAAATTCAATGGTAATGAAAATGAAGGTTTCAGGAAGGTGGTATATTGAGAACTATTTT
>NW_008352891.1:3330485-3335619 GCF_000622305.1 Nannospalax galili
TATATATATAAAGTATGTTTGCTGTTATCACAGTCAATATAGTTGTACAAATGTTCTCAGTTCATAACTATTTTGCAATGATGTACTTACTTTTGATTATAACTGTTTTCCTAACAAGCAGATCCTTCTGTTAGTGGCTTCCTTTGTCCACAAGGCTGCTTCATTTCCGTACTTGTATCAATTTCTTAAATACCACTGAGTGCTTCAACTGATGCTCAAAACCGTATCTTATTGACGTTTTCTTGTCATTGAAATAAATCCTTTTATTTTAAAGATTTTAATTTGAGCTATGTATATGTGTGTTCCTTTGTGTGGGTTTGTGCACAGTACAGGCTCCCTCAGAGGTCAGAAGAGGTCATTGGATCCCCTGGAGCTGGAGTTACAGGTGGTTGTAAACTGCCTGATGTGGGTGCTGGGAACCAAACTCAGGTTCTCTGTAAGAGTATCTTTTAACTATCAAGACATCTTTCTAGCCCCTTAAAGTAGGTCTTTTAACCAGAAGGATGATATGTTATTTGTGGAAACTATGTGGGATTCTTGGACTCAATTTTGATCTCTATCCTAGCTTCAGGACTCACTAGGTTAGTATCTTTGGACTGCTTATTTAGAACCAAACATCCCAAAATCATCATGTCTAAAATAAGGACAAGAATCAATTTCAGTTTTATGGGCTTGTACAAGAGCTAAGCCAGATTGTGAATGTGAAAAATGCTTTGTTTTGCTGTATATGTGAACTGCAGAAAATACTTCCCATGATTTTGTAACCTTATCACTCACCCTAGCTTGTGAAGAAAATTTACATTCCATGGTGCTGATGCATTTTTACTTAAATTAATTTGAGCTTTATTAAAATTGCTGTGACTGAATTGCTGCATTCATGGTGTTTCATAGTCACACCATGTTCATAATCTTCCTGTTTTCAAAGATACCAGAGATAAATTCTGCTGCTTCTATTTTTGTGTGGGGTTTTTAATAATTTTTTATGAAAAGTTTCTGAGATTAAGCCCTCAGTTACAATTAAAGTGAAATAAGCAGAGAACACCTTTATTTACCATTACACCGTTATTATATCACAAGTTCTTCACTATAAACTAAAAATGTGTGATGATCTTAAGATTTAACTTTTCTGCATTCCCCCACATAGTAAGGTACATACACCCAAAATGTTCATTTTTCTGAAACTGCTTCCATTTTAATGACAGTAACTGCCATTGAATGCTTTCTGTCTAGGAGAAACGTACTTCTTCTACATGTATTTGTATGTTTTGTGTAGATTATCACATTTGAACATCCTTAATACCTTATTTTATTACCTTTTAAATTTCTTAACTTCTATTTTTATCTCAAACTAAACAACCAGGTACCTCAGGCTCATAGTTAGTGAAAGATTTCTACAGGGCCACACAGCACAAAGGTAGCTGCAAATATAGTTTGTGCATATGATTTTGGATGACTTCAAGAACAGACAGACAAAGATTAGCAATAGATATAGTTCTGGATACTTATAGGTATAGTCTTTGGGATAAAGCCTGGGTTAAAGTACAGTGTTTGTCATTAACTGATAGTTTGAAGTTGGGTAAATTCATTCAGCCTGTCTGTACCTGTATTCCTCCGCTATAATGATGATAAAATCTGCTAGATTTTTGGTCTGAAAAGTCTTTAATTCTGTGTTTCCTTGGACTATATTGAATTTTCAACACTAGGATAAAATCAAAGAAGCTGCAACCAGTTATTAGACCCATGAGCATCACTGTTATTTTTCATATTTAAATCTAAATAATATGTAAAGTAAATAGAAAACATGGTGCAACAAATAACTAACCTGCAAGTTTTGTATTCGAGTGTGTCACAGCCCATGATATTAACTATAGGACCCTATGTCTTGAAGAAGCCTTAACACTGCATGAAATCATTAGCTAGGAAAATGTTGTTACTACAGTAAATAAACCCAAATTTCAGTCACCAAGCACAATAGCCCTCTATTTCTCTTCCAAGTTGCAGTTCAAAGGGCTAAGGATTTAGCTTGGTGGTAGAGGGGTTCCTTGGGATGTTATAGGCCCTGAATCAATCCACAGTGAGAGAGAGAGAGAGAGAGAGAGAGAGAGAGAGAGAGAGAGAAGAGAGAGAGAGAAATTACAGTATTCTAGTCCAAACTTAGAAACTATCATTGTGATTTGAAGACAATGTTCCTTCATGTATCAGTTCAAGATTGCAGTGTCCTTTTATCTCCAAAGTCTTCTAGGATAAACTTGCTTTCAGTATATTGCTTACAAGATGGGAAAACGAGAACCTATAAGATGTTCCCATCCTTAAATCTTTGATATTGCTTCCACTCACATTTCATTAGCTAAAACACTCATATGGACAATCTAACTACAAAAGAGGTTGGAAATACAGAAGAAAGCAATACAGCCTGCAGCAAGCAACCTTTTCCGACTCACCTTTCTGTCAGCAGATCCATGATGGATTTATTCTTCATCATACTTGGATACAATCACCATTAAATTGTTCCACAGTAGTGAAGGTCATGATCTTGAGGGGATGGGAAGGTGCATGGAAACCTCTCCATTGTGTCTAACATTGATATTTATGATATAGGAACCAAAAGACCAAGTATCTGCCCTCCAACACACGTCCAAGACCCAAGAGTATAGCTGGTCTCGTGCAAGCTCAATAGAATTCCACTTATATGGGGAAAAACAGAGCACAAAAGAGCACAAAGTACTAACTGGTCCATAGTCACAGTGGGCTCCTCCTGGGCAGGGAAGTGCTATTAGTCTGGATTAGAACTGGCTGTGCTCTGCAGATGGAGCACTCTTCACTCTGTTGTTTTCTGTGACCCTGCCTTGTGGGAAGTGGATTATTGTCCATTATCTCCATGGTTACCAGAGTGTTGGGAGATGGAGGGCTTTTATAAACTCCCTACTTTTGCAAACACTGGTGTCTAGGAGTTGCTTTATAATATTAAATGGGGGTTTCTTTTTTTTTCTTCTCAATTATCAAAAAAAAATTCGTTTGACAATATAATTTCTTCCAAAAGTTTCCATTATGGATTGAATTTTGTCACTCAAAATTAGTGTATTGAAATTCTAACCACCAGAATATAACCATATTTGGAAATAGGATCTTTCCAAAATTAAACTGAAGTTACTGGAGTAAGCTCTATCCCAAAGTAGTAAGTGTCCTTATAAAAAGGGGAAATTTGGAGGCAAGCCTATATACAGGGGAGATGCCACCTGCAGATAAAGATCCTGGGTAGAAGCCACCTGAAACAGACCCCGTCCCTCACTCTGTAGACACCAGCTCCGTCAGCACCTTGACATTTCACTGTTGGCCTCAAGTGCTGTGAGATGACACATCTGTTGCTTACGCATCACTGCCTAGTACTTTGCTACGGCAGCCCAAGTAAGTTAGTGTAGTTCCTTCAAAAGTTTCTGATCAGTTTTCTACTAGTCAGTTTCATGCACAAGACTTAAAATTCTCTGAGTATGATCAAGTTTGTTTTTTTCCTCTGCTTCCTAGGCCCCGTACCTACATTATTCAATTTAATAACTGACATATGGAGCCAGGCAAAGTCATAGTCTTGATGGAAAGATTTTACACTTACTCTTATGTTAGCCTAGGACTGATTATCTTTGGGTTTTAAGCTCTCTGGACTTAAAGAGTCTCCCATGATTGTTGCTTGCTTTGTAGAATTTTCTGGGAAGTGAACAAACAAGTATGTGTTCACCACCAAAAAGGGCACAGAAGACAGACCAACAAAAGGATTCTACCAAGTCCAGCTTAATGAGGCAGTGAGTTTATTTGGGGTTATGTATAGAAGTATGAGAAAGGAAGCTATACCCTGAAAAGCCCCACCCCAGCATGGACAACAGCTCAGTAAAGCTGCATTCTTGGAGCTCCCAGCAATTCTATAGAAGAGTCCCCTATGCAACAATTGGCACTGCTTATGTAACCTTCCCAGGGCATTGTGAATCTGGAACTTTCTGAGCTTTCTGAGCTTTGTGAGTTTCAAGGGCTTCCTGGGTCTTCTGAGCCCCCTTCTTTCCTGTGGAAATGTTTCAATGTGAAGGAAATAGCAACCTACACTGCTGTGGGTAGCCTTTTCTAGGACTCCATCTGCCCATTTAGCTTCCCATTCAAGGTTCAGTTGCAATGCCTCTTAATCCTGTTGAACTGATGGTTAATTTCTACATCAATTTTAGAGAGATACATCTAAACCATTGCCCTAGCCCCTTCCTTTCCCATCCCTTGCCTCCCCCCCCCCTTGGCTTTGTGAGACAGGATAGTTCTATGTAACAGGTGGCCTCAAACCTAATAAGTGATGGGATTATCAACACATGACTTGTTTCCATATTCTATAGCTCTTAAACCAGCCAGTCCTTGCTTGAGCTGATCCCTACTTTTGTGGTATATTACCAAAAAGGAAAGACCCAAATACATTAACCCTCTGGTTCTCTCTAACTGCTCTCCCTAGAGATCTGGTCTCAGTAAGAACATGTTTTGTCTTCAGGCAACAGTTTATAGTCACATGACTAGAATCATTTTCTAGGTTTTAGTTTCTGCCTCTGTCCTGGGTCCTGCCTAAAGTGCTAAGTCTATGCCACCTATATTATTCCATTAGTTATATAATGGTAGCAGCTGTTACAACTCACAAATTAAACCCCTTTGATGTCATAATAGAAGTTTCCTTTTCTCCTCACATACATACAAGTGTCCCTAGTATTGAAGTACTTTGTTTCATTTTTATTTATTTTCATGTTGTAACTCAAAGTGCCAGGTGTCCTCTACACTCAAGCTCCATGATTCTTTAAGACCTTATCACCCTCTGCAAAAAAGCGGCAAAAAAAATGAGGAGTGCAGAGAAGGCACTGTTGCCTCCCGAATGGCATGCATCTTTTCTCCCACGCTGCTCTGGAGTTCGCCTAGTGGCCGCTGTTAATTGCAAGGAAAGCCAAGGAGCTGAGTCTAACTGTGGGCCCAGAGGAGGAAGAAACATGCATTGTGGTGAACAGATGTGGTTTTGGTCTTTAGAAGTCTTTTTTTTTTTTAAGAATATTTTTATTATTCCAAAGAGAGGCAATTTTTAACAAATTTTCCCAGAAACAACTTGAAATTGGTATATATATATATA
>NW_008352891.1:3335660-3370047 GCF_000622305.1 Nannospalax galili
CAAAGACTAAAGCCAGGCATGGTCGCACATGTCCTCAATCCTAGCACTTGGGAGGCAGAGCCTGGGACAGCTGGGGTCACAGGGAGACCCTGTCTCAAAAAGACCAAAAAAAGAGAAAAAAAAAAACTGAGACCCAGGTCAGGTTTCTACAATGGAGTCAATTTTGGTGGAATCATGAAGGTTCCCATTAGCACTGTTCTTTTTTTTTTCTTTATCTTCTTTTTTTTTAATCCTAACTACTTTATTTGGGTTACTAACAGAGCATAGGTTTATTTACAGGAGAGTGGGTGCCCCCCGTTTACGACTGTGCTGTAAAGTCCACACTCAAATACAGATCCTGTTACATCCCGACAGCCACACAAAATGGTGAGAGAGGTGCCTCATGGCGTTTTCAGCTTATCTATCCTTTGCCCCTCCCCATTTGTAGCTATGGTCGACTGATTGGGTGGAAGGGGTAACTGACTCCCCTCTGGACTCCTAGATGAGCATGGGATGGAGGTGTGACTATAACTTGCTGGCATAGTGGTCGGAGGACACTTCCAGTTAACACTCCACCCCTTCCTCAGGCTCTTACATTCTTTCTGCCAGCCTCTTCCACAAAAGCCTTTAGAAGTCTTATGCTTGTTTTATATATAAGAAAACAGAGACTCAGAAATGAGATGCCTTATTAAAGATCACACAGTTTACAGATAATAACACAAAGACTTGGATTCATGTGTGTCTGTCTCAAATGAAAACAATAAATAAAAAGAGGCTAGCAGGATGGTTAATGTTTTAAAAGCTATAAATTTGCCAAATTTAGCAAATAATATAAGTGCTCAATTAGCTCAGAATCTCAGAGGAACAACAGTGGAAAATAATGAAAGTATGACCCACGCAACCTGGAAAGCTCGAATAAAATGGATTTTTTAAAGAAAATTTAATTGAATTTTTATGTATTTCATACAGAACATCTTAATCATCTTTACACTCCCTTGGCCCCCCCACCCCAGTGGAATTCATCATTCTGTCATTTGTATTAAAGCCTATTGTGTCAAGTTAGTGTTCTCAGACATCCTTTGGTGCAAGTTCATCCACTGAGGTCTAGTCAGCCTATCTAGAGTCCCTCCCTTTAAGAAGATCAGCTCTTCCTCACCCAGCAGTAATCAGGTAGCAATAATTCTTCAAATAAGACTGAGGCCTGCTGTCCATTTCCACAGTTCTGTGCTGGAATTTTGTCTGCTTGAGTTTGCATAGGTCTTGTGCATGCTGACACCATTGCTGTAGGTTCATGTGAGCAAGGTCCCAGAAGCTGGTAGGGCTCTATTTCTGGATGGTCATGCAACCCTCTCTCCCTGGCTCTTACAGTCTTTCTACTCCCTATTCTGCAATGGCCCCTGAACCCCGGGTGGGTGGAGTTTAATATAAGAGTCCTGTCCAAGGACTCACACACTACAGACTCTTACTCTCCATGCTTTGGCCATTGATGACCTTCTGTGTTCCTGGTCCTCTGTTGCATGACGGAGGTTCATTGATGAGCAATGAGAAACGCATTAGTGTCTTCTTTATCCCTTGTTCTCTATTTCATGAGTCTTAGGTGTAGAGGTTGCATTGTAGATGTGCCACTTAGGCTTGGGCAATTCACAAACAATGCCTGCATAGAGCCAATTGTGGAACTCTGTAATAGTCTCTGTCTGTTGCAAAATAAGGTTCTTTGATAAGTGGTGACTGGGATACTTGTCTGTAAATATAAGGATCCATATCTTGCACATAGTAAGAAATTATATTTGTCTAGGGATGTGACAGACTTGGGGTTTTCTCTAAGATCTAAGACCTCTCCAGTAATGTGTATTTGGCTATGTTTATAGTACCACACATGAGTTTCCTCCCATTGAGTGGGCTTTAAGTCCAATTAGGTAGCTGTTGATTATCCCCAAGTTAAAGGTGCCACTACTGCACCAATGTCGTTTGCTGTGCTGGTCATTGATGTGGTTATTAGGCCTTGAAGCTGGGGTTGGACCATCAATTGATCTCCCTTAGTAGTTAACAATACGAAGAAGGCAGAGATGAAAGTGCAAAACACATTTCAATATGTGCCAGAGAATGATAGTGCTTGAAAATTGTAAGAATGCTATCTTGGCTGAAGCCAATAAGGAGCTGGTAGTGGGTTAGAACTGGTATGCAAATGAACTCTTTATCACTAACAATGCAAAGTGAATCCTCTGTGAGGAACTAGCAGAGTCTCATGCTTCCAAGAGGTGTCTCTACAAATGACCAGCGTAAGATGATGTTCTGAAACATATTTGAGTATTGGGTGTGGCATTGATAAAATGCAAACAGACAACTATTCCAAGATATATTTGAATTAAGAATAAGTCAATTGCAGCATTTACATTATAAATTAAATGTTTATAGTCCCTGAAATATATATTTTATCACAAAGTAATTGAGTAAATTTAGTGTTTGGCATACAGATTTCTCTGAAATTGCTGCTCACTGTCTTAATCCATTCCGGCTGTAATAATAAACTCACACAGACTGAGAAAAAAGTACACTGATTACAGTTCTTGAAGCTGCAAAGCCCAAGATCATTTGCCAACAGACTTGGTGCCTAGAAAGAGCTTGCTCTGTGTTCTAAAGATGGTGCCTTGTAGGTGAGTCCTCACAGCCGGAAGGGCAACAGGGCCAAACAGGTTTCATAAAGACCTTAAACAAAAGCACTCTTTATGAAAGCAGTCACCAGGACCTGTGTCCCAGTGTCCTTGCCTCTCAGTCCCACTGCATTGCTGTCTTATTTCTACATGAATCTTGGAAAGATGCATTTGAACCATTGCTCTGGTTCTCTTCCTGTCCCTCTCCTTCCCTTCCCTTCTCTTTCCTTTCCCCCACCCCCTTTCTGTCTTGGTTTGGTGAGACAAGACCTTGCCATGTAACCGGCTGGCCTCAAACTCACTGAGTGATGGGATTGCTGCTGAGCACTGGGTTGCCAGTATGCAGCACCATTCCCTGCTATGTGCCTATCCTCTTCTTGGTCTCCCACATATGCAGTTTAATACCCAGGTTCTATTTCCACCTGTCATAGATCAAATAGATGAGGTTCCTTTGTATGAGGATACATTCTCATCAGATAAGACTCTGGTAAGGCCCTAAATTGTGGTTTCTTAAGCTTTAATCATCCAAATTCTCCATTAAAGTAATTAAAAAACTTTTCTACTCTCTGCCCACCATTTTCATATTCCCCACAACCTGTGGCACTCATAAAAACAACAGCTAGAAATCATGATTTGCAAGCAAGGTCATTAGATAAGAGAGATGCTGGGCCTGGCAGAAAGCTTTTTATCCATGGGGAAAGAAGACAAATCTCTTCATCACCCTGACCACAAATATCAACTCCTGAAAGTGGGGCACAAGTGGTCAGTACTCTGTTGCAGTGCTTTTGGTTTTGAAGGAAAGCAAGTTAGAATGGCAAGCGATATACTATTCAGTCTTCAGCAGATGCGTTCTTTGGCAGTGGCATGAAACAGAACTTTCATGTTTCCATTAGAGATGATTAAGCAGGGACTCTCAGTCATCAGAAAGCATTCCATTAAGCACCACAGTTCTCTAATAACTAACTCAGTATGTTTTTCAATACTTGGAAAATCCACATGAGTTTTCCATTCTGGCACCACTGGGGTGATTCATCCTTTTATTTTAGCAACAGTATGGACACAAGGGGACAGAAGGTGAGTGTCAAGAGGATGTAAGAGGTAGGAGTGTGGAAAGGGGAAGGGAGCATGCCAGCATAATTTGTAAATGCAGAAGAGTGAACATTTCAGCAGAAAACATGTATTTTGTATCTTAAATGTTAATCCTACATAAAAAATTGAGCTGCATTTTGAGTCTGAAAGTCACTCCTTTAAAGAACTGTAAAAATAAATTTCAGTTAGTTTCATCAATTCAATCAGATAGCTTCAACTGAGACATAACATATCTGGAATGCTTAAATGATCTTTCTAAAGAATTATTAAGGGGCTGGAGAGATGGCTTAGTGGTTGAGAGCACTGCTGTTTTTACAGAGGTCCCAGGTTCAAGTCCCAGCACCCACATAGCAGCTGACAACCTATAACTCCAGTTCTAGAGGATCCACGCCCTCTTCTGACCTCTGCAGGCATTGCACGACATGGGTGCACATACATATATGCAGGCAATATACTCATACACATAACATTTTTAAAACATAATAAAAAAATTAATAAAAATTGTGTTTCTCACTGTTACCACTTCTTTCTTTTCGAATCCTCATGGTTTATCAAATTAACTTGTTACAGAATGAATTAATTTTTTCTTTTTCTCCAGCTTCATTGAAGCACAAATGAAAATCATTTATGATACAATGTGATGTTTTGATATATGTATACACTATGAAGTGATTACTATAATCAATCTAATTAGTATATTTGTTCCTTTGCATAGTTATTTTGAGTATTTGTGTGAAGAACACCTAAGATCTACTCTCCTAACAGTTCTCATATATTAACTATCTCAGTAATAGCTTAGTCATTATGCTATACCTAAGGCCCACAGAACTTGTTCTTTTTTAAAAAAATACTAATTAATTTCTCTCCATGTGTGTACCTGTGTGTATAAGTGCACATGCCTCAGTGCACATGTGGTGTTCAGAGAACAACTTTCAAGAGTCGGTTCTCTCCTTCCATCATGTGGGTCCCAGGGTCTCCTTTCACCATGAGGATCTCAGGGATCAGGCAGAAATTTTAAGGCTTGGTGGCAAGCATCTTTAACCACTGAGATATATCAATGACCCACTTGTCCTTTTTCAAAAAAAAAAAAAATGGAGAGTTCAGAAGTAGCTTAAGGAACACCTCAGACTTCCCTAGACAGGACCAGAAAACCCATCTGTCATTGGGAAAGTCATTTAAACAGGTGCCACTGTTAATCTCTGACACCTATATTTTAAAATTTTCTTTTCCCTTTCCAATTATTTCCTCATGTGTGGGTTGGTTGTCTACTATATAAAAATTAAAATGCATGACACTGAATTATCTAAAATGCCTCCCACATATTATTAGCAGGTGGTTAAATCTGGTGCATTTAAAGGAAGAAGTCTAGGCAAAAACAGGAAATAATTATATGCTCAAAAATCTGTGGTCACTTTGATTTATAACCTGCCTAGCATTCAGACAGGAATTTTCTTCAGCAGATTCCATGCAGGAAGCAGCTTCTGGATGAATAGAGCATCCTTTTCCAAATGTCTCAAAGCATTTTACAGACCTTTTAGAGGTACTATGAAGAAAGCACATTTTCTGCATTCAGGTGGATTTGCATTCAAATCCCAGCTCACCTCCAGGTGCTAGGAGAAAAATCAATCTCTTTCTTCTTCCATTGTACAGTTGGTGATGAAAGAGTGAGATGTGAAAGGTAAAGTTAACACATGCAAAGAACCCAGCAAGGTGTCTAACATGCAGGAAACTCTTGGTAAATGCGATAAAAGTTTGATATGGTATTTCAACATTTATAAAGCAAGTTTTGCATTCTTGCTCCTGTTCACCATTAACTTGCATAAATTATCACCTTGGCAGACAGTATCAGAAAAAACAAACAAACTGCTTTTAAGATATCAGAATGAAATTATGAGGAACTAGAACAGAAATCAAAATAATTAAATGTGAATACAAGGCTTCATTTCTGGCAAAAAAAAACCCCGGGGGGGGGGGAGTCTATATTCAAACACTAAGAATGAAAGATAAAAGTTTTAAAGTATATTTTTAGCATACAGTTGAGTCTCTGGAGGGAAAAAGTTCCAGAAAGATTCAAAATAAGAAGGAAGGTGGAAGTTTCATGGCTAAGATTTTAAAAAGCACTTTGAGTTTTGCTAATTTCATACCATGTAGTTTGATCATATTCAAAGCACCTCCTCTTGTCCGCCTTCCCTTGGTACCCCTTCCTCCCAAGTTCATGTCCTTTGTCATCATCACCATCACTAGTACATCATCATTACTATTTAAAGGCCTATCTAGTTTAATTTGTGTCTCCAAATGCCCTTCAGTGTGGGTCCATTCCCTGGAGCCTGGGCAACTTACTTAGTATCACATCCTTAAAGAAAAGTGACGCTCTTCCAAAAGCTATCAGTTGCCGATAGTTCCTCAGCTAGGGTTGGGGTTTCTTATCCACCTCCCCACCTCTGTACTGGGAACTTGTCTGGCTTCATCTTATACAGATTTTGTGCATGCCATCACAATTGTGAGTTCATATGAATAACTGCCCTGCTGTCTGGAAAACACTGTTTCCTTGTAGCTATCTACCATCTCTGGCTCTTACAGTCTTTTTAAAAACCCCATCTTTCTAAATGATCCCGAGCCTTGCAAGACAAGGGTGAGATAAAGGCATCCTATTCAGGAATAAGTACTCTGCAGTCTCTGTTCTTTGCATGTTGACCAGTTGTGGGTCTTCGCATTAACAGTGCTAAGATTTTTGCTGAACTGTGGTAGCATCTGCTGACCTGGTTAAACAAGATCCAGGAAATACAATAATCCCACCAGGCAAATGGGAAAATTTATTGAATACCAAAAGGAAAAACAGAAAATTTTATTGGCTTAGCAAAAGGGGAACAGCAGAAGTGGAGAGCTATGGTCACCCATAGTGATGAAAAAAGTTGGCAGCAATAGTAAACTATATCCACTCCCAGGAAAGACAGATGACCGAGAGACTTTAAGGAGGGAGGCAGGAAGAGAGGAAGGGAAGATAACATGGAATGAAGTAGGGAAGGAAGGAGAGAAACTGGATTGCTACTTCACACATTCTAAAAATCAATTTCAAGTTAATTCCAGCTCTCAGTATGAAAAGAAAAGCTTTTAAAAATTATCAAAGATGCTGGAGAATAAAATCATCTCCAGATAGCTCAGTCAAGACCTCTAAACACCTCTTAAATGCGCCAAAAGAAAGCATTTAAGAGTCAGGGACATTAAGGAGTGTATTAGTTACTTTTCTGTTGCTGTGATAGAAACACTGACCCAAGCAATTTGTAGAAGGAAGAATTTGAGCTTACAGTTCCAGGGGAATTACAGTCCGTCATGGCAGGGAGGCATGGTGGCTGGAGGTGACTGGAGCAGGAGCAGCAGAAGCTAAGCTCTCACATCATCACACAGGCACAGGAAGCAAGACAGCAACTGGAGATCTGGCAAGGCTTAAGAACTCTCTAAGCCCACCCCTAGTGACATGCTTCCTCCAGGATAGCCACACCTTCTAAGACCTCCCAAAACAGAGCCACCATGTTGGGACAAAATGTCCAAATCTCGGAGCCTATGAGGGACATTTTCATTCAAATCATCACAAGGAGATTCCAGGATTCCAGGATTAAGGGAGAACAAGAACTATGGATTTACAAACTGTTCTCTAACCTCAAGATCCTAAGATGTCTTTCATTTTCTCCTTAGACCATGATTCATAAAATATTTTTAAAATAATGTTTAGTAAATATGTTAAGCTTTGTTGGCAACAGACTTTGTTACATCGAGGTAACTACCAGCATAGTACAAAAGCAGCCATAGAACCATGACAGGAAGCACAGATCTGTGGTAACAAGGCTGAGCCTTGACAACATTATGCTAAATGAAAAGGGGCAGGCCTCAGAGGTGACATGCTGTATGGTTCTACTTACACAAGACGTCTCAAACAGATGAGAGACTCTCTGTACAGTTCTCTCACAGTCTGGACAGTGGTAGAAGAAAATGAGTGACTGCTAATGGAGCAGGGTTTCTTTAGAGGAAAATGAACACACAATATTAGAAAACAGCAATGGCTGCACAGCTCTGTATATACGGAAAACCCTGAATTGTAAGCATTGAAAGTGAATCTATGATATGTGAATTACCTCAGTTAATCTGTTTATTTAAAGTCAGAGAAAGAAGGGTGAAAGAAAGCCACACATTTTCTGAATTCTGCAAATTAACCAATGGATTGCAAAAACCTAAGAACTCCCCCCTCAAAAACCCAGCTAATTACCATTAAGAACAATCAGTTTGTGCCATCTTACTTTGCCTGTACACTCTCAGCAGCTCAGTACTCGTGCAGATAGCCCCTAACTACAGCATCTAGGAAAGCCAGCCTCCTAGCTTGCCCTGGAAGGATCCTTAATGAATTTGAGGATTTCTAAGTGCCTCATTCACAGATAAGTCTTACTATTTGACTCATTTAAAAAACTTCATTCTTAAGGTTTGTCTATTTTATCTGATTCACAACATAGCTCTGCAAAAAAAAAATTTTGCAACGTTTATTAAAAAATAAGTAGTGATTGTTTTACAAAACAGTTGCCCAGGGAAGGATATCAACTGGAGCTAATATAAAGCTTAAAAAAAAATCTTTAAAGGGAAAAGTAGAGAATGAGATTTTATAACAGACTTTCAAATTTTCCACATCCCTTGGAATGTAGGTGGCAAGCATGTGGGGGTGGGGTCCACAAATACAGCCAGGGAACTGCAGAGACCTTCTTTTTCAGGTCTGGTTGACCTGAGGTCTTGTGCAAGCAGGAAATGATGACTAATTCAGAGTTATAAACTAGATGCAGAGCTGGTGAAGGCATATTGCAAGACGCAGAGCCCCAGAAAGCCTGGGATTATAAATCAGTTGAGGGTATTTAAAGAAATCCTTGTATAATCATTAGCTGACCTAAGTTAACCTAGGAGAGATTTCAGTGGCCACACATAACAAATATTGTAGACTTTACAGAATTAATGCAGGAAAATCACAGACAAACCACAGCAGCATCAGCAATCAATCCTGGGAAGGGAGAAATCCAATTTCCAGATTTCTTATATTTACTATTTAAATATCTAATTTTCAACAAAAATATGATACATGCAAAGAAGCAGAAACATATGACCCAGGGGTCACATGGACAGCATCCCTGAGGAAGTCCCAGTGACGGATCGACTATGCAAATACTTTAAATTAGTTATTATTAATATATTCAAAAAACTAAGGAAAACCCTGTCTAAAAATGAAAGAAAATCTTGAGAACATCCCATCATATGTTGATGACCCAAAAAAGGATATACATTGCAGAAAAATAATCAAGTAGAAATTCTGGAGTTCAAGTTTATGGTAATGAAACTATTAAAAATTCATTGTAGCAATAAATAGCAGATCTGAACTGACAGAAGAAAAATCAACAGACTTGTAGTCATGTCAATGAAGATTAATCTGTCCAAATAATAAAGAGAAAGCAGAACGCAGAAAAGTGCAACACAGGGGCCTGTGGTCACCACCAAGCATGTTAACACACATCATATGGAAAGAGCATCTGAAAGTAAGATGGCAGGAAATTTTCAGTCTTTAACGACAATCACAAATCTTCATTTCACAAGAAGCTCAATGAAGTTTAATCAGAAAAATTCCAGAAATCCACACCCAAACACACTGCAATCCAATGAACAGAGAACCTTGAAAGCAGCAAGAGAGCATTAATTTATCCCATAACAAGCATCTCAATGAGATTTCAAGCTGACTTCTCATCTGACATTTGGAAATTTAGAAAATAAACCTAAGTGATTAAATGACTGTCAACCAAGAATTCTATTTATTACGAAACCGTCCTTTAAAAACAAAGGACACATTAAGACAGTTACCTGTGGACAAAACTGAGGTCAGATGTCCTGAGAAAGACTAAAAGCAATTTTCTAGGGTGAAATAAAAGGACAAGAGAAGTATTGTGAATTCAAATACAGATGAAAAGAACACTAGTAAGGACATGCACGCAGGGAACGACGTCAAGAGCGCTCTGAAAGCACTGAGTTGTTTGTAAGTCATTTTTTCCTTCTGTCTCATTTAAAGTACAACTGTATGAAACAGTATTCACAACACTGTGGTGATGGGCTGTACTGTATAATATGCAATATCCATGAAGTAACTATGTACAAGAAGAGGAGTCCTGGTATAGTTTCCAGATAGTACTGAAATTAGGTTGGGGTTAACAAAACGAAATCATTTAAAGATGCTGATTATTTCCATCCAGACCATAGTAAGGAAGTAACTCCTTAAAAGTAAAAAAAAAAAAAAAAAAAAAGATGACAAGCAAATCAAAACAATGTGCTAGAAAGCAACTAGCATATTACTAGGGGACAGTATAGGGGACAATGGGGTGGACAGAGGGCTTAGCAAAACCACACAGTAAATAGCACATTTAAACCAAGTCTCCGTAGTTCTACCATCAAACTTAAATGAACCATATACTCTATCAAAGCCATAGATGGGTAAGCTCAATTTATAGAGTAATGTGGCTCTCTACTATCTACAAGAGACACACTTTGAATCAAAAATAAAACCTGAAATTTAAAAGATGCTCAAAAAATAACTAAAAGGTACCTAGAGTGTTCTGCTTATATCATAAAATTTTAGATTTAGAGTTAAAAAGGTACTACCACAAGATGTTTTATTATAACAAAAGAATTAATCTAGGAGGAAGACCCAACAATGTAAAGACAATAGAATTTGCAATAACACAAAAATACAATTAAAGAGGGAAATAGGCATTTCAATAACAGTTGAAGATTATAATACAAAGCTTTCAATAACTGTTAGAAGACCTGGGCTGAAGCTCAAAAAAGAAATAGAAGCCTAAACAGCATTATGAATCGACCTCACCTGAAAGACACCTGTGGAGCCATTACCCCCCAAAGAGCACAGTATACATCCTTCCCAAGAGCACATGGAACATTTCTAAAATAGACTCTGTGTTTGGCCTGAAAGCCTTACTACATACAGTAAAAAGGATTTTAATCTCATATATAATATTCTCCAACTACAATAGGATAAAATTAAAAACTAATAAAGGTTGATTTTGTAGCCTGCCACATTACTGAACATGTTAATAATTTCTAGGAGTTTTCTGGTGGAATTTTGGCATCTCTTAGATATAATATCATATCATCTGCACAAAGGGATAATTTGAACTCTTCTTTTCCAATTATTACTCCTTTAATTTCCTTCTCTTGTCTTATTGCTCTTGCAAGAGTTTCAAGCATTATGTTAAAGAGGAATAGAGATAGTGGACAGCCTTGTCTGGTTCCTCATTTTAATGGGAATGCTTCCAGTTTTTCTCCATTTAGAATGATGTTGGCTGTGGGTTTCTTATATATGGCTTTAATTATGTTGATGTATGTTCCCTCCAGTCTAATTCCCTCTAGGGCATTGAACATAAATGCATGCTGAATTTTGTCAAAGGCATTCTCTGCATCTATTGAGATGACCATGTGCTTCTTGTCTTTGAGCCCATTTATATGATTTATGATGTTTATTGACTTACATATATTGAACCATCCCTGCATCTCTGGAATAAATCCAACTTGATCATGGAGGGTGATTAATTAATCTACAAAAGTCTGTAGCCTTTCTATATACCAATAACAAGCAATCAGAGAAAGAGTACGCGGAAACACTCCCCTTCACAATAGCTACAAAAAAATAAAATATCTCAGGATAAACCTGACCAACGACATTAAAGACCTCTCCAATGAAAGTTTTAAATTTTTAAAGAAAGAGATTGAGGAAAACATCAGAAGATGGAAGGACCTCCCATGCTCATGGATTGGAAAAATTAATACTGTGAAAACGACCATCCTACAAAAAAACATTTATAGACTCAATGCAATGCCAATCAAAATCCCCATGACATTTTTCACAGAATTGGAAAAAATCATCCTAAGATTCATATGGAAGCACAAAAGACCTCGGATAGCCAAAGCAACCCTGAGCACTAAGAGCAATGCTGGGGGAATTACTATACCAGATATTAAACTGTATTAGAGAGCTGTAGTCATAAAAACAAAATGGCATTGGCACAAAAATAGACCCATAGATCAATGGAACAAAATTGAAGACCTAAATATGAGTACATACAATTTCAGCCACCTGATATTTGACAAAGGGGCCAAGAACATTCACTGGAGGAAAGACAGCATGTTCAGCAAATGGTGCTGGCAAAACTGGATCTCCACCTGTAGAAGAATGAAACTAAACCCATATCTTTCATCTTGCATAAAAGTCAATTCCAAATGGATCAAAGACCTCAATGTGAAGCCCGAAACTCTGAAACTATTAGAAGAAAACTTTGGCAAAAACCTACAAGACATAGGTGTAGGAAAAGTATTTTCTGAACGGGACATCAATTGCCAAAGAAACAAAGTCAAGAATCAACAAATGGAGCCTCATTAAACTAAAAAGATCCTGTGCCTCAAAAGAAGCAGCCAAGGAAGCGAAGAGAAAACCCACAGAATGGGAGAAAACCTTCACCAGTGACACATCTAACAGAGGTTAAACATCCAGAATGTATAATGAGCTCACAAAGCAAAGAATAAAGAAAGGAAATAACCCAATTAAAAGATAGGCTAAGGAACTGAACAGAGAGTTCTCAAAAGAAGAAATAAAGATGGCTAAGAAGCATCTTAAAAGGTATTCAACATTATTAGTAATAAGGGAAATGCAAATTAAAACTACTTTAAGATTTCATCTTACCCCAGTCAAACTGGCTAAGATCAAGAGAACAAAGGATACCAAATGTTGGAGAAGATGTGGGGAAAGGGGAACACTCATCCACTGCTGGTGGGACTGCAAATTCATTCAATCCCTATGGAAAGCAGTGTGGAGAACTCTTAAAAAAACTACAAATGAACCTACCATTTGACCCAGTTGTACCAATCCTTGTCATATACCCAAAGAACTCATCCTATTGCAGAGACACTTGTACATCCATGTTTGTTGCTGCTCTTTTCATAATAGCTAAGTGATGGAAGCAACCTCAGTGTCCCTCAGCTGACAAGTGGATAATGAAAACGTGGTTCATTTACATGATGAAGTTTTACTCATCAGTAAAGAAAGAAGAAATCATGAAATTTACAGGTAAATGGATGGAACTAGAAACTGTTGAACTAAGTGAAGTAACAGAGATTCAGGAAAAAAGACAAAAAAACGATGTATGTTCTCCCTCATATGTGGATTCTAGCACCAAATCCTGGTAAATGATTATGTATCCAGACATAACTACAGGAACCAGAATAATGAAAAGGAATCAGGGAAGTAAAGGAAAAGAAAGAATCTGAAAGGGAAGAACAGTAAGAAACAGGCGTTAATAAGGGAGATATGGATAAAAATGGGGTTATTTTAAGGGGGGGAGGGTGGTTATACAAGGCACCTAGGGGATAAAGGGGAAAAAGGAGCTCAATAGAGGTAGGACCATAGGACAAGGGTATTATTAAGGGAGAAGTGGGGAAAATGGGGGCATCTTAAATGAGGAAACCATGGTGGAAGGGTTAGGCAAACCAAGAGATAAATTATGCCTAGCTAGTTTTTAAAACAGCAGAGGGAACGATACTAGTCCATCAACTTACTGACAAAATATACATACAACTAGATTAAAGAATATAATATATGTCTAGGCAAGGCTTATCTGAGAACATATGGTCTTTCCCCAAGCTTAATCTACATGGCACATGGTAATGAAAAGTACCAGACTGGTGGAACTGACTTCTTGGATGTTTAAAAGCCATTCTTTGAGTCCTATACAAATTTGGTCAGAAGGATACAAAGGACAGTTTTTGCTCCTTGCCCTCCTAAGTCGACTAAGTTCCAGGGGACTATGAGCATCTCTCAAGATGTCCTGTAACTGTGGTGAGTCACCAGTCCTCTTGATCAAAGAGGCCTTGGAGACCCTACTAGATGGACTTGAACCAATGTCCAGTCTACAAAGGGGAGGGTCAACACAGAGGAAACATTTCCTCCATGCTTCCAAGCGAAGCCAGCCATGGTCAAGTAGGACCTTTGACTTATCTTCACGTAGACAAACCTAGTAAAAGAAAGGTGCCAGGGGCTCCTCCCAAGCCCATGTTACCACTGAGGAACAGATCCTCAAAAGACCTTAAGAATAAAAATCAATTGGTTTATCTGGACCAATCGTAGGGTCTTATACACCTAAAAGGAAAGTATAACCAAAGATTAAAGGGATCAATATAATTCTTTAAGAGTCCATATGTATAGCTAAAGGCTACATAACAAGAAACAATGCCAGACAGGAGCTCTTCTTTTGAGTTATTGGCCAGGGTGGCCCAAAAGACTCCCAGACAGTAACCCAGCATAGAACTGGGAAAATGAACAGCATGAAAAGGAATATTGACAACTGATTGCTGCTAGATGAGGAACAGCTGATCTTCCTAAAACAAGGATCTCTAGATAGGCTGACTAGATTCAGTGGATGAACAAGCACTGGGGAACGGCTGGGGGCACCGACAACACAGTGGACAGTAACAAGGATGACAGAGTATATGGGCTCCAGTGGGGCAGAGGGGGAGGCTATGGGAGGGTGCCATTTGGGAAGTGGGTATATAGATGAATAAGATTGTTTGGGATGTTCTATATGATATACACACAAAAAAATCAAAAAATAAAAAAGACATATATTGGAGGAGGAAGCATAAAAATTTACTTCATGTTAATTAGTCAAGGTGATAACATCACCATTGAAATCTACCTGATATTTTTTAAAGGTTAAAAACTCATTCAATTTTATGTCTTACAGGGTCTATACTGAGTTCAATATTGTATAACTGTATTAATTCAACTGTGAACCTAAAAATTTACAGCCACTTTTGAAAGAAATGTATCCTTGCTCTGGAAATTCTTACTGAATATGTTAAAGCTGTAATGAAATGCTTCTTCTAATCATGTGGTTATTAAATAAATAAATTTTTAAAAAGCTAATAAAGGGACAAGAGAAATGGCTTAAGAATACTGGCTGTTCCTGCAGAGGAGCCAAGTTTGATTCCCAGCACCCATGTCATGGCTAACAATCATTCATAACTCCATTTCTAGGAGAATTCGATGCCCTCTTCTGACTTCTGAGGGCATTGCACAACATGGGTGCACTTATATACATGTAGGCAATACACTCAAACACACAAAATAAAAAATAATGAAATAGGCGCTGGATAGATGGCTCAGCGGTTAAGACCACTAGTTGTTCTTGAAGAAGACCCGGGTTCGAATCCCAGCACCCACATGGCAGCTAACAACTGTCCGTAACCCCAGTTCCAGGGGATCTGACAGCCTCTTCTGTCCTCTGCGGGCATTGCACAACACGGATGCACTTACCTACATGCAGGCAATACACACATACACATAAAATAAAAATAGCAAATAAAATATTTTTTAAAATAATGAAATATTTTTTAAAAAATAATGGAAGAAAATATAGGAAACTCAAAAGTATGTAGAAATTAATAAATTCCTAAGTAATCAATGGGCCAAGGAAGAAATCACAAAGAAAGTAAGAAAACACTCTAAGGGCAACAGAAATGAAAGCACAGCGTGATGAAAGTTATATGGAGGAATCGTCTAGTTGTAAATATGTTTAACTAGGCTACACAGCTCAAGAAATGGTTGCAGTTTGCTGGTGAGAGTTTAAGAGAAAACTACACTGGGTAATATACAAAGATCTGCTACCCTAAGATCTAGCGCCTCTCTTCTAGGCACATACCCTAGAAACAGGGTAGGATGTGCGGTGGGAGGTGTACTTAATTTTTCAGATAGGATAGATTTAAACATCAAAGATTCAAAATTATCCCAAGTTCACCCCCAAAAGCTAATAAAATACTAAACATTCTTCATCTAATAGGATACTATAAAGAAATGAAAATCAAGGAACTGCAGCTAATGCCATCCATGTTAATTTACATATACATATATATTAAAGAAATACAAACACATATAACTCAAAGCAAATATTTACACTGAGTTGTAAAATAGCCCCTTTAGTATGCAAGAATTCATCAAGTTTGAAACTGTATGAAATAACAGTGAACTTTTTGTGAGTCATACTGTATTCATAAAAGTTAATGAAGTTCACAAAATAGGAATAACCTACCCCAGGTGAGTGAGTATAGTTAGTGAGTGAAGAGACGATCACAGAGCACAGTTTACAAAGGACTTTAGTAACTATTTCTTAAGCTGGTACGTGAAAGTATTCTTTCGATATCATCATATGACAGGAATCATCCCTGTCGTTAAATTAAAATATGAATATCTCAGTAGTTGAATTAAGTAGGCCCTTACTTTAGAAACAACTCACTCAAACCTGCAGGTAATTATTATAGCTGCAATGCAGAAAACCTTGGGGAAACATTGGCCACAGTTTGTTGAGAAGACAGCAGGAAATGGAAGGACTGTGGAGAAAGAATTCTGGAGTCAGCCTCTGAATTGGGGTAAAAATAGGAAGAAGTCAGACTTGGGGTAAAATGATGAGCTCAGATCAGCACATGTTGAACTGGAGGAGTCAGAGAGGCAGATAAGCTATGTGAATTGCATTTTGAGCTTTGAGAAGGCTGGGAATCTTTATTTTGATGTCATCTGCAAAAAATATTAAGCAGTGGATGATCAGATTCTCTTAGAAGATCCCAGGTAGAGAGAAAAGTACTATGCCATGAAAAGTTTTTTGCCAATAAAAGATATTTTTTTCAAGAAAGAGATGCAAAATATTGCTGAAAAAGCATGCAAAAAATAGTGCAAGTTCCTACTGCATTCAGCAGCATGTCTATGTCAGGCTATTTTAGGATGTAAAGATCCAACCCTAAGTTACCCTTGGTGATGACTTAATTGTCAGAATGAAGGAGAAAGAGGAGCAGTGTTGGAAGTATTCACATTAGCAACTGTACAGCTGTCCTCAAATTCAGAGACTTTTAGAAGGGAAACTGTTCCACTTAGAAAATGATCGAACTCATGGGACTCCAAAAAGAAAGAATCTACTGCTGTTAACGGCAGTCAACTCCTCATCTTTGTGAGACTTTCGACTTCCCCACACCCATGTTGGTAGTCCTTCAGACTTCAACTCCAGCTAGCCAACCCCAGGCAAATAGGAAGGACTTCACAAACCACGCAACTATTTGCAGCAGAGAAAGCTCAGATTGCCGAAGGAACGAAAAGCTACCTTAATACAGTCTGCACCTTTCTTTTGTCTTACCTCACTACCATTCACATGCTTGGAAATGGCTCTGCCTACATAGTCTCAGACTTCTGCCCCACTCTTCCAGGGAATAAAAACTTTTTACCAAATATAATTTCCATTAGAAATCTCCTTTGATCATTCAGGTACAGAGAAATGCTATGTAATTGCTGCTAGTTTTAAACTACTTTTTAATTTGATCTGTCTTATAACTTGAAACAAATCTTTTACAAGTTTATAAGCATGAAAAAATGATTTTAATATTAATTTATGAGTTGGTAACTTGATCCACAGGAAGAAATTTTTTAATTAATTGTATAATTGTCTTAAACTAATGAAGATAAACCATGGTGACACTCTAAAATTTGACTTGCATACTATTTTGGCTTAGAAAAGCAAATATATGAACTTTACCTTTTGAAAATAAATAGAAAATGTTTTAAAGTCCATTCAAATCAATGATTTTTATTTAGTGAATTGGAAACCAGTAATTTGTTTTGGTTTTTGGGGGTTTTTTTGTTTGTTTTTTTCTTCCTATTTAGTCATACTGAATGAGAGGCATCAATATTAGATTTATTTTCAGGTAATTTAAAATAAATGTCTTGTTATTTCTTATTGCTCCATAGTATTTTTTCTAATACAGCTGTCGAACAGCTCTGTGGAAGGATAATATGTTCTGGGTTCTTCTCTCTCTTCCTCACATTCATCTTTGTGTTTGTAGTTCTGCCTGTGTACCCAGAAAGTCTAAAGCACTATCCCTCAGATTTAACTTTGAAAATCAATTTCTTATATTTGAACAGATCACAAATGTACATTAAGCCACTGTAGAAAGTCCTAAATTTAGTCACCTAACTAAGGATCTATGACTCTTAATGGCATCTGGGGGAAGGAGAGTCAGCTTTCTTTAATTATGGGGCCCCTGGGATGTCAACCACACTCCAGTGGATGGCCCCACACCCATGAGAGTATACATAGTACAAATTTGACTCCGTGAGGAATTAAAGGAAGACAGGAAGTTGGGAGGGATTAGGTAGTTTGGGGTATATCTGGGAAGACTTCGTGAGTGTGGGGGGGGCAAATATGGTCAAATACATTGTATGAAATTCCCAAAACATTAATAAAAATACATTAAAAATTGAACTCCAATCATGAAAAGAGTTGTCTTCCAAGCTTGCTATTTTATTCAAATTCTTAAAATCCTCAGTCTATGCTTTTCTTCACAGTATTAGAGTGAATGAAAGCAAAAAGAGGGAAGGGAGCCAGCAAGAGTGGTTCAAAGGGGACAGAGGAAGGTGATGGGGAGGGGGCATAAGAACAAGGCATACATGTTTGTATACAAATGTCACCATTACTTTGCACGCTAACTAAAATAAATTGATAATTCAGGCTGGGGAAGTGGCTCAGTTAGTAAAGCTCTGGCAATACAAGTTCTGAACCCCAGAACCGACATAAAAAAAAGTTAGGTGTGATAGTGCCCATTTGACATCCCAATGCTTGGGAGGTGGAGACAGGAGGATCCCTGGGGCTTTCCGCCAACTCTTCTTGCTAAATGGGTGACCTCCATGTTCAGAGTAACTAAGAGTTTACTTATTTGATGGTGTCAGATACAGAGTGGACTGCCAACGGCACCAAGTGAATTCTGGGCTTCAAATGATTTTTTGAAGGCTTTAAGAACTGGAAACTTTGTTAGGTAAGGAACTTGATCAACCTGGGACACAGGAAAACCAGGATGAGGGTGGAGCAGAGAAATGGAATTTGGCACAACTCACCTTGCATTGCTTGGGGACTGGAATTTACTCAGAAGAGGACAGAAAGTTCAGATCCTCACAGCAGGTCTGTCAGCAGACAGGAAATGGCCTTTAAAGTTCCAACAGATGACCATTTCCATTCTTACATTCTAAGTCGAACCATTGTCAGCAAAGTACCATGAAAAGGAGACTTTTTTTCAGATGTGTCACACCAAGGCAGTCTACCTACCAGGGGCCTTTTCTGAGGAAAAGACTGGGTTCCCAAACCATCAAAACAAAGGTGAAACTAGAGCAAAGGAAACCACAGACTGGAAGAAATAGTGAGATAACTCAGGAATTCCACTGAACCACATCCCAGGAAGTCAACTGCACTGTAAGCTTGGATGGCAACCAATGTTAGAACAGGAAGCAAATGGGCTCCAAGAGGAATGTCTTCAAGATGAGAGTGAAATCGAATCCAAGGCATAAATAGAGTGACTAAGAAGCTGGATGAGATCACTGACTTAACGGCACAGAGAGGAAAGCACATGTTTCTTCTCCTATCAAGAGAAAGAGACGAGCCAATTAGCTAGTCTAGGGAAAACAAAGCATTAGCTACAACAACAAAAATACAGTAAAGTCATAACCCAGATAGGAAGCAAACTAAAACTTGGCATCATTCTAAACCATTGGTTCGCTGTAATTAAGAATCCCTTGCATTGGAGCACAGAAATATTCCTTTTAAGTCACAGAGATTTTAAGATTAGACCCACAGAGCTAGAAACAAAAGCTTGACATGGTTCCTAGTTTTGCAGTGAACACTATTCAAATATCAAGAGTTATATACACATTTATTGATTTACATATTTTAGAACGAAAATAGACACAATTGGGACTTTGGTGGTTTTACAGAACAGTATCGCCTAAAGTTTATTAAAGCTGGCAAATGAGATTACAGAGTAAGAGAGGAAAATGGCAACATTGCTCTCCCTACAAGGAAATACAACAGAAAGTCAAGTAACATCTGTCTTGACCTTCTCATATCATGTCACAAATATTTATCAATTACATACATGATTTATATATCCTTCCATAAAAATTTCCTTTATAAATTTTGCTCACTGTAAAAAAAATATGAAGAGCATATTCTTATAAGCTTTGGAGTGAATAAAAACTTAGATACTCATAAGAAAAACTCAAGAAAATAATCAAAGGTCCTAAGTCCACTAGACCAAACAATTGAGATTTAAGTTACAAAGGCAGGGCAATACAGGCATTGAAATAAGACTTGTCTGCAAGCAGCAAAGTCCTGAGGTAGCCATGGCTTACAGAAGAGAAACAGCAATCCAGAGCAGCCACACCAAGTCTAACTGGCAAAGTCCATAGGTTTGTTTTATTTTGCTTAGGTTTGTTTTATTTTGCTTCTCTACCACAAGAATCATTATTCACAACTTTTCTCCATCGTCCAAAACAACAACCTCAGCAGTAACATCTGCGCTTCAGCCAGCAGAGGGAAGGGAAGGGGAAGGTGCATCTCAAGCAATTTTGAGAAACATTCATAGAAACTGCTCACAGCTTGATTTTTAAATGTTGCTGGTCACAGGTCACATCCAGTTGCAGGGAAAGGTAGGGCTTGTGCCCACTGTATGCATCTAAATTTAAAATAATGAATCTAGTTCTGTGTGACACTATCTGGGGACAATGGCCATATCTGTTTCATCTATTAAAACCCAGGAAGTAGGGATTTGGAAGAGAACTGATGACATTGCATCATAATTGAAATTCCCAAAGTCTCTAGGATCAATTCAATGCAGCATGCTAATAACGAAACAGTGAGAAATATGGAGGCAACCACTGGAAAACTCAAACCAGAAGTGGAATTTATCTGGGTACACGAAATGGGTTGAGAAAAACAGAAGACTAATGCTTTTCAGTATGAGCATGTGAGCACTTTCATTTATAAAGAAGGGAGTCCAACCCAAATTATCCACAATTCGAATAAGATGTGATCAGGAAGACCTATGCTTGGGCTAAAGAGGGAGGAAAGGAAATTATTAATGTAGGTTCCTCAAGTTACTGCATCTTTTTGTATATGAAGCATGACTTCTAGTCATTCGTCTATTTTCCCCTTTCTGAAAATTTTTCAGTTTGTGAATATCCACATCTTCCTCCAACATGTAGAATTGAGATGATAGTACAATATATGGTCTGTCCACAGGGGATAAGGAAGACTGTATTAACCTTATTCTATGGCTCTATGGGAAAAGCCTGGTTTGTTCTGGGACTCTGATAATATACCCAGTCTGTCATGCTCATTCTGATCAGATACCTACACAGATATAAACACTGACATTGAAATCACATAGTATCAGCTGCCTTGTCTATCCAGGAGGCATGTGAAAATGCACAAGCTGGGGCTGGAGAGATGGCTCAACAGCTAAGAGCACTGGTTGCTCTTGTAAAGGACCTGGGTTCGGTTTGGCTCAGCACTTACATGGTGGCTCACAACTGTCCTTAACTCCAGTTCCAGGGGATCCAACACCCTCTTCTGACCTCTGCAGGCATTGCATGACACAGATAACACATACATACATGCAGGCAAAATACACAAGCACATATAATAAAAATAAATTTTTTGTAGAACACACAAACTTAGTGGTCAACTTCCATTCACTATCAACTTGGCTTCCCATTTAGTGGGTATTTTACTTTTGGTATTGTCCATCTGGAATAAATGTGTACTGAAAACAGAGGTCCAAGATCTCAAAACAGTAGAGTTATTTAGGGAGAGAAGAAAACACTAAAAGTAGAAAACTTACCCTTAAACTGTGAATTCTAGTTTATTTCAGCAGGGATTTCACGAGATGAAGCATGAAGTTAAGGAAAACAGCTCTCTGTTGAGTGAAGCCAAGCAGACCACAGAAGTGCTTTGATGACTTGCTACCATAGTCTAGACTCTGCTCCTTACACAGATTATTTCAACTGAGTGTTCAAGCATCCTATCAGGCCTCATGGGCATATTTTCAGAGCCATCATGAGAAAAAGAAGGCAAAGCACAGAGTGACCTTCATATGGCCGTCTGCACTGTGCTAGGCCCTTGCATATAACTAATCTTTGCTAAATATGATCTTAGTATGAAGACCTGGGCAGAATTCAAGGGGTGCTAATTGTGCAGCCTATTAGAGCAAAATTCAAAGGATATAGGAACCTGTCATGGAAATGTGATTTTTTTTTTGTTTGCCTATCCATAGGCAAAACATGGAAGTTCTAGCTGAACATAACTTTGCAAATATTTGTACTAATTCAAGAATTTTATACAATGCATTTCGATCATATTCAGACCCCTTCACCCCTTTCTACCTCTACCTTAATACTCGCCCCAAACTTCATGTCTCCTATTGTGATTTGTCTTTTTTTTTAAAGCCCATCAAATCTAATCTGTGTTTCTCAAATGCTCTTGGGTATGGGCCGCCACTTTGGCATCTGGTCAACCTACCAGGCATCATACCAGTAAGGAAAACGGACTCTTCTCCCAGAATCTACCAATTGCCAATAGATCCTCAACTAGGGCTGGACTTCTTGCCCTCCTCTCTGATCCATACTAGGCTTTTGTCTGAAGATAATTTTTTAAACAAAAAAGAAAAAGAATTTGAGGTAAGAAGCTCATTATACAAGATACAATCCTTTTGGAAAGAAAAGTATTATTTAACACTTTTCCCCATGTGATATAGCTCCAGATTGTAAAATGACTTTTCTGTATTGGAGTTCACTCAAATCCTATCTTGGGCACAATGTGCTTACAGATCTAATTCTAAAAATATCCCTTTGTATTTTGGAACTTGTAACTAACTAGTCTACCAAGTAGGGGTGAGGAGTATTGCAAAGTTTCTCATTCTTTTACTTCTGAGAGGTGAATAGTTACAAAGCACATCGTTTATTATCTCTATTATGTTGGAGATAGCACTTTTAAAACTCCAGGAAATTCCTGGAGCACAGTTTTGTTCAGCAATAGCAGTCAGTAGAACATCCTTTTCCCACACTGATTAAGCCTGGATGGTTTCACTTCTGAACAGATATTTTAAAGATTTCCATTGATTGATGTGCCCTACATAAGACCCTGAATTAAAGAAAACGCCAATAGAATTTTTTTAAAAAGTCACTGTAACACCATGAACTAGACTTTTGTGAAGCCAAAAGATTTGAAAGATTTGGGAAACCAGATTTTTAAGTAGAGAGGATATTTGTTTTTACAGAATTTTCTTTGTGTGTTTCAGTGATTGGCATTCAAGGCATAGCAAAGAAGGCTCATTCAGTTAGAGAAACTTCTCAGATGGCTCTTTTTTTGGAGACATTATAGAATTGAATTCAACACATGACAGGAGTAGACAAACAGGAACAACTGAAAGAAGGGTTCATATCTAATCTGTTGTCTTTGGGAATCTTCTTTTTATAGGAAGTTCATTATAGGATAAAATTTCTGTTTTTAATTTCCATGCCTAACATGCGATGAAGAGACAGTGTTGCTCACCCAGCCATGGCCTCTTTCTATTAAAGTTCAAAAACAGTTGTAAGGGAGAAGAGAATTTTAGCTTTGACCTCCAGCTGGATTGATACTTTCTGTTGTCTACATGGCTACTTGAATACCAAAAATTTAAATAAAATAAAATTCATAATTCAATTCTCTGATCTCCCTAGACATGTTTGAATGCTGTTAATCACATTTGGCTAGTGCCTAACATTGTACAGCTCAGACCTGGAAATTTTCTTCTCTTGTGTAAAGTTCTATTGGTGATGTTAATAGATTAAGCGTGGTTCATAAGCACCCATGTCAGATGGCTTGCCAAATTTCAAACCCTCTGGACTCTGTTTTTAGTGCCACGAGATCAAAATGGAAAGAATCAAGTAGTTAAACCAATAAAAGATTCCATTCTTCAATGTTTCCTTATTAATCAAAATTTCTATCAATTAAGACTTAGTCTTCCTTCAACCAACACAGTCACATTGGACTGTGGCACAAGAAAGAAATGTTTCATGTATAAACCCCCCAAATGAAGCCTGGCTTGTCTATATCTTATCCTACCACAGAAATGAAAAGACTGGCACTCCAACAAAAACATGTAGAAAGCATGCACATCACCTCAGCAGTTAAGTAGTAGGAAGTAAGAGAGCCAAAATCAGATACTAGACGAATGAAGAGCCCTTTGAACAGAGGGAGAGCATTCTGCTTAACTCTCCACTGATCACTTAGTACACCTGTCCTCCCAACTGCGGCAGAAAACAGGACAGTACCTTTGATTGGATTTTCTTGGCTGCCTAATTTAGCAAGGTAATCCAAAGAAAAACTCAGGTTTGTGTGAAAAGTATCTGATTTGGAAGAGAATAGAGTGAGAAAAAAAATGATATTTAACAGTTGGTAAAACTGAGTTTCCGGAACAAGAATAGTAACGAAAAGTTTGAAGAGTGTTTGGAATCACTGGTGTTCATTAGAATTAGACCTAAGTGAAAAATCAGATTAGGAGTTTGGTTTCCAATTGAGTTCCTCATCATAGATAGACTAAAGGTAACTCTATCGACTTTGGCCAGGGAGATTTGTGGATAAGAAAAATAAAGAAATATACAAGGTTAAAAAAATATGTCTAGAGCCAATGAGATGGCACAGTGGGTAAAGACGCTTGATGTCAAACCTGGCCAACTGAAT
The DNA here is from genome assembly GCF_000622305.1 of Nannospalax galili. Taxonomy (NCBI): domain Eukaryota; kingdom Metazoa; phylum Chordata; class Mammalia; order Rodentia; family Spalacidae; genus Nannospalax; species Nannospalax galili. The sequence goes on from NW_008352891.1 coordinate 3,360,046, forward strand.
TTGATCCCTGGAACCAACATGTTGGGAGGAGTGAACCGACTGTGACCTCTGCATACCTGCTGTGGCACTCATACCCCCCCCACAATAAATAAATATAATAAAATATTTGAAAAATAAGTCTAAAAGCTCGTTGTATCCGTAGATTCTGGCATGAAGTGACAGCTCTAAGAAATAAGCTGAGATGTCTACCAGGTCTTTGAAAGAACCACATTGTCAAAGACACTATGAATCCATGCAATCAATCACCCATCTACCAACAAACAATAAATAACTATCTTTGATTATTTAGGGGTTAAACAATTTCACACCTGCAAAACGCTGATCAGCAGGGGTGCAATAAAGCCCAAGCAACCCTCCAGGAGAGAAGATTCACAAGGACTCAGATTTGCCAATAGAGGGAGAACAGTTAAGGAAGAGACTCCTTCAGGGAGATCAAATGTCATGGTAATAAAAGGACGGAGGGGGGCTGTCTAACCTGTAGAAACAGAGCAGTCACAGGGCTTCACAGTTCAGGCACCTTCACAATGCCTACCCAGTGGGGCTTCAGAATCGCTAGTGGTCATAGGTGGGTGTGTCTCGCTCATCTTCCAAATACGTGGCACTTGTTGTATCTTGCCCTTGAGCTACTGTTATATTTCTGGTAGGGACTGGACAGGCAGTTAAGATGTTTTGTTATTTGTTCTGTTATTTTGGTTTTTTTGAGACAGGGTTTTTGTAGCCCAGACTGGCCTCAAACTCAGTGTGTAGCCAGGGAGGACATTGGATTTCTGATCTTCCTGCTGTTATCTCCAGATGTGCACTGCCCTGCCTTGCCTATGCAGTGCTGGGAATCAAACATAGGAATTTCTGCATGCTAGGCAAGCACTTTACCAACTGAACTGCATCCCCAGTCTCAAGTGGCTTTTCTTTAATTCACGAGTCTCCAACGTACATGAAACCACAGATTGAAAGGCACAAAGTGCATTGAGCTGCATAGCTGGGTGGATTGGGTGGAATCTGTTATCTCTTAGAGAGCAACAAAGGTATAAAGAAAATTAAATGGATATTTGATGGCCAAGTGAGTGAGCTGAGGCTGGGGCTTCCAGTGCTCCTTAGTATCCCAGTCTTGGCCAGCATATCCCAACTTCCCCTGCAGTCTTTCTCTGCAACAATATGGTTAAGTTCCTGCCATGGAACCTGAGTGGATTTGATGTGTGTCCCTTTTCCAGGAGAATTCATGAAACACCACTCTTGTGGACCCCTTTTCTTCCCCTCCCTCCTCTCTTCTCTTTTACTCTCTACCAGTCAGTTTAATATCCCATGTCACAGTACCTTTTGTCCTTTGCCAGTCTAGCATGAGGGACACAGAAAGTTAGACAATGCTAAGCTGTTGAGATGCTGGAGGCTGTTTCGACAGCCTGCTGTGACTAACATGCCACGAATTGCTGTTTCCAGTCTAACTAAACATATGACTTTTCTGCTATGCAAAGAGTTTGCATGACTCACTTGATGATGTGGGCAGAAAGGAAGGCATTTCCCCTCACAGTGTCAAGGACCAGGCAGTGAGAAAGGAGGCAGGGAAGAAAATTGTTCTTACCCCTTTTATTAATTAATTCACTCAGAGTAAATATAGTGTGCCCACAACCAATGTGTGTTTTAATTCTTTGGAGCAGTAAAACATTTTCTTTTTTCTTTTTTTTTATTTTTATTTTTTATTTTTTATTCAATAACATTTTTCTGAGCTAGGGTACATCTCTTTCAAAATTGGCTGTACATTTCCTAAAAAATATTTTATTTATTGTTTTTATTGTATGTGTATGAATGTATTATCTGCATGTTTGTAAGTGCACCTGTGTCATGCAATGCCCATGGAGGTCAGAAGAGGGGTCGGATCCCTTGGAAGTGAATGGTTGTTTAGCCATCACGTGGGTGCTGGCAATCAAACCCAGGTCCTCTGTAAGAGCAGTCAGTACGCTTAACTGATGAATCACCTCTCCAGCCCCATAAAACCTTTTCTTAAACCAACTTTATGAGAATGTTAGTCCCAATCCAGCATGATTTCTAAGAGATGTTGTATAGTAATTTCTGATGATACTATTGTCTACCAGTCTATCTCAAAATGTAACTTCTGGGTGGTAAAATATGCCATATACCTTGAGAAGCTTTTATAGAGAACAACCATCATGGTTTATTAATCTCTGCTTTTCATGTGAGAAGGAAAAAGTGTTACATGGTGATGTCATGAGTCTCCAGTCCTATGTGTTAAGGGGATTTTCTCAAGGGATTCTCAAATATAATCATCTGTGAATGTCCCATCAATGGTCACTTTAGGTGCTCTGTAGGATGCTAAGGAAACTGCTTGAGTAATTAGAATATCACCATCTGCTTCCCTTGGTCTCCTCAAGCAATAGGACTAGAAATGTAATGGGGCACCTGAACTTTGGAGTGAAAACTTCTGAGTTAGTGAAAAATATATGACCGGAAAACTTGAAAAAGCTGGAAAACTTGAAAAAAATATATTACTGGAAAACTTCTTCCTGGGAAGATCAAGTTTCTCACTTTGGAAAAGAATTTTTCTCTTTATGATTCTCAAAAATCATATAAAAGAAGGCAAAAAGAGGCATGGCAGTCAGTCCTGACAGTGTGTGATACACTATACTACATTGCAGCATCCTGGATGAAGCTGTGGTGTCAGCAGGCTCTAGGGACCTTAGATGCTGGGTTTGGAGAGCAGACAGCTCAGTGACAGCCAGGAAATAACTGTGTTCCTCCTTCTAAGTCTGTCAGTACCTCCAATGGAAACCTGGCCATCCAATAACAAAGGTACTTTAGACAATATAGAAAGCGTTTCGAGGGCTGGTGAGATGGCTCAGTGGGTAAAAGTGCTTACTATGCAAGCCTGGCTATCTGAATTTGATCCTCAGAATGTAATGGTGGGAGGAGAGAATCTCAATTAAGGGATTTCCCAGGTCAGACTGGCCTGTGGACATGTATGTGGATATTGTCATGACTATCAATTGATGTAGGAAGACCCAGCCCACTATGGGCACGACCATTACAATAAGCAGGTGGTCCTGGGCTATGTAAGAAAACTAGTCAGGCATGAGCCTGCAAGTAAGCCAGCAAGCAGCGTTCCTCCATGGTTTCTGATGTATTTCCTTGACTGTGAGTTCCCTAGTCAGAGACAATGTTGCATGAAATAGCAAACAGGCCTGCCTTCAGGTTCCTGCCTTGAGTTACTGCCTTGACTTCCTTCAGTGATAGATTGTGACCTGGAAGCATAAGTGAAATAAACCCTTTCCTCTCAGGTTGATGTTCATGATAAGTATACTCTTATCATAGCAACAGAAATCAAACTAGAACAGAAATGATCTGCATGGTAGGTAACCAGTATAAATCGAGTATTCTGCCTCCCAAGGTCTATGAGGGCCCTCTGCCAGGAACATGCTGTCTCCATGTGAGCTTCTGCCTTGTACATGAGCTCTGTATGTCAGTACTGTCTTCTCACCTGGCCATTTAGGAAGATCATCATTTTATTTTGGGATTATGGACTTTTCTGTATTGCAGTCACATGCTTCAAAACAGCTGCTCTGTGAAGTAGCATTTGCAAAAGCCCTTCTTCTCATGGGGTCCTTAGGCTACCAGGAGAAGACATAACTAGCATGCATGAGGCAGAAGTGTATTACTTAAGACCACAGAGAGCTCAGAGTGCTGATGATGGGTTTATGGGAAGCTCAACTAGTGTGTTTATGGGGCAGGGGGTAGGCAGGGATAGAGAACTTACAAGGTTCACAAGATTATCTTCTAAAAGGTCCCTCAGGAACTAAAGGTATTGGCTTATATCTAATATAGTTTGAAACTCTTTTTGATCTGCTTCTGTTCAGAAATAACAGATTTTTGTGGTTATGATTATCCTACAGTATGGGTTATATGGTTATAAGAAAACATGAATGAAGTGGAGATCCCAGAATCCAGATGAACAAGACTATGGTTAACATCAAACAAAAGATAATAATTAGCACTATTATTAGACACTAAAGTTTTCATGTGATGGTATGATTGAATATGTAAGATGCTCTTCAAAAAGCCTGTCACAGTTCTTATATTTCAGGCAATGTGATGGATTAAACCACATGAAGACTACAAAGTTTTCAATGAGACCACAAAAATGGCAAAGAAAGTAGAGAAGCTAAAACACTAAAAGTACTCCAAAGGAAGAACTTTGGGGAGGTAAGGAAATACTAAAATTTGCTTTTGCATAAGATTATATATGCTAAATCATGGAAACTTGAGTCTCTGCACTGAGACATGAGGTATTAAGGACAGAATGTGAAGATTATAACTCTCCCAAGGAACAAATAAATCTTAATGTGAATGTGGAATACTGGGTATCTATGGATGCTCATAGGATTTCTGCCTCATAAACTGGATGGTTGTCATAAATTTTTGTAGTACAGTTGCTGCCTAAGTTTTCAGTTCATAGGCCTTATAGAAGTTGTCTGAAACCCCTTTGCACCCATCACATTTGGCCTAGTTAAAACTTCCTGTATGTGATTGAGATAAGACCCACATGTTCCTCACCTCACAGACCTCATACCTGACACACCTCACAAGAGCTGACCATGATAAACCCAACCAGGGGCTGGATAAATGGCTCAGAGGTTTAGAGTACTTGCTGAACAATCAAGAGGACCTAGGTTCAGATCCCAGCACCTAGGCAACAAACCAGGTTTCCTTCTCATGCCCATAACCCCAGAGACATGCCCACATGCCTACCTGTTCTAGACAAGTTCTTAATTGAGGCTTTATTCTCAGGTGATTCAAAATCACGGCAAGTTGACGATTAAAAACTAGACATCACGGGCACTAATTTCACATGAGGGCTCTACCCTCATGACCTAGACCCTCCTAAGCCCTTACTTCCTAATGGTATCACATTGGATTTCACATATGCACTGAGCACTAAGTTTGTAGTGCCCATTATTTAATACAAGCACTAAAAAAAGTGGGAAAAGATTTGAAATCACAATGTTAGATCAGGGATACATCTGTATAACTGCTGAATGGCAAATTGTTAAGGAAAGCTGATGTTGGTTGTGGAATTTTGTACAAGTATTTTATCACCTATCATTGGTTAAGCAGAAATTCTAATAGTTAACAAATAGCTTTTGTAGCTAGTTAACAAATAACTAAGTGAAGTCATGACCTTGAGAACAAGGCTTAAAATAAAAGGTTCTGTACACCTCCAGTATCTGTAGATTGCTAAATCTGGCAGATGGCCAGGGCCCTTATAGAAAGTGGCATAGTGTTTGAATATGACCTCCACACGTCCTCTCATGTACCTTAAACCACCTCTATATTACTCATGACCCCCAATACAATGTAAATGCTATGCAAATAGTTGTAATACCATATTGTTTAGGGAATAGTGACAAGGAAAATCATCTATCATCTATCCAAGTCCAAATACAGATATAATTTGCCTCAATCAGGGGAAAGCCTTTGACCGCATAGCCATGGCATCCGACAGGAGGCATGTCTGTTTCTTCCCTATCTCTGTACCACATGGACGTAGTTGCCCTGTTTTGAGAATGTAACGATATCAAATAAACCACTCAGAAATGTAATCTCAGTCGCAATCAATCTGTGCTTGTAGAAGAAGATTTAAAATGATGTATTGGTGATTATTAACAGAAAATGTGATACGTTTAACAAAATTGACAGTGGGAAAAACTGAAACCATGTTCAAGGACCTAGCAGTCATCTCCTCTCTTAATTTTCAGGAGGTAATGCATTTGTGGCTGTAAAATTAGCGATAGGAAGACACCCATTTTAAAATACCATCTTGGCATCGTTACCACTCTGAGGCGAGATCTCTGCTTTTTTTCCTAACTGCTTCTTAGAATCTAGCCACTCAGTTTCTGAGTGAGCAGGTCGTTTTGGCTCACTCAGCTTCAAATCTGAGCACATTTTGACCTGCTGTGCTTTCAGGAGTCTTCAGTCAACATGCCATATGCCTTGACTAATCTTACATTGTTGTTCCAAACACATCTATTTGTAACTCCTGAGGACTTTTAGAACTAGTCACCCTATGAGAGATCAACCAAGAGGAATAGCTGAATGAAAAGCTTGTCAAAGCTACATGTTTTTTATGCAAACAACATCTGAAGTGGGATGTCCTGCAACCTGGAAACCAATTATTGAAATCCAGGAACTGTCACAGAAGAGAGAGCAATCCAGGGTGAGCAAGGTGTCTGAAAAATGGAGAAGCAACCCCGATGCAGATAAAGAGCCTCCTCGACACCAATCCTGAATTATTCTATTTTTTTTTCAAAGAGTGACTATGACAGGAACACAAATAACCAGCTTTTCATCCAGTATATAAAAACAGCAGAAAAAATAAATAAATGAAAATAACCTGAAAATTCTGAATGATAAAATTCAGGAATCATTTGGATGAACAGGAACATAAACCACTGGCAGAATTTAGTCCTTGTATTACCTGGAAATATTGCAGTTAATAGAAATATCAGCCCACACATAAAAATGCATGTAGCATCACTTTTGAGAAATTAATCAGTAAATAAAATGCTTATTGTAAAATTTATGAGAACAATGGACTCCAAGTAAAATTAAAGTGGAAAATATTGGAAATAGATTGAATGACATGTAGAGAACACAGATTAAGAATTAAAATGTCTTAATGGAATTTGTTCTGAAACATGCCAGCTTAATGAAGATTTGATGATTTTTTTGTAGCGTTAGATAATTTTAGTCAAAATATTTATTTCTGAAACATCCTCGGTGTTCAGTCATGCAAAGCACAATCAACCCAGAATTAAGAGGTGGTCAGGAAAAGAAAGAAAGGCAATTAGTAACAGCTTCTAGGATTTCCTCTAGTTCTGTCATCTCCTCCAGCAAACAAGCACGCTCTTCAATTCTGAATTTCCCCCTTTATGCATAAAAGTCTATACTGAGATTGGCATTTCAGATGCCTGCATCTCCCACCCTCAGTTCACTCCATCACGACAGAAGATTCTGTCCATTGGACTTCTTTCCAGTAAGTACTCCACTCTCTCTCAGTAGGATAATTGCTACTTAATTTTTCAAATATAAATTTCATCATGCCATTATCTTACTCAGAAACATTTGACCTTGGCATCTGATCTTAATAATTTACCTGGTACCAGACTAGACATCTTACCATAATATATATAATGATTCTGAGTTGATTATATTCAAACATTGGTCATGCTGTGATCTTTTAGGGAAGATAGATTAATGAAAAAGTTTCCATTTTCATCCCAATGAAGGACTGTTTCTTACCTGTCCATAGAAGACAGTGAATGAGTGAGCATCATTATCTCAGTAAAGTTGGAAGTCAAAGATCAGGGTGTAAATTTGCTAATATAGTAATGAAATTGCTAGATCAGTGCCAGGGCAGCCACATCTTTCCAAATGGGAGACCCCATAAGTTTGTTGGACACTTCCCTGAAAGTCCACGGCCAAAGGCTGAGGTACATGTGCTCTGGCCAAGACCCTTTGAGGTCTAGCATTGTGACCTTGAGAGTAGATAGCAGATGCTACATGGCACTCCAGTCGTGGGAGAGGCTAAAGTTCCTGCCTAGGTGCAGGTAACCAATCTTATTAACACCCTGACACTCAGATGAACCATCAGAGTTTACATATCAAAAATCAAGACTACATTTTAAATTAAAGGAACCCCAAGATCCAACCTAAAAAGTCCTACAGTCAAACTTTGATAAGATGAAGGAGAGTGATTCATAAACTACTTGACAGGGCAAAACTCAGCAATCCTTAATGAAACTGACACCAGCAAGACTTCTGACAACCTATCAAACATGGTATCGAAAATCTCATAGAGGCCCATAACAAAAGTCTTTTGTTAAGTATATCTTATTGACTAGAGACTAAAATAAAAATCAGAATGTTGTGCTCACCTCCAATGTAACATTAATCTCTGACCTCTTTTGCTCTTACATACTATCAGCTAGAATCTTGTAGCATTTTACCATGTGTCTACATCACCCAAATAGACCATCTCTATGTGTACCTCCTTGGCCTTTCAACTGTCTTCAGAAAATTATATAGTTCCAGCATTCTGAAGAATCTCTTATCCTCCTACCTTCAGGACTGTCTCATGTTCAAAGCACAGGAAATACTTTTTGGCTGCTTAAAGCATGTTTACAGGATAGCTTCATGTGATTTCCTCACATCATTTAAACATATTCCAGTCACATATAACCCATATACACATATATTTGAGAAATGTTTGCTACATCTTGAAATGCTGATTACTTAAGGTCCAGAACATTATCATTTTAATGGTTATAAAAATAAAGCCATTTTATAAGTGAATTCAACCAACATGGGCCCATACCTGTAACCCTGGCATTTGGGAGCTGGAGACAGGAAGATCAGGAGTTCAAGAACATCCCCAGTTACATAGAGAGTTTGAAGCTAGCCTGGGCTACATAAGACTGGAGAAAGAGAGAGAGAGAGAGAGAGAGAGAGAGAGAGAGAGAGAACAAAACAAGGAAACAAACTAATAAAGAAATAATGAATTGACTTGCTAATATACAGAGAGTTTACCCAAACTGCACACTAACTTATGCGCCTACTCTGAACACTTAGAAAACATGACTTTCAATTTACAAAGATACTCAAAAGAAGAAATTTTTACTTTCAATGTTCTTCTTAAATTTTGTAAATTTATATGTGTATGTGCATGTGTGTGCAGGTCAGAGAGCACTTCTGAGAGTCAGTCCTCTCATTCTGCCATGCAGGTTCTGGGAATCGAACTCAGGTCATCAGACTTGGTGGCAAGAGACCCACTGAACCATCTGGAACGTTCCCCCTGAATGGTCTACTTTTTCATCCCTGTTTTGGGGACAACCATGATTCCCATTTTCTACAAGTATTTCCAAAACACCCAGACCACTTTTTGCGCCTCTGTAGTTTTCTTCCTATGTTCTTTCATCTTGGCGCAGGGTCTCCACTTCTGTCCATCAGGGGCTCTCATCCTCCAACCTCAAGATTTCACACTGTGTTTTTCGATGCTTTTCTCCTGGTGTTGTAACAGATCAACACGCAGTTAAAGGCTTACTACAGTGTCAGTGTGTTATGCCCAATCCTGTAGGTCAGAAGTCCAGATAGTGGAGGCTGATTTTCCTCTATAGTCTCATAAGGCTGAAATCAAGGTGCCCGCTGGTTAGGCTCTTGTTTGGAAGCTCCTCGGGAGAAGTCACTTTCAGGCTTGGTCAGACTGCTCCAAGAGTTCAGTAATTCTGGGCAGCAGGGCTGAGGCCCCACATCCTTGTCGACTGTCCCTCTTGGCTCCTGTAGACACTCTTTATCTATCAACCTCCTCTGTCTTCAAACTGACAACAGCAGATGGGGTCCTGCTCCTATTTGGAATCTCCAATTTCTCTTGCCTTATCTCTTCTTCTGAGAAATATTTAACCGTTAAAGGTCTATGTGATTAGGTGGGACCTACCCCAGTAATCCAGGGAACCCTCCTTATCTTCAGATCTATAAACTTCTTACATCTGTCAACTTTCTCTTTCCATGTAATGAAGCCATGTTTACAGTTCCAAGGACTAGGGTGTCTCCTTAGGGAGACATTCAGCCTGCTGCACATAATATTCACAGCTTAGAGCCTTGTATTGTTGGAACAAAGTTGCCTGCTTCTGTTCTCTCCCTCTGCAGCAAGGCCCTTCAGGTCAGCTCCATGGGAGCCGCTAACCACACATTTGTCTCTTGGCATTGTAACATAACAGAGGAGGGTATTTCTGTTTGAAGAAAGAATGAAACAAATCACCTTCCATTTCTATATGAAAGGAAATAAGTATTTATGTGTCATTGCCGTTGCGTTGCTTCCAATCACATCACAACCGGATATGCTGAATATCCAGCCTGATGCTTAGATCTATTCTTAGTAGCTGATATTAGTATCTCCAGAGAGAGAGAGAGAGAGAGAGAGAGAGAGAGAGAGAGAGAGAG
>NW_008352891.1:3370069-3373009 GCF_000622305.1 Nannospalax galili
AATTATTCCCAAAGTTTAGAGTACTTGAATGTTAACAGGAGAGCAATGGAGTTCATCAATTGCTGATAGAACTTAAATTCATAAATGATTTCTCCTTTCAACCGAAATACTTCATGTAGCATTTCCTGGGCATCCATCTTGTAGGAGATGCTGAGCTTGACATGAGCTCCAAGGATACCTTTATGTGGAACCCATGTGTCTATTCCTCATCACTCAGAAGTAAGCCTTCTTGACTGCCTGGAGGTTCAACAACTGCTCAATAATTTAGCATATAAAACAGAAGTACTTTCACGTTTGTAGTACCTGAAAAGAGGCTGATCCTGTCTCCCAATACAGTGAGGAATTTGAGGCTTTCAGTCATTGATCCCTGGCAACCTGGCTTAGAATTCAGTCCACCCTCATGGACTCCAAAGGCAATACTCTAGTTACAAGATCGTACATGAAAATACAGACTGCCTAGTTTTGAAGTCACAATGAAATGTTAGGGAAAGCATATGGAGCATAATTTTGAATGCTTTTACTTATAAGCCTTGTGCGCAGTTGAGGGTAAGAGCAATGGAAAGAGGCAGTCAGGCCCCTGCCTTCCTTCTTTGGCTCTTTATAAACTGGGCTTCTTCACAGTAAATGCAAATGTGATGTGTTGTCCACTTCTGCTTTGTCTCCGTGTTTTGTTTTTTCCTGTAGAAATGAAATGGTGTGGAAAAATGCCTGCTGTGTTCTCATCTAAAGCAGCAAAACACAGCTGTGGCTCAGCCAGCATATGTACATGTGATATTTAATCTTGTGGTGTTGATAAGCAGCATCTATTTATTTTTAAGCAAGTACAAGTTCGGTAGTGTGTACACAGATCTGAAGTGTATGAATGCTTGAATTATTAAATTCTTTTGCGTGAGAGACTTGGGATTTTTCTTTGCCTCAGCCACCTGTCTTATCTGACCAGCATTGGGCATACAGTTTTATCTATCCTCTAAATAGCCCAAAGTTAATTGAGCCACACCCCGTCTTCCTCCTCATCCACCCCCACTTTGCCTGGTCCTGTAAATCTTCTGGACCTCACAGCCTGCTTATAATGCCCAACACGATCTTCTGGATTCTTCCTTTCTATGTCCACAGCCACATCCAGAATCAGAGATCAGCGTGACTTGAATCTAAAGAACTCAAAAACTGGGCAGAATTCCTCAGCTGATGTCTGGTCTATGTATTAGATCATCTCCCCTTGGAGACATTTCCATCATCTAGAAATGTCCTGGTCTTCCTTTGCTTCCCTATCTCAATACAAGTTTTTCATCCAGTTAGCCCCTAGACTCTTCAGTATTTCAAAGCCAAAGCTCCAGGGTTCCAAAGAAATCAATAGGGTTCCAAGGTTAGCTGTTAAAGGTATGGATATAAGTACTTTGTTCTACTTTTGATTTATTTGTTTTAGTATGTTGACCTCTTTTCAGGAAAAGAAATAGTTTCAGAACATACAGAGCCAAGACCAGCAGAAGTCATACTGTTGGAGTTGAGAGTGACAGAAAACAGAAGCCAGTTCAAATCAGGCCAGAAATTAATTAAAGAATACTTTCTTAAATACTATTGACCATTCATCTTTTGGGGGGAGGGAGAGACAACTTTTCTATTCAATATGTGATGTTTGAACTAGGATCTATACAAAGGGAACCAGAAGGAAATAATAGAAAAAGCACTGCTCTTGACCCCTGGTATCCTGGAGCTTAGGATCTATACGGAAAAGACCCATAGACTTCTCAACAAGATCACATGATGAGCACTGATAATAAGAGACGGAAGGGCAGGTAAGGAAAGCATCAGAGAAACTAACAGAAAGTAGACATGTCCCCCAGGGCAACAAGAGATCTGGACATAAAATATACTATCATATTTATAGATTCATTCTTAATAATTTAAAGCTTCCTTGAGAATCGTTTGCTGGTACCTTTGGCAGACCAGTTTCTTCAACTGCATCAAGCCCTCGGTACTTCCATAAAATGTTACAGACAGCTTCTAGATCTACTTTACTTCAGCTATATTTACTTCAGCTATATTATGAATTACACATGAGTAAGATCCAAATATAATTCAATACTGTTTTCTTCAGGCCAGTGATGCTCACCTAGATCAAATGCATATTTCTCCAAAAGGGTAAGAGATCATTTTGAACACTAGGATTGCCTGTCTGACGATAGATTTCATATCAACCATTGTCCACATAGAAGTGTTTCAAATTTAATTTTCAAGGATCCTCAGAGCAGAACAAATAGCAACATTTCAGAGTGGAATGGAATTCTGAAGTCATGAGCTCTTGTCTCCTCTGATGAGCAATTCTTAAAGAATCCAGGAGAGCTGAAGACATTGGAAGACTGTTCTGGGCTGCAGTCTCAAAGCCATTCTCCCCTGGCACCCTCAACAGTGTTTAATGGGAAATAATGAAGGGGACCTCCTGATGCTTACTGAACAAACACATGATCCTGGAATGACACTCCTCATTTACCCTCCCTGGACAAACCTAACTGAGCAATGTCCTCCTCCAGGAATCCTCTATATATTTGAAGCTGGTTGTTTTCAGCTATTTACATGATGCCAAACTTCTGAACACGATTGACTGAACTTGAGTCCTAAACATCCCAACTCATTGAATTTCAGATATTTTGCTTCCTCAAGCATTTAAACTAATATGACTTTTTCAAGTTTATTGATAAACCTGAATTTTCCAGTTCCCGCTATTTTCTATGGGTCTGCTGCAATTTCTATGCATTCTGTTTTGAAATAGGAAATGAACTTTGTTCTCCATGTTCTAAGAATGCCTTGATGAATATTTGAATGACTCAGTTATACCAATCAAGAAATTAAATAGTTTGACCAAGGGAAGTATATGTTCTGCCCTTTTAAAAAGATGATAAGCCTTGTTTGAAATGGCTGCAGACAAGTATATAAATTGGAAAC
>NW_008352891.1:3373029-3408099 GCF_000622305.1 Nannospalax galili
ATATTCGTTTCTAGAATAGGCTTCTCTGCACAGTTGCCACAAAATATGCCTTTGCTTTACTCTCTCTATGAAATTAGGGAACTCTCTGGAGAATCCAAATCTGACTGTGCTGTGCCTCCATTTAAAATTAGCCATTGTTCCACATGCAAAGTTCTTGACATGGTGTGTGAGACTCTCCAAGATGTGGCCTACTTACACTTCCCAGCCCACCTCTGACTGAACCACCAGCAGTGCCAGCCTGGTTGGTCCTTGAAACTCACTTAGGGGCTTGACACCATGACCTTTCAACACTCTCTTCAGGGAACTTCTATGCCCTTTTTGTCTTCTCCCTATTGTTGCTTTGGCTAGCTCTTTCTAACCTAGGGCAACAGTGGATTGTCACACTACAAAGCAAGAGTCTACTCTTCAGCCCCAAGTTCCGTCCCTGTGGTCCTGTGGCATCAGTATGTCCATATGGGCTCAGGCATCAGTATGTCATGATTTTTGATGGGGATGAACTTCCAACTGCTAGGTTCCTTCCTTATAGATGCAATAGTCTAAGAGGGTAAAAGAAAAAAGATCACAGAGAACAAGTTGCAAGCTTAGAAGACTTGACAGCTTTCATCCAGAGTCAGATCTACCATATGCTGTTCCCAAAATAAGGGGCCTTTCTGGGATCCTGGTCTGCCTGCCTCTCTCTAGAATCCTGTTCTGCCTTTATTTAAGAAGAAGAAAGCTGCTTTTCTTCCCACAAAGGCTCTCAGTACCTACCTTCTAGACTCAGAGAGAAAAGAACTTACCCTTCTCAGATCAACCTCTCCCCATTTGCTTTCTTAGGCCCTAATATGCTTCCCTTCAGAATGACTGATAGTGGGACACCCACTTCTCCTTTGAGTAATTCCTATTGTCACCAAGAAGACCAAGGTCCTAAATGATGATCCCCAAAAGAAATGAAAATTAGGTCAGACCATAATTGTTGAACTCCAGTGCACTTTGAGTTTATTATGTTTGAATACTGGGGGCAAGACTTCAACAGTGGGGCAGGAGAAAGTCAGATCTATACCCTTCCTCTGGCTTTCTAGCTAGAAGTAATAGGGAGCAACCATGCATGCTGTGCCTTTAGCCCTAAAGCTCTGTGATCAGACATCTCAATGAGAAAACAGAGGCTTGCTCTCTCCAAGAGCAAACCCTAGTTGACCTGAATTCCAACATACACACTGAGGAGCTGGCTTCTTCTACTTGTAAATTCTTTCCGTTTTTAAAGAGCCATGTCTTTCCATACTTTGACCCAGGCTTTGGAAATGTTTTTTTCTGATGTTGTCACCAGGATCTCCCTCTGAACTCCCCTTGGTTACCCAACCGTTATGATCTCCATGGAGAGAATCAAGATAGACACAGGAAGGATAGCATAGGGAAGAGGTGGAGTTTCTGGAGAGTAAGGTGAAGCCTTCTCAAAGAGTGAGACAGGACAATTGAGTGCTCAAATGGACAGTTGTCTCCATCTATGTTTCAAGAGGCATTTACCTTATTTATGAAGTCTCTAGAACAGGCAGTTTTTCTTGAGAGCTGTTTTCTTGTCCAGGTAATTGAAAGGCCTGTTTTCATTGCCTTTCTTAAAACAGGGGCAATGGTATATCCTTTTTCTTATCAGAAAACCTCTACTAGACCACAACCTTGTAAAGTTCAGGGCTCCTGGAGCCATGCTGAGATTAAGTGTTTATGAATGGGTAGTTCAGGATGTCATGTCTCCTCCCAAAGCCAGGGTTGTATATCTGGCCAATAATTAAGTCCTAAAGTTCTAGTTTTGGTTTTACAAGCTGTTATGAGGGAGAGGGTCCACCCCTATACCCTCCAAGCCTGTTAATATCTAACTAACTACCTAACAATGTGTTCAAGTTCACCATGGTGGCAGCATTTGTTTCACTGCTTTTCTTTTATGGGAGAGACACCATCCTGGTGCTCAGAACGAATCCCTTCCCCATCCCAGCAATAAGACTGAATATTGTTGGCCTTTGAGTATTCTCAATTTTCACTACAGCTGCTCTCTGCTTTGCTGCTCAGCTCCATATGTTTCCTTTCCCTTCTTGACAACTAAGAAGCTGGGTGACCCCTAACGGTAGGAACTTCATGTATGCTGTTCTCTCTGAAATATGTCTCCCCACCCTACCATACACCCCTGAGCCTCGGCAAGGTTGTGCCCTTCAAATACCCCAGGTGAATTTCTGGGCGTAGTCTACCAGTATCTCAAATATTGGTCAACTTTCCAATGCTGTCACAAATATCTGAAGTAAACAATTGATAAAGAAACAAAAGGTTATTTTGGCCCATGGTTTCAGTTCATGGTTGTTTGGTTCCATTGATTTGGAACTTCTGCTAAGGCTGGATGTCATGGCTGGGAGGACAGGGTATAGAAAAGCTGCTCACTTCATGGCTTGATGGGAATTAAAAAATGGGGGAGGGGGGTTAAGATTCAATATCCCTGTTATCCTCAGTGACCTAACTTCTATTAGGTCTTACCCCTTAAAGGCTCTATCACCTTCCAATAGTGTCACAGCCAGAGAGCACGTGTTTAACACAGGGCCTTTGAGGGACATTCAGGAAACAAACTATAGCACCAAGCAAGGCCAGGACCTCCTCTTAGAAAGTCTGTGCTGTGATTCACACAGGTGATGCATGTCATTCCAGACTCTTATGTCTCAAATGCCAGGAATCACACAACTCTTATTGGCCTGTCTGTCTCCACTGTTTGGTCAGTGAGGACAGGTTCAATTTTTTTTGGCGGGGGGGACAGAGTCTCCCTGTAGCCACAGCTGGCCTGGAGCTCGCTATATAAACCAGGCTGTACTCAATCTCACAGAGAGCCGCCTGCCTCTGCCTCCTGAGTGCTCCTGAGTGCTGGGTTTAAAGGCATGTGCCACCACATCAGCTAAAATAAAAAAAGAATTTCCCTCAAGCAAAATGTTATTCCACCTGAGTTAAATTCTGTATATCTTGGAAGATTCATAGAAAATGCTAACTTTAAGCAAGGAAACGACGGTTTTCCATTTTACTAACTGTACATGCTGTGAATACGTTTGCTTCTTCTTTCTCTGCCATGGCACATTGTTACATTTAACTCACTCTCAATCTCTAGCCCCAGAGGGTCCAGATTGTTTGATAAGCATTTCTGCTTTCCAAGCTGCCCTTCTCCCCTCCTACTCAGCTGTAGAATCTTACCTGTATTTCAAGTCCATCTCCAGTGTGAACTACTCCATGAACTCACCCCAGTTCCATCCAGTCACCTGTGTTCCACCACGGGAAGAAGGGTGCTGTCTCCTATTAGAAAAGACACCCACTGGTCTCCCAGGAATGACAGATGACGCCGTAGCAGCTTGTGGGCATAACGTGGATATTCTGAGCAGAAATTCTCAGGAGTTCTGTTGCTGCCATTGTTTTCACAATATATTTTCTAACCTGAACATGCAGAAAACTTGCCTTTTCATGTCTAGGATGGAGATAATATACAACTCCTTCTGCCTCTTTTGTGCTATCTCCAGGGCCATCTTGTCTGATCCATTATGCTCCAAAAAGCTGTTTCTGGAACACTTTGTTCATCCTTCTGTGCTCTCTGTCTGGAATTCCATCCCAGTTTCAACACAAATATGTATTTGCTATGAAGAGATTTTTAAACTTGGCCTTAGACATTTTAAATTCTTTTCAACTATTGCAAATATAAATAAGCAAATGAAGTTATTCTCCCATTGGAAACACACATATCTATCCCCATAAAATTGCATGCATATCTTTTTAAGTTTTATTATTATTTCTTTTAATTTTGTGCGTGTATGTGTGTCCACATGTGGGTATTGGCATGTGAGTGCAGGTACCTAAGGAGGTCAGAAGAATACATTGAATCCCCTGGGATCTGGAGTTACAGGCCAGTGTGAGACACCCCAGGTGGGTGCTGGGAACTGAACTCTTCCTCTGAAAGAGCAGTGAGCATTCTTAATTGTTTGAGCCATTTCACCAGCCCCATATGTGCAACTTATAAAACTTAGCTCCTAATTTATTTTAATTATTTGCAAATCTAGCTTATTACCTTTGTGTTGTTTAAGAAAACGTGTTGTTATCCACTCTCCCTCAAAAATATTTATCAAGCAATTTCTAAGAAGTACTTAAGGTAAATATTTTTTAAACAGAAAAACATTGTGCTATACCACCCCATAAGAGTCATTAGCCATGCACAGCTATGTAAATTTAAATAGAAAAAAAAACACATAAAAAATATCCACTCCTAGCCCTATACAAGTGTTTGATGTCTACAAGTGGGTAACAACCACAGTATCCACCACTACAGTTACAAAACACAGTATTTGGGAGGTTCTATTGACAGTGGTGAACTCAGTGAAAGAATCAAAGCATGAGTGAATGATGCCCAAGCAGACCCCTCTATGGCCCTCCATCTGACTTCTAGGCTATGCGATCAGAATATTTGCTTATTTGGAGACCGGCTTCCCAGAGACAGCACCACAGCCTGGGTTATTTAGGATGCAAGAAGGCAGAAAGCGCACCCTGCAGGCCTGGATGCTGTCTCTCTGTGGATTCATCAGCACAATTTGTGGGTACTTTCCAGCTCCAATTTGTCTAACTCTCATCTGTTATGTTAACAACAAAGAATGCCCAGCCAGAACATGTCAGTCAAGTCCAGAAAGAACTATTTCCACCGTTTTTCTTCCTCCAGAACAGCAAAGATTGATTCTCCATAGATCATCTTTGTAGTGTGTATCCCTGTAACAGGCTGGCTGCTGCTATTCCCAAATGCAGCATCAATCCTTGCTTTATGAGTCAGATTTATTTATTTATTTATTCAGTAATGTGTGAAACTAATCTTCTTGATTACGATACAAAAAAATCATTTGCCTTGAAGTCTCAGTTGCCATGATCCAGGCACAAGTCTTTCTGTGAGTGTGTCATTCCTGAAGTGATCCTCGCAGGAACTGAACGTGCCGCATCTCAGTTTTAGTCTCGGCTCCACTCCACAATGCAGCAGCACCTGCACAGTTGGGCTTCTGTCTTAGCCTGACTCAACTGGACAACATAACATAAAGCTTTATTGGGAAGATGCAAACCTAGGGCAAAAGAGGATGAAGGGAAGAAAAAAGAAAGGATGAAGTGCCAGGCAATCTCCTCAACTTCCTCATGTACCTGAAAGTGACTGAAGGCAGCTCCACATCTGAGGCTGTCGATGTCGAGCACACAGGCCTTGCCAAGGAGACCATAAACATCTGCACCTTGATCCCTTTGACCCATAAAAATGTAGCATCTCCTGAACTCCAGTTTTCACGGGGTTCCTTCCACAGCAGCTGGGAATGTTGGGTTTCATCCACTGATGACCAGTGTTGGAAACAGGCATCTCATTGTGTGTGGGTTTTGAAGGCTGCATATGAGCCAGTCAGGGTCAAGAGTTCTGGGAGGTGGGCAGTGCTTTGCAAGGAAGGAGATCTTCTGATAGAAGGGGGAACCCATAGAAGCATGTGATTTCTTGGTTCAATTTAGTTTCTCAGCTTATGCAGTTGTAGAATTCAACTGCAGTATCAGAGAATATAACTGTGTGTCTGCATATGTGTGTGCATGTGTATGTGTGTATGAGTGTATATATGTATATTATGTGTGTTTGGGTGTGCATGTGTGTATGTGTACGCACGTGTGGCATGCACACGTGCATGTATGTGTGTACAAATGTACATGTGTATATTATGTGTCTACATGTACATGAGTGTACATGTGTAGTATATTCATATGTGAATGCACGTATATGAGTGTGTATGCATGTATTATGTGTGTATGTATATATGAGTGTACTATGTGTATATGTGCATGTATGTGTGTGTGGTATATACATGTTTGCACATATGTATATGTGAATGCACCTACCAGTATGGGTGCATATGAAAATCAAATATTGAGCTCTGGATGTCTTCACCAATCACTTCTCCACTTTATTTCTGAGTCAGAAATCTGACTGTCACCATTTTTGTTAGACTGGCTGACTGGCAAGCCCCATGGGCCCACCTACTTCTGTTCACCAGTATATGAGATGATGCCGGGCTTTTATGAGGGTGCTGTATGTTGAACTAGAGTCCACATGCTTGTGCAGTGAGCATTTAACCCATTAAGTCATCTTCTCAACTCAGGAATATTAGTTTTTTTCCATTTGGGAAATAAAACCCTACACGCCCTTCCCCAAGCTCTTCAGTCATTCTATTCTGGTGGAAAAGGCCATGGAGATGTGCAAGTCTGGCTCCTCAAATGTGATATGCACAAAGTTAATACTGAGTAACTGGCATCTGCCAGACTTGACAACCCTGAACAGCACTCACTGGACGTGAGCTTGTCCCTTCCAGCTAACCAGGAAGGAAAGCAACTTCAGGGTTCTGATGCTTCTGCTTCCTCTCTGTTACTCAGTAAATAAGGTCTATGCATTGATTGGTGGTGAAAATGAGTGTGGACAGATGGTACCCAAACTCAGACAGGTCCAGTGGATTTGATCAGAGGAGAGAGTCTGGGTATCCCAGGAGCTGCAGCCATGGGAATCCAAAGCCTAAGCAAACGTTGTGGATAGCTCTATGCCCTTAGGCAGGTTAGGACTGAGGCTGAAAACGAAAATCAAGGGCTCTCACTTTGCAAAACCTAGAGAAACCAAATTCACTGTGCACAGGAAAGGGAGCCAAGTCACAGCAAGGTCTGAAAGAACATGGCGCACTGTGGGGAAGGCTCCGGCTCCCTGAGGCTGGTGAGCTTTAGTAGATTGGTGACTAGTTACTGAAGGCCTATATGATGGTTAGTTTTTAACTGTCAACTTGACACAATCAAGAATTACCCAGAAGGAAAGTCTTAATGAAGAATTATCTAGATCAGGTTGGCCTGTGGGCATGTCTGAGGGGGATTATCTTGATTTTTAACACTGTAAGATCTAGCCCATTGAGGGTGGCACATTCCCTAGGCAGGGGTCCTGAACAGTATAAGAGAGGAGAAAGACACACAAGCAAGGGTCCATGTATTTATTCTCTCTGCTCTTGACTGTGGATGTGATGTTCAAGTTCATGAGTTGACTTTCCAACAGTGATGAGCTGTAACCTGGAATTATAAACCAAATAAACCATTTCTTTTATAAGCTGCTTTTTTTTGTCAGATATGAACCTAGAATAGGTTGGTAGCATCAGCCACATTACAACAATGGAAGAAGCACTAGAGTCACTTAACAAAATACTAATGTAATTGTATCTGTTTTGTCACTCTGGTACCACTGTAGAAAATGGAATCAGAGGGAATTTTCTTAGAAGGAGACAAACCAGTTCAGAGACAGTTGTCATGAACTAAACGAAAGGTGATGATAGTCTAAATGTGGCAGGAGCAGGTCACACTGACCTCCAGAGAGATGGAGTTCATTTTCAGATATGAAATAGGTGTGGTACCCAAGGGGCCTTGAAGTATAAGGACTCTAGCAAGAACATATAATTTGCAGTGCCAACCTCAGGTCACAGTGTGAGCTAGGGCCTACCATCAGGAGGCATGGCAGAACAGTAATGCGCAATAAGTCATTTTGTTTGTTTCTATTCTTTTCCCTATATGGAAAGCAAATGTTTGACAATGTGAGAAGTCACTTGGCACTCCTACGGATAAAGTATGTGCAAGACTCTCAGTCAGCCTCTTCCTTATGCCTTGGTGTGTGTAGAGTGTGGCGCAGATGGAGCAGCTCTGAGAAAGAGGCACACATCAAGCAAGGATCAATGAGAGACACTGAAGCACTGCCTCTGATACAAGGACGTCAGTGAACAGTGGAGGAAGTAGGGAAACAAGCCATGAGCAGCTCTAGCATCTACGTCTCATGCTGGACCTGAATTTGGCAGGACAGGCAATCAGGGAAGAAGTTTGAGAGAACAAGGACGAATGGGTGCATCTAGAAGGACAGGCTGGCATCACCACCACCAAGGCTCCAATTTTAAATATGTGTAGAAGCTGGTGCCTCCATCACAGGGCCCAGCATGCAGATAACTACACTTGAGATTCCCCAAAGGCACATGAGCCAGGATGTGGAGGATGCTGTTTAATCTCAGAGAAGCAGAGCAAGTAGAAACATTTATTTGGAGAGGAAGAAGGTTATAGAAGAACCTAATGTCTGAGCCCCTGTTGTCTTCATGTCTTCCTTCCCTTAGCTGTGGGTCTTATGACCATGGATAAATCAGATTAGTCACTCCCTCCTTTCTCTAGACATTCTTAGTTCAGTCATAGAGATAAACTGAGGGAAGTCTGTTGTTGGGCCGAGTAGACCTAAATGGTTCGTGAGAGCCATCCACAATGAGAATACTCCACAAGGGCTTGCTTTGGGGCTTGTTCCATGGATTCACTTGAGATGCCCCTGCATGAGCTCAGGAGGTATGCCCTGTCCTGTCTTAATGGCATGCAGACTCAATGACAGAATCTCTCACTCTGTGTCACTGCTTTCTAAGACCTCATGAACTAAATACATGAGCATTCGTCAAAAATGGGACCACAAAATGGGAATTACATGAAGGACACATAATTATGACACAGAAATGACTACACATATGGGAGGCATTTGGGAGACAGGAATAAACATCCCAACAAAGTAAGCACTGCCTTCAAGGACCTTGTTGCCAAGCAGAAATGAAACACATAGGTGAATTGCCGAGATGCAAATGTTGTGGGAAATGTAGTTGTTATGGGAAATGTGAGGACCTTAAGAGAACTTTGTATCTGGCAGTGTCAAGACAGTGATTTGGAAAGGGTATGTTCCTGAAGAGCTTACAGACCAATGGTTTCCAACAGGAGATATTGCAGAAAGAAGATACCATAGGCCGCAGAGTCTGGAGCCAGGAATGCTGAACACACTGGGGAAGGAGAAGCACTGTGTTCTGTGCTTCAAAGAGTATATACTCAGGATAAATCATAGAAACAGCATGGATCTCTGACACGTAAATTGAGTCTGCATGCAGACTGGGCTACATTCCCAACCTTACCTGTTTATTTCATTTTTAAATTTAAATGTAGCTGCTAAGATAATTTTAACTTACATTGTCTATATTACATGATGTTGTTAAGAGAGCTAACCAAGATCAATAAACTCAGTCAATATACTAAGAACAAACTTTAAAAATTTTTTTTTTTTTGCTGGGCGTGGTGGCACACGCCTTTAATCCCAGCATTTGGGAGGCAGAAGCAGGTGGATTTCTGTGAGTTCGAGGCCAGCTTGGTCTCCATAGCGAATCCAGGCCAGCTGGGGCTACAGGGAGACTCCATCTCAAAAACACCAAAAAAAAAAAATTATTTTTTTAAGTGAAATTTGAAGTGAAAGGGAAAAACAGCCAAAATAGGTTAATCTGGAGTTACTTTACCAGTTTTAAACATACCAGTATTTATAACAGGAGCATGCTTTATAGTTAAAGCTAGCCTCAAAGCTGGCTCTTTTGTGTATTTGTGTGTATGTTTGTATGTGTCTACATATTCATGTCTGTGCAGGTGTGTCAGAAATTAACTTCTGGTATCATTTCTCGGGACCTATGACTTTTTTTTTTTTTTGAGACATGGTCTCTCAATAACCTGGAGTTCACCAAATAGGCAGCAAGTCCCAGGAATCTACCTGTCCCTGTCTCCCTAGAGCTGGGATTACAAGTACCACCACACCTGTGGGGGTTTTTTGTTGTTTTTGTTTTTGTTACCTGGGTTCTGGGGATTGAACACGAGTCCTAATGCTTGCACAATAAGCATTTTACTGACAGCTATCTGCCCATCCCTCAAAGTTATAGATCTTTAAAAAGAAAGATTTAGTGAAATGACCAGGATTGTTTTAATGTGCTTTGTTGTGGCGTCTGTAAACCAACTGTTATCTGATCCTGTTCACCCAAAGAAGTGGCAGAAAAGTTCTCTCATCTTTAAGTCAAAATATTCCTGGGTAATTCTCAAGAAGATGATCATCACAGGGACTCTCTAGCACTGAGGGTAAAGATCAGTTTTGTGGGAGCTAGAAAGTATCATCCTCACTCAGATGGTATGAGTGGTCCAATCTCAAGGCCAGTGAACTTGAATCAGCTCTGTGAGGAGGCAAGCAGATGCCCACAGGGAGGAACAGGTATCCCTATACTGTCAGAGTAAAGGATGGAATAATTCCATCTACCCACTCCTGTACCAGGCTCGGCGGTCACCCCATCTTCCCAAGGAAGGATAATGCAGGAAAAATATCTCTCACTGTGATCTAGATTTGAACCTCAAGCTTGTGTTGGCAGATTACTTGACCTATGAAAAGCTCAATTTCCTCATCTCTAAAATAATACAAATATGAACCTTACAGTTATATAGAAAATAATAATTTTTCAATGCCCATAACATTCTTAACCTGTGGTTTAATGGACAAGCTCGAAACTGACCTGCTCCTCCTGGTAGACACACTTTTGTTTAATTCACTCGACTTGACTGTGGCTGGTACATATGACCTGGTCCAGCACAGATGATCAGATTTTACTTCTGTGACGTTACCTAAGAGCACGATGAATGTCATGCCAATACATAGTCTCTCATCTTGTTTGGAAGAGTATGGCTGTTTTGAACTTCCCTATGGAGAGCTCCATTTGGCAAGGAGTAGAGGAGAACCTCTGGAAGACAGTAAGAAACTCTAGCTCCCCAGTCCAGTAGCCTGCAAGCACAGATGCTTGGAACTGGATTCTTTCCCAGTCAAGCCTCAGGTGAGCACTCAGCCCCAGGTGACAAACAGCCAGTCTGCATCCCTACCAAGGGTCCAGCTAACTCCCGACCTGCACAAACTGGAGGATAACAACTCTGTGTGGCAGGTCTACAATAATAATGGTAGTCACATGGCACTGGCTAACTAACACAACACTTTCTCACAAACTCAGTCCTGCCCCCTCCAGCTATCCTATCACAGCATTGGCAAAATGAGTGTGAATGACATCATCAAACTATCCATGGACCATCTTTCTCTTTAAGCTTCAGAAAAATTTTGCAGTTGGGAAGATTTAAAATACACAATTTGATTTATTTTACTTTTATTTTATGCATGTAACTGTATTGCCTGTATGTATGTAAGTGAACCCTTATGCCCATGGAGGCCAGAAGAAGGCATCGGATCCCCTGGAACTGGAGTTACACAGTTGTTAGTGGCCATGTGGGTGCTGTGAACTAAACTTTGTCCTCTGTAAGAGCAGCCTGTGCTCTTAATGGCTGAGCCATCTCTCCAGCCCGCAAACACACAAATTTATTTATAGACAGAGCTATGCCTAGTAGCCACTGGTCTTCCCCTGAGTCATACTGCTGACAAGCACCAGTGTCTACTCTTGAACTGTGAATAAGCACCAAGGCATGTCTGCTCTCTGCCTGTGTGTTCCAGTTCGTCTGCACCAGCATTTTTACTCTGGCAAGTTCCCAGCCTCACTCACTGCCCATTTCCTTTCTCAGGACTCACACAGAGACAGTCTCTACTGCCCCAGCTGTTCTTTACCCACTGTCATTCCATAATAATACAAAAGTTATTCCGGAGAGTTGGACTTCCCCATGTCAGTGTTCTCCAAACACCCTTTGCCTGACTGCTACTTGGGGAGGCACCTCACCCTCCTCCTGCTCTTGGTGGGAAGATGGCCAAAGTTCTGTCTGAATGACTTGTATATAGTTCCTCACCTAATTTTTGCCCTTCTATGTCACTTTCAAATATCTCATGGACTATAAAAGGCAAGAGATAGATGTTCTCTTTTTCTGGGGCAATCTCTCAGCCTCAGAGCCTTTTGAACTCTTGCAAGAGAAAAACCAATAATAAATATGTTTGGATCCAGGACTGTAACTCAGTCAGTAGAGTATTTTCATAGCATATATGAAGCTTTGGATTTGATACCCAGCACCTCATAAACTAGGTGTGGTAGATCGCACCTGTAATCCCAGCAGTTAGGAGGTAAAGGCAGGAGAATCAGAGATTCAAGGTCATCATTGACTGACTAGTGAGTTCAAGGCCAGTCAGGGATACATAATACCCTGTTTCAAAATTCTACTACTACTACTACTACTACTACTACTACTACTACTATTACTATTACTACTACTAATAATAAGATGTTAATATCTATAAATGCCTGCGTTAAATGGCACAGTTCATTAAGTTTTAATGAAATATTTGACATCTAGCCTCAAAGAAAAGTTTAAAATTTCTTTAAAATTTGTCTGATTCTGAACACATGAGGGAGCATGCCTTTCATCCCAGCACACTGGAGAGGCAGAGACAAGTGGATCTCTGTGAGTTCCAAGCCAACCTGGTCTATGAAGGGAGTTCCAGGCCAGCCAGGGCTACTTAGTGAGACCCTGTCTCAAAAAAAAAAAATTGTCTGATAAGAGTCATCCTTTTTATGATTGTTGATTTGTACCAAGAATACAAAAACTGGGCATGTCCCCAACTCATTGACTGTGACCCTGTAACAATAAGCCATGGTCCCACCTCCTTCCCACACTCTGAAGAAGGAGTCAAGCCCATTACCTCTTCCAGCCAATCAACTGACCTTAGCTCCTTAGCTACTTGAAGGGGAGGGACTAAGTGGAAAACCACTAGGCAGCTCTCTTGCTGTTTTGTGTGGCTGTCAGGAACCCATGGGTTTTATGTTTAGGTATGGACTTTCAAGCGCAGCCATGAATGGGGGGGGGTGCCCACTCTTCTGTAAGTAAACCTGCACCCCAAGCTCAGTTAGCAAGTCCAATAGACTCGTTAAGATTCTTCAAATGGCGGTTTTGGAGAATTCTTACCTCAGGTTGTTGTAAGGACAGTGGGAGGAGGGGATCAGATGCCACATGTGCCTCCCAGCAGTGCATTTGACTTTACACTGACTCATAGTGCAAGCAAGAGCAATGGGAAAAATTGTAAACTAATCATAACCTCAGCTGTGAACATCACCATCACTGTAATTTCTGTCCCCATGGCTCTTGGGGGGTCAGAGTGTAGGTAAATCTATGTGACTGGGACAGACAGAAATGCAAATTGTCACTGTTTTAAGTACAAAAGAATAATGATACATTCTTCCATTCTTATGAGTGGGGTCATCATACGGAGGCTCTGTCCACCAAGTGACACAATCTGATTCCACATGGGGAATGTCCCTTTATTTAAGCTAAAGAAACCAAAATCGTTTTGAATAAAAGTTGCTATAACCCCACTAAAGGACTCCATAAAGCAGAAAGAAGCAATAAAATAGTTCTCTTGCTAAAGAACAGGTTACATGCAACCCTGAACCCCTGCTCCCAGGCAAGGTAGCAACACGGTTCTCAGGTACCTGTAATGGTGCCAGCCTGGATGAGGTTAGGGAAGAGATTACCATGATCATCTAGCTATGGCTATCCTGTTTTCTCACTAAAGAAACTGTACTAGGATATTTCCAAGGATATAGACAAGTCAGAGCACACGCAGTTACACAACGGCAGGTGCAGGTCCTTGAAAGTAGGCTTGGCGTTCTCTAGATTGAATGCAGAAAGACTGAAGTGAGCTTTCAGCAATAGTTAAAAGACTGTCACTATCTTGGCTGCTGTGAATAACACAGCAATGAACGTGGGAATGCAAATATCATGCAAATACCTTTTCAAGATCCTGATTTCATTTCTTTTCGGTTGCTAGATACTGGTAACTCTCCTTACTCTTATTCATAAGGCCCACCCTATGCTACATCCCCACCAGCAATGCTCAAGTTTTCCAATTTCTCCATATCCTTGACAACTGCTTCAGTCAGCTTGAAATTCCCAAGGCAATAAAAGATTTCCTCTGGCTCGTGGTTTTGAGGTTCCAGTCTAGGATGAAGTAGCCCTGATACTTTGATCATCATGCAAGGTGTCACATGACAGTGAGAATACATAAGCAGAACAAAACTGCTCATCTTATGAGCCAGGAAGAAAAGTATGGGAGATGGGGACTGGAGGCCCATAGTCCCCTCCAAAGGCAAGCCTCCAGTGAACTAAGGACCTCCCACTAGACCTCATTTCTTAAAAGATCCACTATGTCCCAATAGAAGCAATCCTTTAACACATGGGCCTTTAAACGACATTCAACATTGAAACCAACTTTTGTATTTTTTGATAATAGCCATCCTACCAGATGTAAGCAATGTCTCATTAGGTCCATTCATGGAAGAGGGGATAAAGAAAATGTGGTACACTGTATGTACAGCTGAATAACCATTCAGCCTCAGTAAAAGAACAATTCATAACAGAGTATGGATGAACCTGGAAAAACATGCTTAGTGAAACATGGCAGGCACAGAAGGACAACTGTGGCAGGGTTCCCCTTTGAGTACCCTAAAACAGTCAAACACATACACAGAGAGTACAGGGACTGTGGGAGAAATGGATGTAAAGTTTTAGCTACATAAAACAGAGAACTTTAGAGATTTTCTGTGCATTGTTGCACCAACAGTAACATTGCACTGTGTACTTTACACAGTACCAGAGTGAGCTCATGCTAAGGGTTTTACCAATATTTTGAAAAGCTATGGCCACCAAGACAGTGATTAGCTTGTGTTAGAGCCTTGAAGTCATTCTGCTGGTTAAAGACAATGGAAAGTCATATTAATGAATTATTGGGGAGGAGGGCAGTTGGCAGCAGCATGCTGTAAATGTCACCACTAACCCTTGACAGTGTCAAAACCCTGAATAGCCCAAAGGCCTCTTTCTGGTGCTATTCTCTGTATCCTCACTGACAGGGATGCGTCTGGTCTGAGCTCAGCTCTGAAGAGCTGCAGGATTGACTGAAGGGGACTTGTATATGCACAGACCTAATGTATATGTATATATTCATACACATATAATTCTTTGTGGGAAATGCTTCTAAATGTGAGAAGTATGCCGAGAGTTTGTGCCTGACACCGTTTCTCTGTCTCTACTAGTTACTGTTTTCTGTTGCTTGACACCAGTGAGGGCTTTGTATTTTGTTGCATTTTATCTTTCTTGCTCAATTAGACAATCTGGGATGTTAAATGGCAGTAACAACTGGCAGATTTCAAAGGTCCTGTTGGTTTGCTACTACAAGGTATGTATTTTCTCCACATTGGGATGGGAAAACTGCCATTAAGAAACATCTAGCAGCCAAATCAAGGTCACTTATTTGATTGACAACATGTTATGCTCAAAGCTAGGCCTCTGGCTCCATAGCCAGGCCACTTGGCTCTGTACATGACATTGTTAATTAGAAAGAGAACAGAGTCTCCCTACTCCCTCCCTGGTGACCCACTGCTTCTTTATGTGAGTTATTTCCATCCCCTGTTCTGTTTCAAAGTTGTCCATCATTTTACAGTGTCTGTTTCTGATTTTCTACTTCAGACAGTTGAGCCATAAGTCAAACAGAACTAATTGACTTTGTACTTGGCCAACAGGTCATCCATCAGTGGATGAAGAGGTGTTGAGCACCCAGCACATGCAACACCAGAGGAGGCAAAGAGAAGGCAAAAGCAGAAGCAGTTGCTCTGGGTTTGTGGGGAAACACTCTCCTTGGAGACAGGACTCCCAGTGCTGACTTTGCTCTTGGCTAGGGAGGCCTGAGAGGTGGTCAGGAATGGAGGCAACGACCTCAGGTTTGAGAAAGTCGCTTCAGCACACATAGTGGAGTGATGCTCCATCCATACATTTATGTTAAATTGGAGGGGATTGTTTCATAAGAGTTTCAATGATGTTAAAAGGCTGAGTAGCAGGAAATGGAAGAGTTTTAAGGGACTGGATTGAAAATCATTTTAGACAAGGAGGAGAAGCCTATAAGGAAGGCCGAGGAAGGTACAAATGAGGAAGCCGATTTGCTTTCTAAATAAGATTTTAGGCTTAGATGTTATTAGAAATTTTAATGTAATTTCAATTTCAATTTTAATTGCTCATTGTAGATCAAGGGACACAGTAAGGTATCAACATCAGGTGCATAATAAAAAATTATAATATTTTAGGGATTTTCAAAACAAAACACCTTGTCACACATAACTGTGTTGCACATAACTGATTTATGATTTTAAAGAGATGATTATATCTATGTATAGCTAATGAAATAAAATAAACAAGTCAATCTTTTCAGATTTTGAAAATGTATCAGAAAAATTCTCCAAGCTATTGCCCACTGTTGCCCTCCATTCTCTGACAGGTTAAACCTTTCTCCAGTTGTCTGATATTATTCGGCTTTTATTGTTTTTGCGCCATTTCACTCAAGGAAATAGTAACCGACTCTATGTGTGACCCACGTCATTTCCTAATAGATTGGAGAGAGTGAAATTAGAATATCACTTACATACGATTAGTCCCTACAATTAACGATGACTCCAGTGGACAACAGACTGACAGCCAGTGACTTATATAAAACTCTACCACTTGCTACTATGTATGGTGAACTGTCTCTTATTTTATTTTTCCACATAACTTTAAGATAAGAATGCTGAGCTTCGTGTGTGGAATTTATAAAACGAAAGAGAAAAACATGGGTTCAGGATTTAGCTCAGTGGCAGCATGCTTACCTAGCAAG
Source organism: Nannospalax galili (assembly GCF_000622305.1). NCBI lineage: Eukaryota > Metazoa > Chordata > Mammalia > Rodentia > Spalacidae > Nannospalax > Nannospalax galili. Next base: position 3,389,537 of record NW_008352891.1, read on the forward strand.
CACAAAGCTCTGAATTCAGTCCTCAGAACCAAAAAAACCCTATAAATAATAACAATAGGAATAAAAATTCAAAAAGAAAAAAGAATATGCACCCTAATATAGCATATTCCCTATAATAAAATATCTGGGTAATTTGTGAAATGTCATATGTATTTATATGCTATCAGAGTATAGTAACTAAATATATGTAATAGATTAAAACTTCCTTTAAAGAAATAAAAAAACTATGGGGGAGAGGACAAGAAGGAGTACTAGAGAGGGAGGTAGTAGGAGTGAGGCATTATCGATGATGAAATGAGGAAAATGTGGGCTGCTTAAACTGGGGAAGAAAGAAAGAAGAATATACAGGGAAATAGGGAGGAAAGAGAGATAAATAATGCTTAGGTGGTGTGAAAAGCCAAAGGGAAATGTAGCATGTAATTAACCTACTGAAAAATGCATATATATTATAAACATGGTTGTATATGTATAGTTGAAGATTATACAACAGAAATCATGGTACCAGGCAAGGAAAACCTCCCTCCCACTTATTGGTCAGGATAATTAAAAAGAACCCCAAAATAATACAGGCTATTGCTAGAGTCCTTGATTATCTCCCATAATGTGAAGGTAGGAGACCTGGAAATCTCTTCCCCAAGGACTAGCTCTCATGGTATCAGAAGAGGCTATACATGCTGTCAAGGGAGAAATCCAATTAATGATCCTACCAGCTGTAAAGCTTACAAACCACAATAGTGACTGACCTACAAAATTATCTCTAATGGTATAATTGTGGCACTTTTATTTTGGGGGCAATCAATAACTCTATAATTGGACTTAAGGGCCATTCAATAGGAGGGAAATAATGTGTGGTACTGTTAACATAGTCAAGTTCACAAGGTTGGAGCGGTCATAGACCCCAAAGAAGAACTTAGTTCTGTCACTCTTATGATATTTTAAATAAGTACTCATATTTATAGACAAGTGTACCTTTTACCACTTATCAAAGAAGCTTCTTTTTGAAACAGATGGAGACTATTACAAAGTTCCACAACTGGTCAAATGCAGAGAATAAGTGACTATGAGATGTCCAGCCCTAAGTGATACACCTACAAAGGAACTGCTACACTTAAGACTTGGGCAAACATGGTGGAAGAAGGGGCAGAAAGAATGCAAGTCAGACAAGATACCTGCTGCTAGTTAATGCATTCTAGACATTATATGAAGCTACATCAATGAAATTGCCACATCATGGTAGTCTAATAAAATCTATATAATGGCAAAACCAGTTGGCATGCCAAGGTGGATGGAGGAAATGTCACAGGGTCGCAACACAAGAAGAACTAAATACAATCAATGGATGCTGAGGGAGGGAGAATCGCTTATCTCCAGGGACTAGCTCTCTAACAGGTTATCTAATCCCAAGTGGGCAGCCCTAAATACAGGTATACAGGAGCACCATTGAATAGATTCAGTGCAGTATATATATATAGGAATTGAGAGGGAGTTGTGGGATATGGGAAGAGCTTGAGGGGGACTGGGAGGAAAAGAAATAATGCAAAGACAATATTCATGTATGAAACAAAAATATTATAATCTCTATAATGTTTAAATGGTTTATAATTAAATTGCTATAAATTGCTATCCTTGAAAAAATAAATCAACAACTGGAAAAATGTAAGACTGCTTCCTACCTTATTGGAGATGACCAATTGATACTGATTTTGATAATCTGGAAATATGTGGTTCTTTACAGTGATTTTACCTCTTTTTAATTTGTATTCTGAATTGATACAGACAAACTGCTCTTGGAAAAAATTGTGAAATTATTCAGTAATTTTTATTTCACTAATTCTAAGTGATGATCGAATGTTCTGTAGATAAAATGCAAGTCTGAGATAAAAAAGAATGTGGAAACAAGAATTTTGAGACAGACTATTTTTCATTAATATTTAATTGGTTGCAAATTCTGCTGTCTCAAAAAGTTTCTGCTCTTTGCTTCATTAAATAAGTTCTGTCATTGTTCAGTGTAATTATAGCTTTGGGGAAATTTTCCCAATAAAAGCTTAGTAGGAAAAAAAATGGAAGTCTAACAATTAATGATAAAAGCTTAGTTAATAGTTCTCAAATTCCAGACCTTCTCAGAGATTTGAACAGAGAAGATTTCTATGGCCGGTCATAATTGATTTAGATAAGAGGGAGAGTGTCAGGAGAGTAAACAGACCTTCTACCTCACAATTTCTCTGCATGCCTGAATATTTCCTGAACTCTAGGGTTCTTTTGACTATTTAACATATACTATGTATATGAAAAACATCTGCTAAGCTCCGCTCTTGCCGGTTCCTCAAATGTTTGCTCAAAATCCCAATATGAAGCATTCTAGATCCATTTGAGAAACACTCACTTTTGATACATTCAGGCTCAACTTTAAGCATTTGAAATCCTCACATTATTGCTTTCTGTCTATGTGGTTTCCAACTGAAGATCAGGGCTTGAATTCTTTATGCATATGGCATATTATCCTTTTATTTATAAAGTCTATTTGTTCTTCCCATCTTTTAGAATTTCTTTCTCTCTGTCCTAGTTTTATTTCTGTTACTGTGGCAAGTTTCCCTAACAAAAAGCAACTTAGGGGAGAAAAAGTTTATTTTAGCTCAGAATTTCATATTATAACCCATTTCTGTGGGGAAGTCACAATGGCAGGAGCTCGAGACAGTTGGTCACATCACATCCACAGTTAAGAGCAGAGAGACAGGAATGTGTGCATACTTCTTGCTTGCTAGTTTGCTTTCTTGTGTACAGCTTGCTTTCTGTACTATTGTACAGTTCAGAACACAACCCCCTGCCTAGGGAATGGTACTTCCCACAGTGGGCTGGGTCTTCCCACATCAATTAATTCAGACAATCCCTCACAGGCATGCTCACAACCCAGTCAAATGTACACAATTCCTTCTTGATATTCTCTTCCCAAGTAATGATTCTAGGTAGTGTCAAGTTGACAAAGCTAATCATCTCTCCCTGTCTCTGTCGTGTTCTCTCTTTTTACTACTTCTTTCTTCTTTCTTTCCTACCTTTCATTCTTTTTGTGGCCTGGAAACTGAACCCAGGGCAACACAGATGCCAGGCAAGCATGTTATCACTGAGCTTCATTGCCAGCCTTGTGCTTTTTTAAAAAAAATATATTGACTCTATGACAGCAGCTTATGATCCAAAGATCTCCCAGCTCATAGATACATTTCTCAATAACCCTTCATCATCCTACAATGCATATAAAGCACCCTGTGAGACACAAACAATTGTATTAGGTCCTCCACCTTCAGAATGAACTCAAATCTACGTCATATTATATAAGTAAAAAAATTTGATAGTTTGTTAAATAAATGCTATTCACTGGTGTTACAAAGCATAAGCCTATGTACAGTTGGTTGTTCCCTAGCCTCTGATGGGTTTACATATTGATAATTCCATCATAAATTGAAAATACCATGCATCAGAAATGCATGGCACCTAGGATGGCACAATATGTCACAAATGCAATGCACTTACAGCATCAGCTGTTTCCCCCTTGTGATCATGTTGCAACAGGGCACTGTGGTAGACTGCTGTTGTCCAGCATCATGAGAGAGCATGGTACCACATATATCCACCTAGGAAAGTACCCAGCATTCAAAATTGAAATCATACTTTCTACTTTACATTTCATAAAAACTAAAACTCCTCAATCTAACCATCCAAAGTTGAAACCCTCCTGAAATTTCTTCACAATTCTCACTGAACCACAAATACATATGTAGACACTTTGTATTCTTAATAAATTTCTTTACATTCCTATAGAAAAGCCCTGAAGTCAACAACACTGTCACCATTTAAAGATGAGGAGGATAAGGCTTAGAATGATTAATTCTGTCTCATAGTCACTCTGTCTCAGCAGAGTAAGAACAAGTAAAGCACTTCTACCCCATTTCAGAGCACATTTCCTCTTGAGCTAATTGCTCAATCTCTGTACCACTTCTTTCCCACTACTGAAAAGAGACAGAGAGATCTCAGCTACAACTCAGGTCCAGCAGTAGAGAAAAATGAAAAACATTGACCACTCTAATGATGAAAACGTCAAACGTTGCTTCTATAAACATTGCCCCATGAGCCTCTTCTGAGGACAGTGAATGCTCCTCCTGGAGATGAAGCCTGGAGTCTGTGAGCAGAAGTAAATTGGGGGTTCTCCTCAATGTGCAGAATAGATATTTTCAAGTTGAAGGTTGGGTAACCCTAGTTACTCGGTTATTCTACAGATGTCAGTACAATAATCCTGATATGTGCTCATACAGATAACAGGAAAAATACAAAATACTAAGGGGGTCACATGTAAATGATCAGCAATAAAACAATATAATGGGATTATTATCTAGGCAGATACCACACCTGGGTCATGATCTGTTTAAAGCTTTACTGAAACACAGTTATTTCCATTCCATAGCACTATTGTCTATGGCTGCCTTTACAGTACAATTCAGAGCTGGGTAATTGTTAAAGAGATTCTAGAACTGGCAAAATTTAAAAATATTTAATAGCTGACTTTTTCCCCATTCTTTAAACGTTTATTTATTTTTATTTGCATTTTTGTCTGCATGTATATAAAAACACAACATGCATGCAGTGCCCAAGGAGGCTAAAAGAGGGTGCCAGGTCCCTTAGAACTGGAGTTACAGGTAGTTGTGAGCCACCATGTGGATGCTAGGAATTGAACCCAGGCCCTCTGTGAGAGCAGTAAGTTAAGACTGCTTTTAACCACTGAGCCATCTCTCCAGCTTCCTAACTGGCCTTTTATGGAAAACATTTGTTTGCCATAGACCTTGTCCACAAGCCTAAAATCAGATTCTCAATGCTTTCAGAATTTAGCTTTCAAGCTCAATGTAACTCTAAGCCTTTCCCAATTAGTAGCCTATGAACCACAGCAGCTAAGGTTCAGTTATAATTAACAAATCCCATGCCAACATAAGATGTAAAAAGGTTAAAATAATCTTGTCTGCATATAAAAATATGAGGCAGGTACTCTTTATATTATTAGTCCTGAAAGGACTAATTACCTCTTTTCCGGACCTGAACCATTCTTTTACTATTTACTCTGCAGTCTTGAATGTGATCTGTAACCTCAGGGTTCAAGACACAGGCTGGTGCACCTGCTGTCATTTCTAACAGAGCAGAGAAGAAGTAAAGGAGAAAGGGACAAAGGAATCATAGTTAACAATAAGGTGTTTCTTTGAACATGTCCACCTACATCCCATTGGCCAGAACTTAGTCACGTGCTACGCCCAGCCCAGGAAATGGGATTGCGGCTTCCACTCAGAACAAACTCAAGACAATACCATAGACAGCCACTGCTCACAAGGCATCTTCTCCTACCTTTTCAGAGCTTAGAATTGCTGCTGGTGTGTCTGCTCAATTAGAGAATCCAGACTCTCTTACAGCCAAAAATAATTAATGCATTATGAGCAAAGAGAGATGAAGTGAAGACTTCCAGGCCAAGGTAATTCCAAGTAGATATACCCTTCATGTTCCCCATTGACTGTTCATTGACATCCTAGATTAAATCAGATATTATAAATCTAGGGGAGTTGCAATCTTGTTAAGTGGATCTCTGATTGAAGGAGAGTCTCCTGTTATAGACACGTTCTAGACTTTATATGTCCACAACATGAACTTCTTTTGTGTTTAAGCACTTATATTCTTAGAGCGCACTGTACTTTGGTACATTGTAATGATTGTAATAATACTTTGTGTAATGTCAATGCACTGTATCAATTTCTCATTAAATATATGTATCCTCAGTGTCTGCTGCTTTACTTATTGCCATAGCAAGTGCTGAACAAACTCTGGGTGAATTATTACTGAGTAATAGAGGCATTCACAAACACTAGAGGAACTCAGAGGAAAGAATATTTAATTTAACCTAAGAATACATTATTTAATTTTCAATCCAGGGCCATGTATGTTAGAAAATTATATTTTATATGAATCATAAATGTTCCATTGGATAAATTTTCTCATTTGTTCTGTCCTGCCTTGCACATTCAAGTAGTGTTGTCTGTGCCAGCCAGATGGACACCTCATATATTCAAAAGAGGGGGCCATGAACTTAGAGAAAATTTATGAAGAGTGACTTCAAGGAGAAAGATCAACTTACAGGGAATGTGGAGCTCTTGTTCAGACCTCAGAGTAGTGATTGCATGGAAAACAGAGAAGCTTTCTTCACGCTGTCAATTTAGAATACCCACACTCTATTCCTATGACAGCCAGAGCATTTCCCACCAACATGGCAACACAGTGCTGGTAGTTCTTAACGACAAGGTGAATTTGTAAGCAGAGCTCTTTCTTCATCAATGGAACTGTTAGATGAAAAACCTTGGCTTGGCGTGGTTCCAGCTCATTTTTTCTTAGCCCTGCTCCTTCAGCAAAGCATTCCTATCCTAAAGATGCACAATTTAAACAACTCCTGTCATTATCTGTAAGACACCATGTTATGTATAATGCTGTTTTCCTTCTTTGGATTCTCATCTTAAGGTTTGAAACTGCTTTCGTACACACTTTAATTTTCCCAGCCTCTCCTCAGACCTCCTGTGACCCACAATGCTCTTGTGGTTCAAACACCACCCTTTCAAATAAAAGTGTTACCCATCTCAAACTCTCTCCTGTTTTTATTTCACTCGATTGTTTTGTTTTATTTTATTTATTAGAGGAGATTAATGTGCACCTTCCAAAGGGAGACGAGCCATCAATGGGTCTGAAAGAGTGCAACCTCTTACAATTCCAGTCGTGAAACTCTCAGCAGTCATGAATTGATGCAGAGAACGGAGCTTGGAAACCTACCCGCCTGCCTGGAGAGGGGAATGCACGCCCGCTGAAACACAGTCAAATCCTTCTTTGCTTCATTTATTTAAACATGCTTTTAATTGACAAAAATTTCGTGTATTTATTGTGAACAATGTGTTTTGAAATATGCATACATTGTGAAAGGGCTAAATCATGCTAATTATAACATAATTACCTCTCGTACTTTTCTTATAGTGAGAATATTTAAAATGTACTCTCTTTAGTAATTTTTAAGTACACTTAATAACAATGCATTTTTAGCTATAGTCATCCTGTTATACAATACAGCTCTTGAACTTATTATTCCTAACTGAAAATTGTATCCTTTGACCAGTTTTTTTCTATAGTATTCTTCCTGTCCCCTTCAAACTCTTGGAAGGTAACATTAGCTATAAATTTGAAAATCTTACACTAGCTTCAATGAAGAAATGGAGCATTTCTGAGAAATGGAGGTATGAGAGCCATTCACTTTTTTAAGGGTAAACAAAGGAGTTATTTGGGGGATGTGGTTAGTCCTCCAAGAGTTTCTGAGTTTGGAGCTTTGTCCCTAGTACAGCCATGGTGAGAAGTGATGGAAACTTTAAGAGGTGGGATCTGGTGAAAGTAGTTAACCACTGGGCACACTGCCCTCAGAAGTGACTAATGTAGCTCTCATGGAAACCTGTTTAGTTCTAGCCAGAAAAAAAGTTGTTATAAAAAGAACAAGACTGGCCCCTTCCATGTGATATGTCCTTCATATTCAGTTATGTCATAATGCCATATACCATGTGCCGATGTAACCAGAAGACCTTCTCTAGAGGCCAAACAGATGAGGCTGTCTTATCTTGGACTTTTAGCTTCCGAAAATGTGAACTGAATAGATGTATTTTCTCCACAAAGTAGCAAGTCTCAGGTATTCAATTACTGCAACAGAAAACAGGCTAATATAGAAAAGTTTTGCCAGTAACGGTATAGATGCCTCATAACTAGAAAGAGTAAAATGGTTGTGGCTTACATGGGGTAAAAAGCCCACATTTTCCCTGGATCAGACTTGGGTAGCCTCTTGAAAGGTCAAAGTTGAATTAGAGGCACAGAAATTATTGGCTTAAGTAGAATATCGGATGAAAGAGACTTTGGTGTTCCATAGCACAGCAATTCTATCTGAACAATTTTAGACACTATCTATTATCATAAGGCAAAGGGCTAGAAGGCCTGATGACTCTGTCCTGCACTAGGACTCTTCCCTTCAGTGAAGTGCTTTCTGGACTCCATGAGCCCCAAGCTTATAAAAACTTCAGAAGAGGAAGAGAGTCAAAGAGTACCTTCTTGAGTTTGAAATGATTTCCCACTGCCATCTTATTATAGAAGTTCTTGCTGTCACTCAAACACAGCAGACATACTTTTACCCCAAGGCCTTTGCTCTACTGTCCATATGCCGAAAATGCTTTGTTGAGAACATGCATACTGACTCTTGGTGATCACCTCTACTAAGACTGTTTAAATTGCACCTCCTATATTACCCCAAGCACAGTATTCAGTCCCCACGCATCCTGACTTGTTCTCCCCCATTCCATATCCCATTGCTCTACCTTAGCTAGGTCTGAATTTTCTTCCTGATACAGAACTTAACACTTTCAAACCTATCATATGATTCAATTACTTGTTTTGTTCAGAGTTCCTGATCTGACAACACTGTCACCCCTGGAACACATACTCCCTGGAAGTAGGAATCTTGTCTTTTTTTCACTGACAGGTCCCAAGCACCTATAATAGTGCTTCAAACACACTGGCCCCAGGAATGTCTGTTAGTAAATGATGGAATTAGTGGGCTTACTAGAAAATTCCACTGGTTTTAATTGATTCCAGTATCTGAAAGCCATTTTTAGTGCTTCTGACTGAAACTGGGGAGTTATTTATACAGAATTCTTAAGTTATCGGGCAAGTCCATGGCACTTTGTGGACGCTTCAAAGTCATTTGTGAAAAAGGAAAATTGTAGTTGACTGAATTACATTTTCAAAGACAATTCATGAGTGTGAGCATGACAGTATCACCATTTTACAGACTGAAAAACTAAAGCAGGAGAGTTTAATTGGCCTGCTCACAGTAAGTATGAGACAATCATAGATGACTCAGATATTTGCATTAACTTATTTAATGGTTGTGCCAGTCAGAACACAGACCATTCTAGAACCTCCATTTTTCAAATAAGGAAATAGACACAAAGTAGTCAGGGGACTTTCTTGAAGGTGTGGCACTGAAAATTCTAGAACACAGTTCCTAGCATTTTTATTTTTCCTGTTCTCTACTCACAAAGTTCTCATTTTGATGGATTATCTGATAACCTGGTGTTCACAACCGCATGCCCATGCTCTCTCTTTGTCATTTCCACTCAGGAAGGTCTGCTGGTCTGTGGAGCAGCTCACTGAATGCAGCTGTCAGCACCCATAGCAAGCGAAGCTGTGGAAGCAGTCAAGACCCACGGTGTTCCGCCGTCTCCCAACACAGGGTTGGTTCACCAGCTCTCCTGCTGGTAGGGGTAGATGATAATAAAATAGTACCAAAATGAGGGGACTCTGCTTTCTTCCTCTTCCCAGAAGATGGTTCCCCTCATCACCACTGAAAGTATAATGAGCCCAGCCTTACTCACAGACCCCAAATAAAGCTAACCTAAACACAAATCATTTGATCAGCAAGATCATAGGCCACCCAGGGATGACATTTTGAGAATCAACACAGACTGGCAGCCTGGGACCTGCCCTGAGTAGCCATGCCAGGAAGGATGATGGCCTGCAGAGTCGAGGCAGAACCCAGTGGGAAAGGGACACAAAAGACACAATACAGCCCAGTGAAGGCAGCCAGAGGGGGCAAACACAAGCAGTGCAGAGCAAAAGCACCTCAGCAAAAAGCAAAGGAATCAGAAAGGGTGAACTGGTGGAAGGGTCACAGCATCCCTCAAACACTTGACCACTATCTTAGCTCCAATCAGCTGACTGGTGGGATGGAAGCCACATGCTTATCATATATGCAGAATGTAGTTATATTTGTTCTCATCATTAACCTGTCTTTGTCTGTGGGAATCTAGGAAACGAGACACTGAATTCAGAGAGAATCATCAGAATTATATTTGGCTTGATTCCCTCAGTCTACATGCATGGTGGCTCTTGGCAATCTTGTCACAAGGATCCCTTTTCCCTCTAGTTGCTGATGTTCTCAGTATTCAAAGTAATACCCCACTGCTGGTGCCTTGGTCCTGTTATGGTGCCTCTGTACCAGTTACTTTCCTTGTTGTTGTGACCAAATACATAACAAGAAGCAAATTAAGGAAGGAGCGGCTTGCTTTGTCTTACAGTTTGAGGGGCTAGTCCGCTGTGGAGGGACAGGCACAGCAGTAGGAGGCTCTGTGATATCAGGAGTGTGCCACTGGGACTCCTTACCTCACACCATGATGGAACAAGAAGGAAAAAGTAGACGGGGTATGGAACCAGGCTGCAAATCCCAAGACTTGCCCCTTCTTCCTGGGAGGCTCCACCTCCTAAAGGATCCACAACCTTCCAAAATAACGCCATCAGCTTCTAAGGGATATTTCACATTCAAACTATGGCAGTCTCCATCCTCAACCAGTGCCTTAAGTTTTACGGGAACTCTTAAAATGGCAGGAAAATGCTTTTCCCCAAAATTATAGTTTTGAGGACTCTTTAGAGACCTGCCCTTTTCACTTTATTCCCCTTGAAGGAGAATGAGGAACATTTATTCTGATGTACTCCACCAACTGGTATTTGAGAATGGTCAAAGACACACAATCTTTATTAGCCAGACTCTGACACAGAAGGCAGAACCCCGGTTTTGTAGCTCTCTCCCCAATGAGCAGCTTCTCTCAGAGGCCCACAAAGCATGAGTGTATTTGCCTCCTGGCCTACATTGGGAGCTTTATTTCAGGAACGTGGCTTTTAGCCTCAGTTCCTCTCAATCGTGTGCTTCAGCAAAGGAAGAGATTCTCAGTTTTAAAAACAAAAACAAAAACTTCTGCATGAGCTTTCCAGATAGGCAAGAATTCCACAGTGAGCAGAAAGACCGAGCTCCTCAGCACTAAGCAACTCTTGAACACAATTGGTAAAGAAAATTGATAGCCAGGTCACAATCACCCCTGTCAAAGGTACTGTCCTCGGTGGAGTCACTTCTCAAACCAGTGCATTGTCTCTACTGTCCTTTGAGAACTTCCCACAAGAGCTCTGCCTTCAAAATAGCTTTGTGAGGAGACTTGGCAACACTTTGGGAACTCACATCTTGAACTTGGTGAACTACAAATTAAGGAAGGCTGAATTTCCAAAAAGTTCTAGGACAGTGTCTCTCAACTGAGAATAATATCTTCTGTCCTTCCTCCCCCATCCCCAGACACTGGACAATAGCTAAGAGCACTTTGAATTTTCCTGACTGAGGGATGGGTGTACTAGGGACATCTGGAATAGAATAGACTGGTAAACACCCTGTATTGCCCAGAACAGCTTCCTGTAGGGAAAAAATAAAAACGCTTCACCCATTCCATAACCCCTGTACTGAGTACCTGTGCTCAGACATATCATTAGTGAACAATAATCATGATGTAGATACCTTTGATACATTTATTTGGTAAAGAAGTCAGCTAAATTTGTGCCAGAATTAAATATACAGTTACCAGACTGACTTTGATAAATAGAATAAAATAGCATCAGCTTCGGAAATCAGTGGCTGGCCGAGCCAAAGCACATTCCTCTTAGGACAAATGTATAATTAGTTGTTGATCTTCTGTCTTTGGAATCATTGTTGGACTGGGACCCACTGTGTTCCTCCTCCTCCACAAGGGCCTCTCAGCAGAGACTTGGAAGAAAGACAATTTAGAATGGCATGTGGTCTCTCTTTCTCAGACATCTAGCTCAGGACTCTTCCCACTTGAACATGTAGTTGTTCCTGGAGAAAGGCTGGCTTGATAAAGAGTACACTTTGGTTCAGAGGCTTCAAGATGTGTCCCACAGTGAAGCATTTTCAACAAGCTCTCAGTGATGCTGACATCCCTGGTCCAAGGACTACACTGAGTGGCAAAATTCTAGTACATGCTCCTCTTCCTAAAGAAATTGGTTCAATCTTTCCTCCATTACACTGTACTTGACTTATGATAATTTTACTTGTGACTTTTTTTTTTACTTTAAGATGATGCTAAAACAATACTGTACCTTAAAGTTGAATATGAATCTTTTCCTGGGCTAGCAATATGTGGTAAGGTGCACTCTCACGATGCTGGGCAGTAGCAATGAGTCATAGCTACCATTCAGCCACATAAGCTATTAACACTTTATTTTGGAATGGACATTGTTTTAGGTGATATTTTCCCAACTTCAGGCAATGTGATACATATGAGATACATAATATAACAGGCCTATAAGGGTCTGGTCAGAATCAGGCATTGATATTTATGCAGCCAAACAAAAGGAATAAATGCTATAAACAGCTAAAGTGCTCATCAAGTTTGAGTTACAAGGAAGCTTTCCATTTTTCAGAGGTTTCCTGGATTTTGAAACTATGCATAAAGAGTCTGTGAAGCCTTTGGTCTAGGAGAACATTAATCTTTCTTTTGAAAGAACAAAACACACTCCTTCCCTTCTATGCTTTGCAGAGTAAGAAGGTGAAGCTCAAGATAAGGATGAAACACTGAGCAGGATCAAAGGTGAATGAATTGTGAGATGATCAAACTTCAGGGAGCCCCTAACCCAGGTCAGGTGCAATCCAAGGCCAAGCATACACTGCACCTAGAAAAGCTCCCCAGTCAAGCTTGTTGGCCCTCATTAATACTAGGGCATAAACACACACACACACACACACACACACACACATGCACACACACATACACATACACGATAAGTTAACACCAAGATAAGTTAACACACGCACACACATACACACATGCACACACACATACACATACACGATAAGTTAACACCAAGATAAGTTAACACACACACACACACACACGCACGCACACACACACGTGCACACACACGATAAGTTAACTCCAAGTTAACACACACACATGCACACACATGCACACACACATACACATACACACACGCACACACACATACACACATGCACACACGTGCACACACGCACACGCGCACACACACACAATAAGTTAACACCAAGATAAGTTAACACACACACACACACACACACACACACACACACACGCAGTCCTAAAACCCTCACGACTCAGTTAATAACTGAAGCCACATGCTAAGGTCCAGTGAAAGACGAAAGCAGAGGTGAAATGTCTTCTAAGTAAAACACCTTAACTCCCCTCAAACTCCTAAAATTTAGACAAGACTTTCCTCGTGGAAGACGTTCAGCTATACGTTTCAAAAACGTGCATAATGGAAGGGCCACCAGACAGAAGGCTAGTTCCTTTCAAAGTGCCTCATTTCCAGGCAGGACTTGATATTTGCAGGCACAGCTCTTATTTTCTTTTTCTATTTCTTTTGTCCCAGATGATCTTTTAATTGCTGCTCTCTGAGCAATATGTGGAGACAAAACCTTTGCCTAACACTGAGGAAGAAAATAGTACATCCATTTAATGCACTACTTCTCCTTTCAGGGCAGTGTGTTGCCTTAAGGAAAATGCGGGGACACCTGTGGTTTCAGCAATAAGGTATGCATTCCCCAACACATGCTGAAAGAGAGACCAGAGGTCAGGGCATGCTCTATGTTCTGTGCAGCTGACTGAGGATTTGGGACAGCTGTGAGCAGCAGGGTCTCACTCTTGATTGTAACATATTTGGCAATGAAACAGGAGTCTGAAGTTATTTGGGAGATTATTTGGGGAGCAGCAGTGCCATGTGGTATAGGAGCTTAGTTTCTAGAGGCAGCCGCCCGCGTTTGATGTGTAACCCCACTGCTGGCTGACTATGTTGGCCATTAGCTAGTTGTTTCGTTCTGGTGTTGTTTCTTCACACATAAGTTCCAATAACAAGAACTGCTTCGTAGGATTGTTGTGAACACCAAGATAAGTTAATGTACCTAAGTTCCAAGCTCCCACAGTAGGAGCTTCTGTGTTCACGGCTCCCGTTTTATCAACTGAGCTTCTATGTCTAAAATGAACTGAATTGAAAGGCAGGCCCTGTTGACCAGTCACCCCTGAGGACCACAGAGCTCCACACTCAGTGGGAGCTGGGGTCCACTTTTCCCTCTGCTCTAGAGCACCGGCAATCATTACAGGAGGTATAGTCCACAGTGCTGGGCCTTTGAATATTTCATCCAGGAAGACTCTGGCTTTTCCCGTTTTGTAAATGGAGTGCCGATGCTGGATGAAATGAAGCGGCATTCCTGAGTGACAGGGAAAGTCACCTCTATGCTGATCCAGATTCCAGACTCTTTCCACGCCAGCAGCACTCTGCAGAATGCCCTGCTACCTATAAGAAGCCCTCACCTAAGAGGGAAAGACATAGGACCATCGCCTTCCTAGAGAGAAAGGAAGTTCCACAAGAGAGAGCATTCTCTACAAATAAAGCAATGGTGACATGCAAATAGCAAAGGAATTCACTATGATCCATTGTTCCCATCATGCCATTCAGTCTGAGACAAGTCAATGTCAAATATGAGGACAGGACAGAATGTTCTAGAAAATCCACACTCCCCAAAGAACTCACATTTCCAGCCTTGTTTTCCCCACACGCAGCCCTGTCTGTGACCCTCCCTCTACCAACTCTTCTTTGGAGACAAGTAGAGAGTCAATGCAGGGCAGATTGCTGCCCCAACCCTCCAAAGCTACAGGCTCCAGAGAGCCAGTAAGGGAGATACTATTCCTTTCAAGAGCCAAAGAATTCTGCTTTGGGCTCCAGAGGCTGCGGTGCTGGGCTCTGTGTGGTCTAGCAGAAAGCTTCCTTGGCTGTCTGAGAAGAGAGATGCTAAGTCTCATCTAAGTGAGTGGCGGGGAGGCACATGCGACTTCCCACATGTGTCCGCACCACTCCTGCTGCCAGTTGGGAGAAAGCACGGAAGCAGCCCCATCAGTAAGAACACATCCGTACAAGCAACCTACAGTCTGCCTGGGGCTGCAGCCCCAGAGCCAACAGTCTGGCTGGGAATGAATGAGTTCCCTCCCCGCAGAGTTCCAAGTTGGAAGGAATCATTAAAACTGTGGCTGCAATTTCTCCGTAGAAAAAGAGACTCAGTCAGGGTCATTCTAAAATGGTCTTTGCAGAGACATCTGCTCCCGTGACAGCTTCGCTCAAGAGAGTGTGTGATGCTTCTGGTTTCCTGTGAAACTGATCAAAGGGTATTTGCATGTAGAATAGAGCCTTTTAGTAGCCAATGCCCTTCACGTCTACAAATATTAAATGAGGACTGGGTCAGGTGGGGCTGACCAGTGATCGTGTCATGTCACTGGCTGCTCTAATGGCTTTTCTGTGGCTGCTGCGGGGCTGAGGTGACAAGAGGAACTCTAATGAAACTGATAGCATCTCTCTCTTGGCTGGAAGATGACTCACCGCCAGAGACTCATTAGCACAGGGTCACTCAGAGACTGAGAGGTTCCTTTCAGAACAGAGGGGCACAGATACTCAGCACACAGCTTGCATTTCAATAACTCTCTCTTTCATGGAGGAGAAAATGGCTCTGAGGAGCCAGGCCTGCACATTCTCAAAAGAAAAGAGTTGTCGCTGCTAGTTAGGGATAGTTTTATTCTTTTCCAACAAAATACAGGTGGACTTCTTTCATTTTATTTGCTTTTGGGTTGTTGTTCTGAAATGCTGGATGCTGTCCTACCCTTACTCACAGACCTGTGCCTGTGAACTCACCAAGCTCCTCAGCATCCCCACTGCAGTTTCAACACAGTCCCAGCTGGACAGCTGTTGTTCTCCTTGGTAGCATGAGTGTTGTGTGTGCATTTGTGTACAGTTATCGCCTTACATTAGATACACCAGACAAAATCATGTTGATAATAAAAGGCGAAACTGGCCTTTGGATGATGAAAATGTCTGACTCACTTCCTCCAGCAGAATCAACTGCCCAGGTCTTTCCATCCTCACTGTGTGACAGACACTAATATTTGAAAACTGTCCCACTCCAAACAACTAGTATGTCTTCTTTCCCTCCTGTCTCACTGACTATTCCTTCCATCGCCTTTTCTTACAGGGTTTGTTTTCTCTTTGTCTTTTAACAAGCTGTTGGCTGCCTAGATCTTGCTCTACTTCCTTCATATTGTATGACACCAACCCCCAGCTCTCTACTGATGAGTACCTTTTCTAGCCTCCATCCTTCCCATCCATCCAGTCCCACTTTTTCACAAGCTCAAGTCCCAGAGAGTCACACAACTCAATCGAGATATCACAATGAACGTCTTTCCTTTGCCTTTAACCCTGCTGCTGTCCTCCTGCATTCCCATCCTCCAGGTCCCCCCAAAACCTGGGGGCAATTCTGGACCCATCGCCCCTTCATAAGCCCATGCTGAGTTTTGTGCTTTCTGTCTTCTTCATATCAGTTATCAGTTCTTTCTTCTTCATCCTGAGCAGGATGCAAACTGCAGCGCTGGTCTTCTCTTCTCATGGGGAGATAGCAAATGGTCCCTGACCCTCATTTCTTATGTCTTCCATGGTTCTTTGAGGACACGATGAAGTGTGGCTCATGCATGACCCTAGTAATCTATTCCCTGAATTTCATCCCAGGGCATGTACATTCCAGCATCAGTATTGTACTCTGGTAAACACAAGTTCTGAAGAGTCTTCCAAATTGCTGTGCTATCTCACTTCACTATGCTTTTCCTAAGGCTGAAATATCACCAGCTGCCCTCCAGTCTTGATACCTTGTTCTCTTCCCAAGCCTCAGTTCCTCTTCTCTAAATCACAGTTCCTCTTGCGGGAAAGTTATTCTTTCCTGTGTCTCTATTAAATTTTGTCATAACAGAGTCTATCCAACTAGATTATACATGTTGCATCTCTGTGTGATCTTGGTTCATTTCTAGGCCTTTACTTGGCCTATTTTCTTATTTTTTGTTGTTGTTGCTGTTGTTGTTGTTGAGACAGGGTCTCCTTGTCACTCCGGTTGGCCAGGATCCCGCTGTGTAGACCAGGCTGGTCTTGATCTCAAAGAGCTCTACCTACTTCTACTTCCTGGGTACTGGATTTAAAGGCAAGCGCCATCACACCCAGATCAGCCCATTTTCTTCATCTATAAAATGAGTATAGTAATAGCTACCTCAAAGGTAGGTTTGCTTAAAATTAAATGAGATAGTTTATAGACCTTGAAACATCACTGCCAGAGTGGCTGGCATATGGTAGGTTCTCAAAAACTGTATAACAAAATAGAATAAGTGAATAGATACTAGCCAATTATATTACTTTTCTGTTACTGTGACAAAATATCTGACCAATGCAACTTAAGAAAAGACATGTTTATTTCACCTCATGGATAGAGGGTACAGGCCAACATACCAGGGAAGAGATTGATGAACACTGGTGTTTGGCTCATTTTCTCCCATTCATTCAATCCAAGTTCCAGCTCACAGAATGGTACCACTCACTTTCAGAGTGACTCTTTTCCCATCAGTTAAACCTCCCTTGAAATACCTTCACAGACACACCTCTGGTGTGTCTCCTAGGTGACTCTAAATCTAATCAAGTTGACATGATTAACTATACCAAGTTTACCCCTCATCATCTTGACACACAAACATACCACTTTTAAATCATAGCATTCCATGCCTGGTCCTATAAAACCAACAGCATGTAGATGACACTGCCAAGTTCTGCTACCACTTCAAGATATGGTCTGACCCCCTTCTACCATAGCTGTAGTGGCCTTTGTGTGCCTGGCAGCTGAACCCAGAAGACACTTCCCTAGGAACTTGTTTTCAAGCAGTTGTTTTTAGCTGCATCCTCTTTCCTTTCTAATGAATTTGCATTTCTACCAGCCAGAGCCTTTGATGGTTGGGGTCTTGCCTTTAAGGTACCTTTCCTGTTGTTCCAGTTCAAAGTGTCAAATTTCTCCTCAACTGTGCTAATCTCCTTAAAAATGTGGCCATTTTCTATGCAGTCTCCTGAGCAGTTTTATGCTCACTCATGCTTTTTTTCAAAACCTCACAGTTGTCACGTCTGTCTGCTTTACTTGTTGCTCTATCTCCTTGTAAACATGGTGAAAAACAGTGAGCAGCAATCACGCCACAGCCTAAACACTATGTCACCTTGAAAGTACCTCCAGCAAGCAAACTATTCTGTTACCTTTGAGTTCAGACTAATTCAGTTCTTGGGAAATGAGCAGAATGTAGCCAGGCTCTTTAACATGATAAGCAGAATACAGAAATGAAGAAAATGCCAACATCAAGGGCCTGAGACACTGTCCAGGATGGTGGAGAAACTCCATGTCTTGACTGAGTGAAGGCTGCCTATGGATGCACCTATGCCAAAACTCATCCAGCTCTGAGCCTGAGAGATGAGTGTGGTTTTTTTTTGTTTTTTTTTTTTGTTTTGTTTTGTTTTGTTTTTTAATTAAAAGAAGCATTTCATTACGTATCAAAGTTAAAATAAAATTTGCATTAAGTTTACTAGCCAGGCATGGTGGTACACACCTTTAATCCCAGCACTCAGGAAACAGAGATAGGGGGATCTCTGAGTTCAAGGCCATCCTGGTCTACACAGCAAGTTCCAGGCCAACTGGGGCACAGGGAGACCCTGTCTCAAAAAGACCAAAAAAGAAAAAAGAAAAAAAAAGTTATGAG
>NW_008352891.1:3408709-3409483 GCF_000622305.1 Nannospalax galili
TAAACTGATTTGTTTTTACTCTTGAGGTCGTTTGAGGATCTGTTCCTCAGGGGTCTCATGGGCTTGGGAGGAGCCCCTGGCTCCTTTCTTTTATCAGTTCCATCTGTGTAAAGATAAGTCAAAGGTCCTGCTCGACCATTGTTGGCTTCTATTGGAAGCATGGAGGAAATGATTCTTCTGTGTTGACCCTCCTCTTTATAGACTGGACACTGGTTCAAGTCCATCTGGTGGGGTCTCCTTGGCCTCCTTGATCAAGAGGTCAGATGACCCACCACCATTACAGGACATTTTGCGAGATGCTCATAGTCCCTGGGAACTAATCGACCTAGGAGGGCAAAGAGCAAAAAGTGTCCTTTGTGTCCCTCTGACCCAATTAGTATAGATCTCAAGGTATGTCTGTTAAACATCCAAGAAGGTTAGTTCCACCATTCTGGCATTTTTAATTACTGCGTGTCATGCAGATAAATCTTAGGCAATGATCAGCTGGTCTCAAATAAACCTTATCTAGAGATATATTTCTTGATCTGTTATGTAAAATTTGTCAGTAGATTGTAGGAATAATATGGTTGCCTCTGGTTGTCATGATGAGCTAGGCATTGTTTCTCTCTTGTATCGTCTCACACCTCTATCATGGTTTTCCCACTTAAGGTGCCCCCACTTCCCCCCTTTCTTCCTTACTAATACCCTTGCTCCTATGATCCTACCTCTGTTGAACTGCTTCTTTCTATTTATCCCCTAGGTTACTCGTATACCCTTCCCTCCCCCCTCCCTTAA
>NW_008352891.1:3413581-3415813 GCF_000622305.1 Nannospalax galili
GGAGGGATGGAAGGGTGAATGTGGCTTAGGGAGTCCCGGCGCAGAGAGCTGAGCTATAGACTTACCCCAAGAGGCCTGAGGATGGTAGTCGAGATGAGTGTGTTTTAACAGATGTGAGTCATATCCCAATACAAATAAACAAATAGATACTATCAGAACAGATGGTCCTTGTGAGTTCCTATGTGGATGTATAGGCCTGCTACTTTGTCTGTGAAGTTTAAATGTGAATTTTGTACTACCTGTGATCCAGGAGGGGAAGTATTAGGAGACTGGAGGGTTAAATGTGTTCTAGTCCTTTACATTCACATGCCTTAAAAAACAAGAGGGTGTGAATTTCAACAACTGCTGAGAAATGACTAAGTCTATTGGGTCTAACATACCCCAGAATCCAGAAATGCTATGTAAATTAGGTCTCCAAGAAAGAACAAGGCTGCCAGAGACACAGGAACAAACCCAGGTACCCTATAAAAGGTATGTCCAGAGAGGAAATTTCTCTGACTTTTGGGCCTACTTTCTTACTTGCTGGGCATATTCCCTGTCCTAGCAGTTAGGAGGCACTTAGTAGCTGGTGCCATCTCCTTCTCTCTCTGATGTTCCAGTCTCTTGAACTTGGAGAAAAATTTGGAGATAGAGGAGAAATAAAGAAATCAAGAAAGAGTTGAAAAAAGAGACAGTCAGACAGAAAGGAAGGAGGAGGATGAGAAGGAGGAGGAGGAAGAAAGGAAGGAAGAATGGAAGAGGGAGGAATAAGATGTAGATGATAGGAGATAGAAGATAAAATATGATGGACGGATAGATGATAGATAGATGATAGATGATAGAAGATAGATGGATAGATAAATGATAGATGATAGATGATGATGATGAAGATAGATAGATAGATGATAGATGATAGATAGATAGATAGATAGAGATAGATAGATAGATAGATAGATAGATAGATAGATAGATAGATAGATAGATAGATAGATAGATAGATAGATAGATAGATAGATGGTAGATGACAGAAGATAGAAGATAGATGGATAGATAGATAGATAGATAGATAGCTGATAGATAGTAAATAGATGATACATATAGATAGGCAGGCAGACCAATAGATTGACAGATGATAGATATTCACTAGTGGCCAGAGCTCTGCCCCTTCCTCTCCTTTCCCTATATCACCCCAAGCAATACAGGAAGTATCTCTCTTCAGTGTGTGATGAATAAACATTTACTTCCCAATCTCACTCTCTCCAGAGACTTGAACCCATTACTGTGTGCTTAGAAAGCATCATCAAATGTAAAATGACTTTTCTGTAACTATGCTTACACAGTATTTTTATTATACACAGTTGGAAAATTACCTTCCCCATATTTTCTAATGTAGGCAAATGAATGTAATATGAATTAGCGCTCCTGATGGTCTTACCAGGCAGTATTCTGAATGATCAGTATTTTTCTAAGTACTTACCCTTAGCTATGGTTGCCTAAGATATCCACATTCTAAAGGGGCCATTAGAATGTCATACAAAAGGGAGAGTTTTATTTATTCCACAGAAATAAAGACGTGTTCACACAAAAAAATATATGAATTAGCACTCCTGATGGTCTTACCAGGCAGTATTCTGAATGATCAGTATTTTTCTAAGTACTTACCCTTAGCTATGGTTGCCTAAGATATCCACATTCTAAAGGGGCCATTAGAATGTCATACAAAAGGGAGAGTTTTATTTATTCCACAGAAATAAAGACGTGTTCACACAAAAAAATGCTCCAAGCAGTTTTCTTAACAGATGGAGGACAGATTAAGAGCTGCCAGGCTTTCTAGTTAGTTTTCCTGTTGCTGTGATAAATACACCATGACCATAAGCAACTTAGAGAGAAAAGGGTTTATTTGACTTACAACTCCAGGTCATAATCCATCTCTGAAGGAAGTCAGGCCAGGAATTCAAATCAGGAGTTTGAGGCAGAAACCACGTAGAAATACTGCTTATGTTCAGGTAAGGTTTCTTAGACAACCTAGGCCTACCCACCCAGAGATAATACTACCCTCAGCGGCTTAGGCAATCCAAATCAACCAGCAATCAAGACAGACATGACCACAGATCAAGCTTGATCTCTTCCCAGTTGTCTAGTTTGTATTAAGTTAACAATAAAAACTCAGTATACCAGAGTCTAAGGAGAAGGGAGTATATTTGTTCCCTGAAGGGCTGTGTTGGAGACTTACAACCCAAATTTATGTATTCG